>NW_024347791.1:24753433-25210776 GCF_902729225.1 Pteropus medius
CCAAAGGAAGACAAATTGCATTATTAGCCTATCTGGGTTTTACCTCATTAATATGCACAGATTACTTTTACTCCACAGACTATTCCCACATAAGGCTGGTTCTCATATGCATTTGCATGAGAACATTTCTCCAACAGCACAGATTTAAAAGATGACAAATGTCCCCAAAACTACAGAGCTGCAACTTATTCATTTTTCTACCTTTTTAAACTTCTGATTCTTCAAGATATTACGCTCATTCTGAATCCAGGACTATAGTTCTAGCAATATGTCCAGACAGGTATGAGCTGGCTGATATTTTAGGCTAGACAGCCTTTCTGAGCACCTCATTATATCAAGAGATGGAGTGAGAAAGAGAAGGAGCATTCAACAGATCCAGCAGAGATCAAGAGTGTTCTTGTGTTAAGGGTGTTCTCAAGTAGATGGAGTTCACATCCTTTTTTGGGGGGAAAAAAAAGCTTAAATTTCCATAATATAGTTCCTTTGGGTAATTTGGGACAATGAAAAAATTTCTACAACTGTCAATTCCATCTTTGTCTATTATCTTTTCTTTAGAAAAATATGTTTTATATACTATGCCTTCTATATTATTTGTAGGTTATGTTGTTTTTTACATTCACGTAGCTAGTCCACATGCATTTATCTGGCAGTTCTGATTTTGTTTAATCATGGTGTGTTAACAAGGAAAACTAAAAACTGGTAAAGAAAATTGCAAAGTGAGAGAGAATGAGGTTAAAGAGATTCTCAGACTGACCTGAAATAACCCATGAAGGAGCATTTAACATGGCACTGTCATTGATTTCTTAAGAATGTCAGAGACTCTTTCTCTACACTGACAAACTGGGAGCTCTGGGTTCGTGGGAGTGAGTTACTACTTGCATACTAAATTTATTTCCTATCTCTGGTGTAGCTTTTATCAGAGATGTTAGAAAGAGTGCTATGTCTCTCTCACTCCTCTCTCTCTCATTGTCTTTATCTCTATTGTATTCCCACATGTACTATTAGTAGAGAAAATATAATTATTTATCATTGTAACTTTGCTTCCAGCGAGTTCTAATTATATCACTTTGGTAGAGTGAATACTGAAGAATTCTGTTGTTGAACAGCCCATAGATGAGGCTGAATTATTTTTGTTTCATCAAATTTTGTATGAAAGTTGAGATAAGGGAGGATTGCAATTTCTTCCAATAAGTACAATTAGTTGAATCAAGATTATACAATTCATCTTTTCTTGTTTCTCTATTATACATAACATTCCATTGAATTCCTTGCATTCATCCCAGGCTTATGTATGATTATGCCTGTTAAATAATATATACATTTTGAACGTTATTCTTTGTTTACCCTGTTAGAGGTTAAACAATTTAGCTTAAAACATAGAAATTTTTATTTTGTAATTTGAATGACTTGGAAAGAAAATCAACTTGATATTTTCCTAATGATGTTTAATTTTCTTCTTCTCATTACCATCTTTAATCCATAAAATCATTGTGTTTGCTAAAGTAATCTCTGCTAAAGTCTAGAGATTATGGTAGAATATTCCACTATTTCTTGATATTATTATACCAAACTACGTACCGTATACTAAATAGACTGATATGAAAATATCTCCAATACAAAACAATAACTGAAAGATGAGTTGAACTTGTATCTGGAATATTGAATGTAAAACCTGATCTAATTAAACAAACCAGAATTTTCAAAGACAAATGTCACCAAAACGACTACTATTATTTCTTCTGGGTGTTGTGTGTATTTTTATATGTCACTTTTTAATTCCTTCTTGAATTGTAATTGTGTTTTTTAATGCAACCTTATAGATAATCTAGTCTTTTTATTATTTTTTTTAATGAGAGAAATGGTAAAGTTTTTTTATTTGTGTGTTTGCTTACTTCAAATGAATGCATTTCTTTTCTAGAATAGTGTGGCCAAGTTTGGGCTTGATAGAGAAATCATAGATAGCCCAAGGGTATGAGAATTAAGATTTTAATGAGCAAGAATTTAGCATAGGCCTTTTGGTAGAGAATTCAAGATAAGCAACAATCAAAAATTTTAGTTATCTACTCTTGCTAAAAGTTTTTCTAGGAACCAAAATTAATTCACAACTGAAATTCCTGAGAGATTTGCTGCTTTTGGTGCAAAAGTAGTTGTTTTCTCTGGTTGTATTTTTTTATCACAAAATGTGAATTTAAGATGGATCTCTTAAAATGTCTCTTTCTTATGCCTCTGTTTTCTTGATATTTGTCAACCTCCCTCAGTTGTGTGAAATTTACCAATTAATGCTTTTTTCGTAAACTCCAGAATACCACACTCCATGCTAGCTTCTCAATTAAATTACATCTTCTTATTATTTCATATAAAATTTTAGATTTCATTTATTGACTTTATTCTGGCTTTATTCATTAAACCAGTCCTTATCATTCCTGTATTAATTCCAAAAATATTTTTTGGCTCATTTAATATGCAATGTGTTTAAATGCATACTCCATGTCAGAAATGTACTAACAAAGAATATTAAAAAGTACACAAATATTAAAACAGAATATTATAATTTTTTAAATTATTAAAATTATTTAGAGTTTATGTTGAAGAAATCATATCCTATTAGTGATATAATATTAGGAATCTGGGAAATCCTCATGAACAAATGGGTATTTTAGTTTTACCTTGATGCATGAGTATCAGTTCAATACATAAACAGAGATGGAGGTTGTAGGGAATGAAGAGCAGATAGGTATAAGTATATTCCGGTCAGAGCAAAGAATGTGAGAAATTGTGACACTGGAACAACGAGGTGATGTATGGAAAATGAGAGCAGTCTAGTTTGGCTAAGTCTCTCGATATCTGCCTAGAATAACCAAGGAGAACTTCGAAGGGTTCTAGAAGACCTAAAAATCACAGAATTTCTTACATGGTAAATCACAGAATTTGCAATTCATTTAGGAGGTCGTGGGAGAAATTTGAATTTTTCTGAGAGAAGCGGTGTCACAATTCTGTGAGCAAAAGTGTGCTATCAGAGCACAGTCCAGAAAATTTATAAAGATTAGAGGGCAAGTCTTTGCATTTGAAAAGTTTTTCCCCTTTCTCAAAGTGGCCACATAGTCTATATATTGCTTTTTCTCTAAAGATACAGTTACCATTTGCCAAGAACATGAAACAATATCTCTTACCTATACATATATTTCCATTCATTGTGGCCCTGTTGTTTTGCTCAGAAACTCTTCTTCCTACTGTCTTCCTATTCTCCCTCCCAGAACCAGCATTTCAAGCTCCTCATGTGAATCTATATTACCAGTTTTTCTTTCTTCTACTTGTCAATTCCTTCCTACTTAAAAATATTAATTGCTGTGGCAAAGTAATCTTATCCAAAAAGAAGAAGAATTGAGAAATTCATTTTATTTCATTAACCTAGATATTATTCTTCATAAAAACAAAAAGATTTTATAATTTACAAAAAGTATAATATTCTGTTTTAATATTTCTGTATTAAATACATTGTACATTAAATGAGCCAAAAAATATTAGAATTATTAGAATGATAAGGACTGGTTTCATGAATAAAGCCAGAATAAATGAATCTAAAATTTTATGCAAAATAATAGGAAAATGTAATTTAATTGAAAAGTTAATATGGAGTATGGAATTCTAAAGTTTACAAGATAAAAATAAAAATACTACATATTGGGCTAATTTAATCTAGCCAGGAAGTAAAGTCATATGGAGAGATAAAGTAAAACTAAGACAGTATATGGTAATTGCCATAAGATGTGTGTGTGTGTCTGTGTGTGTGTTAGTGTATATATAGTCTGATATGAAAATTCAGAGGAGAAAAGGAATAATTTTTATGAGAATAATCAAGAAAATCTTCCTATGGATCATCACATTCGACCTGGATTATGAGGGATGCACAGATTTCTGACAAATAAATGAGTAGCATGGAAGCAAGTTGTTTTGAGTAAGGAGTGTTATTCCGTACAGAAAGTTTAGCTTAAACAAAAAAATGTAAGGACACTTAAGACATATTTAGAGAAGGGAAATCAGCTTAATTTGGCTGAAATGTAAGATGTAGGTATAGGACTATCTGGAAATAACGGTAACGAGTTTTGAAGCCAGATTCTGAAAGTAAATATGTTCACTAAGGTCTTAGGAGCCTTTAAATATATTTGAACAATTAATTCTAAAATCATCGTTGAACTATATAATATAAATAATAGTGATATAAAACTAAATTGCAGAGGACCAGGCTATAGCAATATTAAGGTAAAAGATTCATGAATCTGAAATCTTTGGCACTAGGAATATAAAATAATTTAATACAGAAGATATAAAGCTTCCAACACTATATCATGAATTAAATTTTATTTGCTGTTACATAGAAAATGTATTTGAGAGCCATCGAAGCATGTTTTGCACACTTGGGAAGACTGCTGATGATTAGCAGATACAAAAGAAAAGTTATTTGCATAACTACTTGAAAACCAGTGTACCTGACATTTTAAATGCCCAGTTAATTTTTGTTGCACTTTGAATAAATATTTTTTAAATGAGAAAGAGCTATTATTAGATACTATTAAACATTTGCTTTCACATATATTATTTCATTTAATTCTTAAAATACCTCTGTGAGAAATCTCTTAATCTAACTTCTAGATGAGAAAACAGAAACTTCAGAAAGTAAAATGAATAGCCAAAGTAACACAGCTATTAAGTGGCCTACATGGGATTAAAAACCATATAACATGCTGCTACTCTGAGGTTATTGTGCAAAGAAATAAATACGTAAGTATGCAAATTTTTGTCCTCAGGGAAAATAGAGTATTATAAAAATAAAGTGTAAGCCCTTCTGGGATTGATTTCTGTGTTTCCAGCATGAATTAGTGTTCAAATGTAAATATTAGAAATTGAATAAGTTCAAATTAAATTTAATGTTTCTACGATATAATAGCAAGCACTTTGGGGTTATAATTATCTTCAACTTTTTAAAATAAATTTTCCCTTACCCGTGGTATAACTTTGCTTCTCCACTGGGACTCTTACAGAATTTTTTAGTGACTCTTGAATAACTTAGTCCTGTTTTGATAAACTAAATTCCAGAAAAAAAAAATGTTTTACTGTTTTCAAGATACGGCAAAACCTTTTGCGGCACCCTATTGAGAATTTCTGTTCTAATTTCAAAATTTTTCGAATATGATGATGACTCCATCTCTCACCACAGATAATACAATATTTTTTATAATAACATTAAAAAAGAGTAAAATCTCTACTATCGACATTTTTGCTATTTGCAAGAAAAGATTGAAATAGCTAAAGGCAGCACATACATATAAATCTAATTTCTAAGGTAAGCGATGAACTACTTGATCCTTTCCAGGCATGTGGCAGATTTTAGCCTTCTTCACCTCACATAATGAGTTAAATATCTACATTATATGGCTGCTCCTGGGAGATGGTGCAAAAAAGGGAATGCATAGCCCAACCTTTTAACGGGATGCTTTTTAACTAATCATTTCAGCATGCTCTTTGCAGGGAAAGTAATGCTGTTAACACCAAACTAAAAAGGAACTTGACGTCTTACAGTTCACAATTAAAAGATTTATCAAATTATCAAGCTTTTAACCATAATTTCAGTTCAGAGGAAAGTACCAAGAGTGCCAATGTCCCAAGGGAATGTAGAAAAATTTCCCCAGGAAGGGCGCTAACAGCATGTTTCGCTATTCAGAGTGAATCTTGGTAATAGTGTGTTCACCTAAGGTTATGCTCATTGTTCTAACAGAGACTGGGTAAGAGGGAGGGAATTTGTGGTTGAGAAAGTGATATTTCCCAGTAGACAGGCTTCAAATTATTATGCATTTTTGAATAACTGTGAAAAATCAATTTTATTTTTTTTCTAAGAGATTTGCTTTAGGGATTTGATTGTTACCCAATCTAACTGTACCTTCTATGGTTTGAAGGTGGTGGCAACTTGAAAAAATCACGAATGTGTGTGACCAAAAAAAACAAAAACAAAATGAAAAAACTGCTTTTTCTTCCTCTGCAGTTGAACAAGCCTACAAATCAAAATTGAATTCAAAATTCAACCAGAAACTTTTCAAAAGAGAGTTGAGAATGGAAGTTGGCATCATCACAGAATATAAAACTTTAATCAGTGTTATTTAAGGAAACTAAAAAGTCTGATGCCAATCTAGAGCTAATGCCAAGACCTACATCAGGAATGTCTGTATCTTGCTGGCATTCCTCTGTGGAAAAGTGGCAGCTCATCTATCTCACCTCTTGTGTTATCCTATGGGGGAAATATAAGAAAAATGACTCGGCAGACTAGGCATAGATTCATTCCTTTGCTCAAAACATGTAATAGTATAGCTATACCAAAGCCTAATTGAGGGCTGGAATGTAAGATTTTAAGGATTAATACATAATCCATTTTCTACTTGAAATTTGAAAACTTTTTCCTGTCATATCCACATAATTTAATTCCTTAAAAATAATTTTAATGATACATTTTAGGTCATATAGCCAGCCTTCTATTTACACACACACACACACACACACACACACACTAATGACAACAGTATGTGAAGATTGAAAAGATTCAGCTGGAAAATATTGGGTCAGCACAATTTCATTGCCACTTTTGAATCACACTGAGCAACATGAAATATTTGTGATTTGCTTCTTGAGTTTTATAGAGCTTCTTATTGACATGATGCAATTATTAATTTTTATTGTAACCTAGGAGTTATTATTCTCAAGATGACTTACTAAGATAAAGTTGAAATTTCTCAAAATATTTGTACCGAAATTGGTAGTTTTCAAATAAAAGTTATATTACAAAATTAGTATCTCTTAAGATAAAGACACTATGATAAGTATATTATGGTGTCTAACTGTCTTAATTAGGCTATATTATCAATCAAGGTCAATCTTCTAAATCCAATTAATATAAATGTACAGCATATTCTACATAGCAATTTTAATTTGTATTTTAATTGTATTGCCTGTTTCTCAAAGCCTACTGGAAATGTTAATTGGTCTAGATTAAATAAGAGCTATTTTGAATGACCTGTATTATGAAGATAAAAGTAAACCAAAATTTTCCTAATGATCTTGGTTAGTCACTGTTATTTTTATAATAACTGTACTTTTAAATATTTGTAGTGTAAATAAACAGCTTCATTGTAGCCATATCTTCAAATAACGATTTTCACCCAGAGTAGGAAAAATATAATAAATGGTATAATGTCATATGTTGGTTCATTAACACAGGTATTGCTTTGAAATCACTGACTTGAAGGTTAAAAATAATACAAAAATAAAAATGTCATTGAAAGTTAAAAGCCAAAATATAAACAGACTCAATTTTGTGTTTGCAATCAAATTCAAAATCTAAAATGTCTCAGTTTAGTTTGAGGTTTTTTGACGCACTAAAAATTTTTTAAGAGAAGAGTAAAATGGGAATATATTTGGATGCATGAGAAAAAATAATATTTTAACATTAAAAAATGAAAATGAAAGTGATAGTCTTTTAAAAAATAAGTTACTGGACTTTAATTGCATATTTAACTGTTTTGTAGTTTAGGGGACTTAGCTCAGGTTTGGTCTTTTTTTCTTATCATTGTTATTATTTTATCTTGATTTCATTATTCTCAAATATTATTTTCAGTGGAAAATTAGAAAACACTATTTTTTTTTTTCAATCCAGTGTGTCTATAAAAGAGAGAGGCTTCCAAGACTTGAAAGCCCCTGACTTTGCATTGCTATGTTTGGGATGTAAAAAATTATTGTTCAAACTGGTTAAAACCAGACTTAGTTTAGGTGGTTATTCTTTACATTTTCTACTCTACCTTAAGAAGGAATGCTGGCTGCTCACTGAATATTACAATATTTATAGTAAGATAGGGGGTGATAACAATGCATAATGTAATATTTATTATTTAAGGTATAAAATAATGCTTAAAGAGCTCTGAAAAGTTATAGTCTCATCAAAAGTACTTTCCAAGTGATCTTTTTTGCATGTGTAAATATAAGTACAATCAGTTTTGTCAATTATCTATATTATGCTTAGTAATACAGTTAATAATGTACTAAGAACACAATTCTTGGGCAAAAAGATGACTTCCATTTTGTGAAAAGATACATTAGTCAGGAAACAAAAAGACAAAAAAAAATCTAGAAAAAACAATAAGCTATGAAAAAAGATTGAGCCAAAATACAAAGCAAACTAAAATGTGGTATGATTTTATGAAGCTATAGAGTAAAAGTAGAGAAATCCAATTGGCTTTAAAACTGGGAAGGTGGTTTTAGTTGTTCAAGTGTCATGGCATTATCATTTCGGCACATGATTTGACATGGCAGTAAATATTTAAATAAATGTAGCAATATTAACATGCATATTAGATCCCAGCTCTAAGAGTAACTAACTGTAAGTATAAAACACAAATATATGTTTATTGTTGCATAATTGTTAGATATGTATTAATATTCTGATGAATATTTATAATCCTATACATAAAATTCATATTAATTCATTTTAACTGAGTAAAATTAAAAAGTATATTTGATATGATGGCAAAAACAGAAAGGCAAGTGAAAAGTGGAAGAGAAGATAGAAACAACAACATTTACATTCTTTATACCTAAAGAGGTATAAAAATACAGACTAAAAGCAATTGACTGAGAAGTAGAGTTATATGTATATAATTAAAAGGCTGCAAAAGTAACTGATAGACATATTAAATTATATACTTTATTATGTTAATTAAATACTAAATGATATAATAAAATTTTGGAGAGTGAGAAGGGCATATGGAAGTGAATGAAATCTCCACCTTTTATATCAAGTAACCAAAGGGCATTGTGCTTAGGCAGTTTCCAAATCTGTGCAAAGCATACCTCTTGTGTTTATTTTTTCACCTTCATTCCCTATCTTCAATCTCATTCTCTTCTTTGAAAAGTTATCTCCTTTAACATGGTTTATTTATGTTTGAATAAAATTTTTTAATTGAATAAAATTTGTAAATTTAATATATCTTTGGAAAAAAAATTTAACTCAGATATGCTATATTCATCTACTTCAACTGGAATGAGCTATATTGCTTGTTTGTTTCATTTTTACCTTTTTTTAACACTATGTTTTAAAGCTATATCCATTTTGCCATGAGTATATTTATTAGTTTTTTTGAAAGTTATGATTTATTAACATTTAACATTTGTTTACATCTAAGCATTAATTAGATAAATATTAAAATTAAATCAATGGAATGCAAAGAGAAAATTTTTGCCTTGAATATGGTAAAGCATGTACCTTTAGGTAGTATTGACTTCATGACTCAACAAACAAATTCCCATTAGCCAAGACTGTTAACTGGATGAGATAATTTCTAGAATTTGGCATATCCATAAAAATTTATTATAATGAAATTAGAGAAATAAATGTCTGCATTCTTTTATTTGAAAAGAAGTTGATTTTATTCACTATTTTAGCTTGAAACAAGTGACCCAATATCTAGGACTTTGAGAGCTTTAACCATAAAAAAACATTCATGGTTAGACTGTTTTCTATGGCAAGATTTGACTTGTAATAATAACAACCACACACTTGTAAAACTCACATCATATACTTTTATGAACTAAATAGCTAAATCTTTTTTTTTTGAAAGTATCACACAGAACAGACTAATAAAATTTGAGTTCATGGCTTATTCTTAAAAATTTTCCATGTCTTTTGTATTGTTTCTAAGGCAATCATATTAACATTCCTGGGGGGCCGAGCCAACCTTACTTAATTCCAAACCAAGAAACAGGACATTTTGATAGTTATGAAATGATTTATTAGAATTTCAATCTTTCCTTCTTCACCTCCTCCCTAATTTAGATGGCAGTGGGCTATAAGAATGCTCTCTGGAAATGATGAGCTGATTTAATTTTGGAAGATTCTATTCCCATTCAATCTGTTTCTGTAGTACATGGTACAAAGCTTGCTGATGTCAGCCATTTATTCATTGTGGATTTTAGCCACGTTTATCTTCCAAAGACCTCACAGCAACAACTTATGTCTCCTGACCACGAGGTTTGATTTTTGTAATTCCCAGGCTTTAGATCTTCCCACTTAAACTTTTTCTTCCTTTGAGGATTGCTTCAAGGTTTATTGCATGCCCATTGCTCAATAATTAGCTCTAGAGATTTAATAAAATGTTTTAAATGATGAAGCCGACTAACTTAAAAATGTTAAGCACTAATACTAGATAATAATATTCTATTAGAATAGACAATTTCTTTAGTAACAATCCCTTGTAATTAAAATTATGTATTTATGGTTGGGACGAAATGCCAGGAAATCATTTGGACAAGCATCGTGGCTTCTGTTGAACCATCTTAGACCAATGCAATTAATTGCATTGAAAGATAGCTTTGCTTTATAATTGGTAAGCCAAAAGCTTTATCATTCTAAACATTCAAAATTTGAACAAGTTTGTCTTTAATTCCCAATATAGCAACTCATATTCCAGAAGCTTGACTAAAAGAAACCTTCACCCTCCAGAATACCCCAAAGAGGTAACTTATATGTTTTGACAAATCAGTCTATCTGCTAATGTCTCATGCTAATGAGACATATATCTGCTAAAGCTCCCCCAACAGATATCTTCTGACACTAAAGCTTCATGAAGAAGCTTTCCTGTTGCTGAAGTTTTCATGCCCTGGATAAGTTTGCTTGAATCTATAATCAGAATGTGGTCTACTAATGCACTTAGAGTTTCCAGTGCCTGAGAAGCTAGAGCAGTGTTGGTTCTCATGGGACATTAATACTAACACTAGGTTTGTTAGATATTTGGGGTCGTCTTGCTATAGAGAGGTCCAAGATGGCCTTGATTAAGATAACTGGGCTCTGTTCCATATTATGACTCATCATCTAGTTTCTAGTCCAGACTTACTCTCAAGGAGGTAACAAGGCCTAAAGAGGATACAAGAATAAGAAGGCACATCCTATGTTCTGCAGCATTCTTTTGGCCAAACTGAATCACTAAGCCAGCTCAGAATCCTCTTAGAAAAGGACTGTAAAGTTGCTGAACCAATAGCTGAGTTACAATGAGGCCATAAATTGAGCCAACAATGCGATTAATTAATCTACCACATAATCACATCAGCTTTATCTTTCCCTCTTTAGCATACTAGTCTTCCTGATCTTCTGAAATAATAAAAATAAAAACACTTCACATGTATGTATTATTGCTATTATAAATAACAATATTATTGGTCCCCGACTTTTTATACAATGCCCGAGACCAAGAAAAACAAGTTTGTGATGAAAATACTTATATTTGTACATAGTATTTGTAAGTTCATACAAATAAGTTGATTACATCAGGTACTGCCGCACTGCTTTGATGTCTTCCCACTCTAGGGGAAAGGATATGAACTTTAGGATTTGATGAAACTGAGTTTGAACTCTGGCTCCATCATTTATAATATGTCAAACTTTTATGAATTATTTAACCTCTCTGAACTTTAGTTTTCTCAGTGGAAATAATGATAGTTGTTATGTTAATTTAAAAGTATAAAATGGCTACCTATGTTTGAAATGAAGCAGGCAACTTCCCTATGCTGTTCTTCTTCTTTTCTACTTCCCTTAAGGCTGTCATCATACCTTTTTGCTTTAGTCATCATATATTCAATAATGTTGACTATAGGGTCTCCTTTTCCCTACCTTCCACTTTCCTGACTATTTTTCATCTTCTGTTGTATCTTTACAGGGACACTATTAGAATTTTAGGTGGGACAAATTTTTGTAGTATCGGATTTCCCTTACACTTGAAGAATATCCATCATGCTTGACACTATCCACTAGTGCCAGCAACCACTCAAAATATGTTACTTCTAAAATGCTGCCCACATTTCCAAACGTCCCTGTAGGGGGTGCTAATAACCCTAGTTGAGAATAATATCTCTTACAATCTAATTTCTATTCTATCAATTCATTAAAACTGTCATCAAAATTCCTACTACATTATACTGCAATTCAAATTTCCAAGAGTAAATGATACAAAAAGAAAGTGAATATGGAAGCATTTCCTACAGAATGAGACTAGCATGGACCTACGATCCATCTATAAGGGTAGGAGTTGAAGATGAGATTTAAACATTCAAACACTGGGCAGTTTGTGAAGGGGAACCAATCATCGTGGGAGACCCAAGAAGCAAGAGATTACAGAAGAAGAAGCCATCAAAAGACATAAAAAAGAAATTTGATGAAAATGATGCCTAAAAGTAGCACTTTCTATATTTTACATCAAATTAATCAATTGCCATTTTAGACAGCTAGATGCATACAAAGGCAATTTTTAAACCTTTAATTACTAGGATTGACCACTGGCTATTTTGATTAATAACACTGGTGAAACGTTCTCTCAATCCATCATAAGCCTCTACCTTTTTTCTCAAGTCTACCTTCTCTATAGTAGATATCTTTCTGGAAAAAAAAAAAAAAGAAGAAGGTTCTGTACAGCCAACTAGAGAATTAAGTGTTTAAGTAAAGAATTGATTGAACGAAACTCAAAGGAAGGCATAATAGCTTGAATAGACGTAGAACAAGTAATAATTTAGGGAAAAAATCAATTTGCGTGGTGATTTTTAATACATAACAGGAAACGTAAGCTACCATTAGAGATAGTTTAAAGTAAAAAGAAAAGACACACAAGATGTCTGACATAGTTTAATAAAATATATTTTAATATTTTATGAGAGGTATTTAATATCTCAAAACTTTACGCTTGGATTATAACTTAATATTAGGAGAGAGGTGATTTGAACAGCAGAAAGTCTTTCCTCAAATATCACTTTAATAAGATGTGTTCAAAATACCCTTTTAAAAATTGTACTCTCTGCCTACACTCCAGATTTCCATACTCTACCTTGCATTTTCTTTCTTCTTTTAAATAGAATTTATCAACTTTTATGAGACTATATCATTTCGTTCTTTATTATATTTATTGTTTCCTATTTGTTTCCCTTCATACTATTTGCTCTTTTAATACTATTTGTCTCTTTATTATATGTATTATTTACTGTTCAAACTTCTTGAAGACAGGGATCTTGATAAATTCAGACTCCTGTCCATTCCATTCACTTCTACATTCTAATCACCTAAAACACCTGTTAAAACGTATAGTAGAACGAAGAAAGAAAAATACAGAAAATAAAAACATTGCCTGGAATCTATAAAATTCGAGCAAAGATTTTTTAAATTGTTCTTCTTTGTCCTGGTTTAAATTAAAAACAAAAATGAGAAGACAAATTTGCCAACTTAAAACATCTGGGGTTTCATGCACAACCTTCCCTGTTTTTTAACTCTCTAGCTAGAGTCTTCCTAACCCACTTTGCCACTTATTAACATAAACATCTGTCAGATAAGTAAGTGATCTTCACTTTAAGAACGTTTTTTGGTCTGATCCTTTATTATTTGCCTCAAATATATAATCTTTGTTCTATCAATGTCCTAAATTTCACTAAAGATTATTTACCTGTCTTGAGTTCCATTCTCATAGGAAATGAAATTCGAATTAGTTAATTCAGCAAATGAATATCCCAGTTACTATTGTTTGCCTTTCTAACTCCCTTCTCTCTCTTGATGGCAAAATCTTCATTATGACTCTGGGAAGAATAACACTATCTTAAGGTACAAGGGTAAATAGAGATTTGTCTAAGTCAATCATAGTGGCCCTATTCTCCTTGTCAGTGATTGGTTTAATCTTGATGCAATACACTGAAACATAAGAAGGTGTTTCTGGATTGTCCTGAAAAAGATTTCATTTTTTTCTTTATAGTGAGTATAAAGTAATGGCTGAAATTGTAGCAATCATCTTTCTGTTATGGCAGGAGCTAAGCTGACATACTGAGAATAGCAAGGTACATTATCATGTCTTTAGACTACCCAATTAAGCAACCATGAAGCTACCTTACCTGATGACTTTTTGTACAAAAGGTATGTATTTTTTTTGTTGCTGAGTCATAATATTTTATGACTTTCAGCTTAAAACTTAACAAGTAACTACCAATATTATAAAACTGTAAAGCTTAAAAAATAACTTTCAATAATATATTTTGGATAATATACAGACATTCTAGAGAACTTGTTTATTCTTTAATCTATGTTCCAGACTCATTAGAAGAAAAAGATTATATGGTGCTTTTCAACCATTTTTAAAGCACACTATCTGAACGACTACAGTTTTATGGGACTAATAGACTTTAGGCTACAAAATTAAACACTGTCTTATATTCTTGCCCAGATGTAGATAAGATTTAAGAAAGAATAAAGTTCTGGACCACACATGCTGAACAATAAAATGGACAACAAAATTCTTTAAGATTCTCAACAACAGCTTTAAAATCAATGTTGCCAGGGTGTTCATCTAAGGCCATTATGTAACCTATTGGATAATAATCTTTCCCTATTATTTAATTAAATGCACTGTCATGAACTAGAGATTCTCCCTTTTAGAGATTTCTGACTCAGGACAAACAGTGATATATATATATATATATATATATATATATATATATATATATGACTTCATGTAGGAAGTCAGGAAAAAAAACACTTCTCAAACATTTAAACCCAGGAAGGGAGACCTTTAGCAGAAAGGAGAAGGTGATAGGTAGAAAGAGAATTTAAAAAAATCATCATAGAGAGAAGAAAAAGGACTGACTTTCAGTTGCAATTTTCAAACTGGGGATGGTCTCTAAATATGTGAATTATTGTGCTGAGAAAGGAAGGGAGAATACAAAAGATGGAATAAAATTTAGAGTGCTTTAAATTCTACAGCACTGACTTTTCTGTGTGAGAGGAATACTAGACAAATACAAGCAAGTGGATCATGCATTGTTTCTACATACTGCTGTGCTAGTGAATTCATCCCTGATCTGAATGGTAAGAGCAAATTCATGGGCAATGAATAATAGCATGACATAGCTAATTAATGCCAGTTCAATCCAGGCCTCTTAGGCAATCATGCCAAATTGTACAGTGCAATGGGGTGTTTTTTATGTGACAGTGGTGTATGGGGGATTGATCTGTAAATGTAAAGATGGCATCAAACTACGGAGCCAGAACTAACTGCTCAGCATTATTGTCGTCACTGAATTACAGCTTTTTGATCTGGCAAAACTGCCACAGGACTTAACATTTCTGGAATACTATCGTGAAATGGAAATCTGATATAACTAGCTCATCAATCACTGACACACCATGCTGCTTCCCAGAACTTGAAGCACATATGCAAGTATTTTGAATCTCCTTCGCAGAAAAAAATCCTTTTTAAATGCTTCATTTTATACAATCACACACACAAAGTCTAAAAGGCCAGGTAAGAATGTCCTATTTTCTAAAGCATTAATATGAAAATTGAGTAAACTAATTATGAATATGACGAAGACAAATAGGAGCATTCTTTTAGATTCATTGTTTAGGTTAACATATAGGCAAGACATCTCAATTATATATTTATTAACTATTTCTAAATAGATTACTTTTCTCCCCTGCCAATTTCAAGCTAAAGCTATTTAACATGTTTCACTGATTTTTGATATATATTTTTGAGTGTTTGCATATAGAGTTTGTTATATTTCCTTTAAATCAACTATGTTAATTATATTATTCAGATTATCTATTTTTATGTTTGTTCTAAGAATTGATAGAAATGTGGTCATGTATATGGAATATATCTGTATTCTATGTATATCTCCTCGTATATCTGACAATTTTTTTCACATATCCAGGATTGAAAAAATTAATACTATATATATGAGAAAATATTAATGACAGCTATGTGTTCTTTTTAGACATTATTTCTAAACAAAGTACTCTTATTTGGTTAAAAAATTAATATATTTTTTTCTATTTTTGTTGAAGTGTAGTTAACATACAATATTATATTAGTTTTAGGTTTACAACATAGTGATTTGACATTTATATACCCTGTGAAATGATCACCTCAATAAGTCTAATAATCACCTGTCACCATACAAAGTTATTACAATATTATTGACTATAATCTCTATTCTGTACATTATATCTCTGTGAATTATTTATTTTTTATAACTGGAAGTTTGTAACTCTTAATCTTATTTTGCCCATCTCCCAACACACTCCCTCTGGCAATCATCGATGTGTTCTATGTATCCGTGTCTGTTTCTGTTTTTCTTTGTTTGATCATTTGTTATTGTTTTTTTTTGTTTGTTTTGGTTTTTCTTTTCTTTTTTTCAAAATTTTACATGTAAGTGAAATCATACAATATTTGTCTTTACCTGACTTAATTTACTTAGCATAATATCCTCTAGGTCCATTCATGTTGTTGTAAATAGCAAGATCTCATTCTTTCTTTGGATGGAATGTACTATATATCTCTATTTAGTTCATCTGGTCTAATGTGTCATATAAAGCCAATATTTCCTTATTGATTTTCTGTCTGGATGATCTGCCCATTGATGTAAGTGTAGTGTTAATGTCTCCTACCATTATTGTAAAACTGTCAATTTCTCCCTTTGTATCTGCTAATATTTGCTTTATGTCTTTAGGTATTTCTATGTGCGGTGCATAGATATTTACAAGTGTTATATCCTCTTCCTGAATTGATCCCTTTCTCATTATGTAATACTCTTTTTGGTCTTTTGTTACAGTCTTGTTTTAAAGTTTATTTTGTTTTATGTAAGTGATCTACTTCAGCTTTCTTTTCATTTCCATTTGAATGAAATATCTTTTTCCACCTCTTTGTTTTCAGTCGGTGTGTGTCCCTACTTCTGAAATATCTTATAGGCAGCATACATGATGGGGCTTGTTTTTAATGCATACAACCACCCTATGTCTTTTTATCAGAGCATTTAGCCCACGTACACTTAAAGTAATTATTGATAGACATAGTTTTGTTTTTTGATTTTTTTTGCCTTTTTGTTAATTGTTTTCTGATTGTTTTGTAGTTTTTCTCTCTCACTTTCTTCTTTTTTTCTCTTCCCTTGTAATTTGATGGCTTTCTTAAGGGTTAATTTTGGGTTTCTTTTTCTTTATTTTCTGTATATTTTGGTTTGCCATTACCATGAAGTTCATATATAACAACCTATATAAGCAGTTTATTTTAATGATTGCCTAAGTTTGAACACATTCTAAAAGCACTATATTTTAATCCTTCCTCTATGTTTTATGTTTTTGATGTTATATTTTACATCCTTTCATTTTGTGTATTTCTTACCTAATTGTTATAGATACAGACGATTTTCCCAATTGTCTTTAAACCTTCAAACTTTTGTGAGTGGCTAATCCACTACCTTTACTATAAGTTTGTCTTTATCAGTGAAATTTTTTCTATTATATATTTTATATTTCTAGTTATGGTCTTTTCTTTTCTGTTTAAAGAAATCTCTTTAACATTTTTGTGGTACTGAACTTTAACCTTGCTTGTCAGAGAAACTCTTTATCTCTCCTTCGGTTCTGAATGATAATCTTGTCTAGTAGAGAATGCTTTGTTATAGTTTTTGTTTTTTTTTTTCCTCCCCCTTTTATCATTTTGAATATATTGTGCCACTCTCTCTGGCCTGCAAAATTTCTGTTGAAAAATCAGCTCATAGCCTTATGGGGCTTCTTTTATATATAACTAGTTGCTTTTATCTTTCTCTTTTTAAGATTCTCTTTGTCATTAATTTTTGACATTTTAATTATGTGTCTTGGTGTGGATCTCTTTGGGTTTATCTTCTTTGAGACTCATTGTGCATCAAGAACTGGATGTCTGTTTTCTTACTAGGTTAGCGAAGTTTTCAGGTATTATTTCTTCAACTAAGTTTTCTGCCCCTTTCTTTCTCTCTTATCTTTCTGAGACTTCTTAATGTGAATGTTAGTGTGCTCGATGTTCTCCCAGAGGTCCTTCAAACTATTTTCATTAAAACAATTTTTTTCTATTTCTGTTCAGCTTGGATGATTTCCACTGCTCTGTATTCCAGATCACTGATCTGTTTCTCTGTATCATCTAATCTACTGTTTATTCCCTCTAGTGTAATTTTCATTATAGTTATATTATTCCTCTACTTTGATTAATATTTTCTTAATTTTTTTCATATCTATGCCGAAGTTCTCTTTGTGTTCATCCATTCTTCCCCCTAGCTCAGTGAGCATCTTTATGACCATGATTTTGAATTCTTTATTGGGTAGATTGCTTATCTCCATTTGCTCAGTTCTATTTCTGAGGTTTTGTTTTGTTCTTTTATTTGGACTGTATTCCTTTGTCTACTCATTTTGCCTAATTTTGTGTGTGTGTGTGTGTGTTTTATGTACTATGTAGATCAGCTATGTCTCCCAGTCTTGAAGAAATAGACTTTTTAGGAGATGTCCTATGGGGCCTAATAGCACATTTCCCTCTGGCCACCAGAGGCAGTTGCTCCAGAGTGTGCCTGTGTGGGCTATATAAGCTCCTCAGTTTTGGTGACATTGCAAGTTCTGTTGGATCACTAAGGGTAGAATTGGGCCCCTTGAAGCAGGCTGTAAAGCCTAGCTGCTGCTGTAGGATATATGCTTTTGGGCAGGGTTATCATCCTGCCTGCTGTGAGGTGAGGCCCAGGTGGAGAGGTGGGTGGCCCTTTCAGTGGAGTGTAGCCCTCTAGTGCTAGCAAGCTAGAGGGAGGATCCCAAAATTGTTCTGGCAATTGCACCACAGATTGAGATTGCAAAAATGGCTGCCACCAGTGTCTAAATCCCTGGGAGGAATCCCAGCTGCCTCCTGCCTCTTCAGCAGGTGCTGCAAGATTAGTAAGTGGGTTTCCTTCACCTATGGTCTATAAAATTTTCTTTCTTTCTTTCTTTTTTTGCACTGATTTCCAGGTCAAGTGATATTGTATGTGAGTCATTTAAAAGCAGGATTTCCTTTCCTTGAAATTCTATAGTTTTCTGTGGCATATTCCCTGTTGGTTTTCAAAGTCAGGTGCTTTGGGGAGTTGTTTCTCCTGTGCAGGATCTAAGGGTTGGGATGCCTCATGTGGACCTCAAATCCCCTGCTCCTCAGGGAAAAGTTTCATACATTTGAGATGCCTCTTGGTCATAAATGAAGTGGCTGGATTGTGTTTTTTTTTCTTAATAGCATCATATCCTTCTTCCCCTTCTTGATTGTACCTTATAAGGGAGGCTCTGTTCATCCAGTTTCTTTTTCTGTTTCAGAGGGAATTATTCCATACATAGTTGTAGATTTGTTCTCTATGGGAGAAAATGAGCTCAGGACCTTTCTACCCTACCATCTTGAACTCCCTCCAATACATTTTTTTCTTGAATGCCACTTTATCAGATCTTATTATTATCACCTGATTTATATTTCTATGCTTTATATTTATTTGTTGTACTCTTGCCTGTTTCTTTATTTTATCCTTTTTGAGTCCTTTTACTTTAAACATGTCACTTGTGTATACTTTACCATTGGTTTACTTTTTAAGAACAAACTTTTCTTTCTAAGTGGTAAGTTTATCCCACTTGTAAATTTCTATTTTTGTTTAGGTACAATAGTTGTCACGTCAGAATTTTACTGTTTTGACTAGTATCTTATTTGCATAAATTATATAAAGATTTCCTTGCACGTAATATGTCTCCCAAACCCAGGAAGAATCGAGAATGCCTTGTTGTCTTTTTATACATTAATGGTAGCTTGGCTAGGAATGGAATCCTAATTCACTCTCTTTTCCCTTGGAAACACCGTAGACTTGACTGTAATCCACAATGAATGCCTTGAAGAAGTCTAAGGCACTCTTGAATTTTTTTTTTTTTTATTATAGATTACTTGTTTCATTAGCCTTAATGCCTTTGGCATTTTAAAAAAATTTTTACAATTCAATAATTTCAACAGGATATGTTTTGGTTCTGAATGTTCTCTATTAAGTTTTCTGGGAACAAAGTAGACCTTGTTAATGTGTAAATTCTGTTATTTTCTCATTTCAGGAAATTATTTAATTTTTTCTATTCTATTTGTTCTGCTTTCTGCATCAGGGAGGCTCCAATTTTCCATATGTTTCTTTTCTCCAAATCTAGCATTTATCCATGAAACACTTTTTTTCTGCTTTGTCTTTTCCCTCTTTCCTCCATGTTATAATCTCCAGCCATAAACCTTATCATTAGACCTTGTCTTTCAATTCCTACTTCCTGATTCTACAGTATTCATTATTACTGCAATGACACCATTCTCTACAACTTCATTTTTTGTTACTGATTACCTCATCATTAAGCTCTTCTTTCATAGATTCCAAGATCTATTTGTTATAGTACTTGGTGTATGTACTTTCTAAATTTCCTTCAACATTTGATTAATTTGTTTTTTAAATTTTTCTCCTGTTTCTGTTCACTCAGATTGTATTCACCTTGTGTCTTTGGATTGCCGCATTACTTTATTTGGTTCATTTCTATGTAGAATAGTTATATGGAGCCTGTGTAAATTCTCTTCTTATCTTCCTTTCTGGCTAGGGACAGTTTTATTGAAAGCTGGTTTTCAGAAATAGAGAGAATAGTTTCTCTGTGAGTTCCTCTCCATTTACCTGGCCAGATGTAGATAGTTTGTGTTTGTTTGTTCATTTTCTATATTCAGATACCTGAATTGAGTAGGACATGAGTTCCAGCTATTTTTAAGAAACTTTTCTTTGTTATTTTCTAGTTTTTTTTTTGTTGTTGTTGTTATCAGAAGGCAAACTCATTCAGATCAATTCTAAAATATTATCTACACTTTTTGTACGGAAAAGAAAATCAACAAACATAAAAATAAACAAGTAAGTCTAGATTAATTTCCTAAAACTTGGGAAATATCAGCAAGATTTTTTATAGGTATGTTACTTCTGGGAAGAAGATATCTATAAGTGTCTGTAAGCAGATATTTATACCATATAGCGTTGTGATTAAGACTGACATTTCCACCCTCTCCTACTTAGTTGAAATCCTAGTGGACTTCATACTGTCTATATGAAAATGAGCAAGTTATTTAACCCTTTACTTTAATTTCATGTGTAAAAATCTGTGAAGTCATCATGCCCTAACATCTAGGATTTTTATTAGACCAAGCTTCTTACAAAAACTTATTTTTTTAGACCAAGTAAGTGATTGGTATATGTAAAGGACTTGGCGATAAGCACCCAAACAAACAAACAAACAGACAAACAAAAGGCATGATTGTCTTTGTAGTGTCTGTTTATATACTTAATAGAGAGCTAGAAAATTATTCTGCTAGGTGACAGCTTTAAAATACTCTTTATAACCACATACATATTCAGTGATAGATCACATTATAACAACTAGAAATGACATTCTATTTAAAAAAGACGTAACAGAACATGAAATAGTGAACATTCCAGGGAAGAATAGTAGAATTTCATTACATGCAACCTATAGTGATTGGATTACTTTAGATTATTGTTATCCAAGCTGTAAATACCCAGGTGCATCTAGAAGAAATGTTAATTTGTCTGCTTATTTTTCAGCACCTGCTAAAATGTATCTATTTTTTTATAGCATAAAATGAATTAAAATAAACATAAATGCAATGTTATTTCTACCACATAATTCCACTTTCAGTGCATTTGAAAATGCTACATGTTGTTTATCTTTGTTTTCTTTATGGATGATTGTTGTAATGACACCATTGTTTAGGATGTAGTTTTATAAATTGTTCCTTAGATACATGATTACTATTTTCCAACATTAGTTTTTCATGGTGATAAAATATAAAATGCATATTTTCTTGTGCCAGAACTGATTTTTACAAATGGATTTGGTTTAAAGACCCAATCAGCTTTGTGAATATCTCACTTTGTGATTGTTAAAGGGCGATATATTTAAGCCAAACTGCCACAATCAAACATGTTATAAAGATTTCACTTTACTAAATGAAATAAGAAAAAAACTGTTACAAACTTTTAACAAGGTGTCAATTTTTTATAGTCCTCTTAAGAACTTAATCTTTCTGGGATGTCTATCACAATCTCATCTGTTTGTTAGTGATCACGGTTGAAAGGTAGTCTCTTAATTATATGGTCAAATATTTTAACATTCTTGTTGCATTTTTAAACATGGTATGGATAACATAATTATACAGAGAGAATTATACTCACATGAAGAAAGACAGAATATGAACATCAATGAAATTTCATAAATCAATATCTTATTAATCTGTAAGAACTTGCCCTTATGCACGTCAATGTTTTATTCTTCCTTGAGGCTGCCATTTATTTTAAACTATAATAATGTCTCAGAATATTTCTCTTGATTTGATTTTCTAACGTCATCTTGCAACACTAAACTGGTTTAAATAATCTGAAACTATTTATTTTGAATGTATGTACAGGAAAAATATGAAGTAATTTTTTTGAAATTTTGATTCTCAAACTAATAAAGTTTTGTTATATATTTCTTAGCAGGATTTATTTTAAAGTTCCTTCTAGAAAATATAATATCAGTTCATGAATAATGAATATTTTTATCTTAAATATAATCCAGATAAATCAGTTTAATACTTATTAATTTAGTTAAACTAAATGATTAGCTTAATTTTTCTAAGAATTTATTTTGCAAACTATGTAATTCATATACAGAAGCCAAAAATTGTAAAAATAACATATTAGCATAAATATGTTTATAAATTAGAATGTAAATTAATTCTATCACTTAAATAATCAGTTTTGGGTTTCAATTAAATACAGTGGAGACTATTGATGGTATAATTTGTTTCCATCATCATAATCTGCAATCTGTATGTCATTAAACGTATACCCACTCACAACTCACTCACACACATATATAAACATTTAAATGCAATTTAAATAAGTGGAAACATAGAGAAAAAAATTAATACCATATATGTTTTTAAAGTTTTTTTCACTTTTTGGTTAATGGAATATTCTGATTAAAAATATATTGTTTTAAACTCTCTAGTATAATATATTTTTAAAATACTTATAGTTGATGCCTTTCTATAGAATGACACTTAAAAAAATTAAATCAAACATCTGGGACATGTTTGAGATTTTGTCTTATACTTTTGCCACACTGACTGGAACACCAACAGCTTCAAAGAAAACTAGGCTCAGTCCAAATAGCTGGAATAGAAAAGAGAAAATGACTCCTTCTCCAAATGGCCCTAATTTAATCACTTATATATCCCTGCAGGGTGCTGTTAAAAATCTGCAAGGACATAGAATAATCAACAAATAACTAAGGACTACTTTAATTCACTTTATACATATGAACATACAATTTTCTAAGGCTTGCCAGAGCTAAGAAAAACAATTTCCCCTTTTTATCCCTGATCTCTTTTCCACATTGTTCTAAGTTTGCTTTAATTATTCTTTTCATATTGTAGCTGAGTCTATTTTAATTGTTCCTGCATTCTCTCACACTAAGTTGTGAAGCACTTGAGAATAGAAACTCTATCTAATTCATATATGAATCATTTCACGTAAAGTTTTACAAGTATTGCAAAGTATTTTTGGGGGGGAATGAATTGACGAGAAAATAAGAGATCTCTCCTTGGTCACTTTTTATTTTGCCTTCTCAACATTGTGTTATAGTCAATCCTGGACAAGATTTGCCTGCTTTTGTAAACTAGTTTGGGAAAGTAGACAAGTCAACTTAATTATAAGTTGAGCTTATATAGTTGCCTTCTGCCTTCACCATGAAAAATAAGGAAAAAAATTATTCATTATGTGCAATCTCTAAAAAATTTTTCTCCTGAGTCTTAGCTGATCCAAAGACAAATGTTAATTTTGGATGGCAATTACTTTTATCATCCTTGGTTCATGTTTTAGTATATAAAGTTCCCTAAAATTTTGGTAATAAGTTCAAAAACTTTGCTTAGGATTTAAATAATGTTTGTTGCAGAAAGTGATAAGATTGCTTTGTCCTAAAAGATACTTTTTAAAACAACTTAGGTAGTTTTCATTGAAGGTTAATAACTAAATTTTATGTAAAGTACATATTTCCATATTTCTGGGAATGTTTATACTCAATATTTGACTTGAGTATTTAGTCATTACTGGAAATGTGAATTTCTAAGCTAAAAAAAAACAAAAAAACCCTGCAACTTTACCGGACTTCCCACAGTGCCATTCAAAACCAAGGATTTTTGTTTAGTTAATCTGATGATTTCTCACAAAGGGGACTTTTTAGGGATCTTACCCATTTCTATTACAGAATTGCATATGTTATTGGTTTTCCTGGACATGTCCCTAAATGGTTAAATTAAGTAATACTTCTCAACAGATAACAAGTACTAATTGAATTTTACCCTCATAACTAAGAATTGTATGTTCTACTGAGAGTTTTATTTTGAAGAGCTCACTAAGTCACATTTTGTTCTGCTATATTCTTTTCTAGCCTTTTAAGCATTATTTTATATAAAATCTCTTCCTAGCTACTTGGTATGTGGCAGCAATCTTGCTTGGCACAGTGTTATGTTTCCCAACTGGCATTCACCTTCTAATTTCTTTGAGTTTCAGGGAAGTGTTGCTACATTTTCACGTTTAGTTTGGAGTTTGAAATTGGAGCGAGATGGATGAAATAGCAAAGCTCACACTGTGTCCTCAGGTGAGTGAGTCATCATGAGCAGATTCTGCCATAGAAACTTAGTGCCAAGTGTTTCATGGCGATATAGATATATATGTTACACTTATATCACTTCTGACTTCAAAGATCTGGAAGATTTTCTTGACAGATCTTTTTAAAGTATGATGGATGCTGCAAGAAACATCAGTATTCATCCTCAGATTTAGCTCTTGTGTTATTTTACACCCGGATGTCAAAATCTGGGCCACATATTGTAGCCATCCTAATCCTAGTTTCATCTTGGTCCTGTTTTCATCACTTCTTCCTGACATTGTTAGGTTTTCTATCATCTTTCAGTCAAGACTGTATGGAGTGGTCTAATAATTAATGGCACATTAATTGTCAAATACATTATTACTGAATTTAACACTTAAAAATGCATAGAAAATAAACAATAGGACAACAATAAAAAAAACAACACCTTCCATATGCCTCAATGGTAGCATTTACTTGTTCTTTTTTAACAGATTATAAAATCCTTAGGAATAGATGGCAACATTCTATTAATTTTTGAACCCTCAACTGCTCATTGCTGGGCAAAAAAATAAAATTCAAAATATTTATTAAATTAGTTGTTCCCAACCTGAAGTTATTTTGCTCCTAAGCAGGTAGTTGGAAATGTTTAGAAACATTTTTGGCTAACATGGCTGAAAGGAATTGCTACTGGCATCTAGTGGGTAGAAACCATTGATGCTGCTCAATGGTCTACAATGCACAGGACAACCTACTACAACAAAGAATTATCTGGCCCCAAATATCATTAGTGTCTATAATGTGGTAGTATAAATTAAACTGTATGTTCATATTGTTGAGAAATTTCAGGCATTCAATTTTATCCACCTATAGTTACCAATTTTTGTAAGTTATCAGCAGAAGCTCAATGACAACATGCAAAATATTTTAGGGTAGGATTTGTGATATAAAAAACAAATTGAAACTAAAGTGGTATTTTAAAATTTCAATTTATGGAGTGATTGAATTCTTGTTTGAACAATTTAGAACTAATAAAAATGCCATCGTAAACTTGTGTAGAGTCTGGGTAGTATTTAGTAATTCTCTATGTCTGGGTAGTTCAGTTTGTTAGAACAAAATGCAGATGAAATTAATAATGCTTTGTAGCAACTTACTCTAAATTTGTTCTACAACGACAGAAGTATCTGTTGTTGATCTTGACCTGGTTTAAGTGTCATTGATCACAAGAGGAAAGGATCAAAAGAAGGTGAATAGATTTTTCTTTAAAACTATCATCACTATTGTATCAACAGCCACAATGGAAGTTCTTCCTGACAGCAGGTCAGCATTAGTTTCTTTATTCTGGAAGGACAGCTCATAAATTAGGCAGTTGACCTTTATATCAGTCAATCAACATTGAGCCATCCAGAGCTGCCCAAACCATTAACTTTGAGCAATGGCACTTCACCAAAGCACAAGTGCAGTATTTATAAACCTTACATTGTTGTCTTTGCCAAAATCTCAATGACATTGTCTATTTCTTATCTTCTTCCCATTCTTTAAAAGGCAGAAAATAGTAATCAATAGCCAGGACATTATCTATGAAAAATTCAATGACTCAGAAGTTGAAGAGTATACCGAATAAAAATTCCAAGAAATATGCTCATTTTACAACTTTCTGCATCAAAGAACTACAAAAAATTAAAGATATAAAGGATTCTGTAATACTTTTCTCATTCACTTATTGCATAGATGAAGAGACAAGGTCCCAAGAAACCAAACAACTTCTACTAAGTCATATGAATAATGGACTCTCTTAAGCAACTCCAGTTTTGTTTCTTATGACCCAGTTAAATGTTCTCTGTGTTCCTTAATAAGGCCTAAGTGATAGAAATACTGCGTTAGCAAATATTTTACTTATAACTAAATATGCAGGAAATGTTGCCACATTTAAGATGTTCTCTCCAACTCTGGCAAAATAAGAATGAACCAGAACCTCGAATGATATTAGTAGTGGCATAAATAGAAACACTATATTTTTGACAAATCGGACACAGAGATAGCCCTAAGGGAGTTTACAGATTACTGATAATATCAGAAAAGATGTTTCTATAAGTCGAGGTTCCAATAAACAAAGAATACACTAAAGTCAGGATAACCTGAGAAGGGCTTATTTATAGGTGAATTTAATGCAAAGGTAGGTCAGTGTGTAAGGAAACATAAGTATAGTCTAGAAATAGGCACCTACCCTGTTCTGGATGTAGGGAGGAGGAAGGAGTCACTTCAACTTAGAAAGAGAAAGAATTATTAGAGTTGGCTTCCTTAGGAAGACGAGTGATATGCTCTCAAGGTAGGGAACTAGAGGAATTAATAGTTTTCTCTCTTCTCAACCTTGACTTGGGTTCTCCTTTGGCTAACTACAACCAGAAGCCAAGTGGATTTAGTGATACAGAAAGAGAATATTTACCATAAATATCTTATTCTTTTTAACAATGAAACTGGGTAGTAATGTTCTATACTAGTTGTGTGGACACTGTGATAACACCTTGCAGTTTCCTTTGTAGGATTAATTAACTTATTCTGTACTGCCTTAGCTTTCAGTCCCATTGGGGATTGCCATTGCTGAAGACAACCATGTTGCTTAAAGATATGCCTTCTGAGTGGGATTCCTTCTGCGTGGGATGCCTTACTCTGAAAGATTCAGAGTAATGAACTGACAATTAAGAGCCAAGTGCAAAAGTCAGGAGACACTTTAACATATAAAGAAGCTTTCATTTCCTGTAGCTAGAGTCAGAAAGAGCTGGGAAATAGGTCCAAGACTTATTTGTAGAGGTAACAAGAGCTCCAAAGATGATTTAATTCTCAACTTAATGAGGTCTGGTATGCTAATGCCAAGGCCCTGATTAGGAAAGAACTTGACTTTGACACATGGGATGGTGACATCTAGATTAATTAGACCTATAAACTTTGAATCCCCAATTTCCTTGAACCATTGGAGCTGAAAAAATGATTCTCTCCCTATTTAAGGCTAGCAATCCTACCCTGTTTGAAAATGTTGGGGAGGTTCCCTCATATTAGTTAACATACACCTCATCCTCAAGTTCTATCTCCAAATCTCCTCTTGGTCACTAAGTTTAAGTCAGGACCTGACCAAGCTGCAGACACCCAGGTTCTGATATGGGAGGAAATAAACAATATCCTCAAAGGAGCTGAAGGACCTACTCAGCATGATGTGAGAATCTTAGGGTACTTTATCAAGGAGCAAGGTGAGGGGAAGAAAAGAAGCAAGAAAGCAAGTCATTATTTTTACAGGGTTAATTAAATCTAATAATCAGGAGTCTATAATAGGGCTGTTGTTATTTAGTGGGAGCAGGAAGAAATACATTTAATATTCAAGTGTTATACTTGAGGTTTCTTAATACTGCCTTGCCCAATTTTGATAGTGCATGGAAAAGTGCAACATCCCCAACTTGATAAGGATATGAGGGCTAAGGGCTCAAATTTCCCATGGATTAGAGTATACATCATGGCCCTGAGACCAGTAAAAATGCTAGATAACATTGAGGAGAATAGATAGAATGGATAATATAAAAGAAAAACAAAAGTAACATTGGTGGCTCCAATACCATTTATAGCAGCAGCGTTTACAATTTTTTCTCACTAATCTTCTTTTAAGGATTAATCTAAGATTTCTGCAGCAGGTAAAGGCTCACCAGAACCCTGGGCTAACTACTTTCTAAATTTAATCAAGTGATTTCAAGTGCTGTAAGGGGCAGACATCTCCTAGATTCCTCTTTAAGAATGAAGCTGCTAGGAGTACTGATAGTACTTAGCTGGTCCTCCTATGTCAGCCCTATTTAAGGATTGCCTCTGCTGAAGACAGATGCCTTGCCCAAAGTCATGCGTGTTTTTTTTTTTGTTTTTTGTTTTTTGTTTTTTTTTTAAAGTGCAATCCACATCTTACAATTATTACAGGGTTGTGAAGACATGGCTGTCACCTCAATTCAGGATAAATATAAAGTGTTATCCCAGCTTCAGCTGGTTTGGCTGATACCTCTATTGAAACTACATCGTAGCTCAACTGCTCTCCCTACTGCGCCATTTTTTACCAAAGTTGTAGAACCTAAGTGATCTCTCTAATGAAACTCTTGTACTCTAACCTTCATCTCAGGATATTTTTCCAAGGGAATGCAATTTACAGCAGCTGGTGAGATGTATACCATTAGGTGGTAATATTGGAGATATTGGTAAAAAATTATATATATAGGGCAGTTTTTTACAAAGCTGCTCTAGAAATAATTGCTGCTGAGCATTGGTTTAAAGTACTATATTATTTTTGCTTTTCATTTTCTCACGATGGATATTTAATACTTAATTCTATTTTTGTTGTAATTTTTTCTGGTTCACTCTATGGAATATATTTGAATTTACAGTTTTCATATTCTATACATGGAAAATTTTGCTCATATTGACAAATAATGATAAAAGTAAAGAAGTGAGTATACTCAGTAGTTTAGTCTATTTCTCTTTTATCCTTCCTCACTACTCAATCTATTCCTTAATCAAAGAAAATAAGTTTTCAGCTGTCTTCTTTAAAAACATCACAACTGAATTTCAAATGGAAGAGCCAGAGTTTAACAGAAATGCTATGTATGACATGGACAGGAAATGAGAATGAAACAAGTTAATTAAAAGTCTTATTTGGAATCATTTAATTATTTGAACTGAAGTTAACTTAGTGGAGAGTTAATCAAATATTAAATATTTACCTCTTCCTAAGTCTGTTCGACCTGTTTTTTAACCTATAAATATCCCATTTGTGTTGATTTATTGCCAGTGCTTCTCACTAGTATACAAGCTCCATGACATATTGTAACATTATCAGTCTTGTTTATGGCCATACCTTAAATACCTAGCATCGTTCCTGACACATAATAGCTGCTCAATGAGTATTTGTTAAAAGAAAGAAGGGTTGATTCACAAAGAAACAGTTCTATTTCTATGATTCAGTTGTATGTAAAACAGAGGTTATTTTTTTCTAAAATGTCCCAGCAACAGAGACAAGAGACAATCTAACTATCGAACTATGTCACAGGTCATAAGTTAACCCTACCTAAGGGGTTATCTTATCGCTATTTGGCCATAGGAGTTCATAGATCTCTCGCAACCAAAATAATTTTGCAACTTTCTATCTTATACCTTTCTATCTTTAGTGGTAATACTATTACTTCTTATAAAACTTTTCTCTACCTTATGGTTTTAGTAGAAAAAATATATATAAGCTAAGCTCAGTTGAACATTTTGGTAAAAAACCTTATACTGATGTTTAAGGAAAATATAACATTGATTGTTAATATTTATGAAAAAATGAATCATTTGTTTCTACTCATTTCATGCACAGAATTCACCATGACATCAGTGGGAGCTTTTTACAATAATAAATTTGTGCCAAATAATAAATTGCATTTCCTCATATTAAATTAAAATGTGCACATTGGAGAGGTTTAATTTTATATTTTTATGAAAAAAAGAAATCTGGACACTAAAAACTCTGAAATGAAGTTCAACAACAAAGGAAGAAAACCTCCATCTATGACTTTCTTATGATTTTCTCTTTTTTCTTTACAATGCAGCAAATTGTTCATAACCTTTAACATCAGGTGTTGCTATTAGCATGCTATTTTATGCTTTATAAAAGGAGTCTTATCTTGGTAATGGGTATTTATATTACTTTTGATAATTGATTATGCACATAATATTTCCTATATGCAAAAGAAAAAAGTCACATCAGAAAACAAATAAAATTAAACATTCTAATATCTCTCCCACCAACAAGTGAATATAACTCAGAATTTCAGAACTATTATATTTTCTAGTGAATGATGGTATGTTATCTAAACTGAGTTAATATAGCAATTTCTTAGATTCTGGAATATTATCATGTCCTTACCCACAGAAGTACTGTAAACAACAGTCTTGAAAGGGTCAGAGAAAACCTTCAGCTATTCTTTTATTGCCATTATAAAACATTAGCTAAAGGTACAAAGTGACATGTCTCTATTCTTATCAGTGTAAGGTTCTCCAAATAATTTCCCCAGCACAGGAACCGTCATGAAAATAGCGTGCTCATATTTCAATCCTAATAAGAATGAAAAACGTCAGGTGTTTCTCACGTCCTATCCAGGGCTGCTGCTGTAGGCATCATGGTGATTGATTTCATCCTGCAATCTTCAGTTTATAGGAAATACATATAAATCAACCAAAATATAGAAATTCATACCTCCCAAAAGTAAAAAATTAACTGATTCTAAATTAGAGAAAAAAAAGTAGTCAATGGGAAAACATGAATGAGGAGCACAGAAAAACTGTGCCAGATATTGAATATTTTCTTTGGAGGGCCACACAGTGGGGTTTTTATTATTAATTAATTAATTAATTTATTTATTTATTTATTTTTACTTAAAACACATCTGGGAGCTTGCAGCCACAAATGTGAATACTTGGAAGTTTCTGACGTTACTGCTGTAAGGGAGTCGTTAGCCTTTTTTTGATTCAGATGTTAGGTAAGCCATGAAAATTCTCCCTCCAGAAATCTCTGTATTCACAGTTTTTCATACAACTCTAGAGAGAATTCTGCATCTGAAACTGTAGTCATTGAGGGGGTTAGTCTGTCTTCCCATCAGGAAGAGAACATAGAATAAAGAGGGGCTCCAAGAAATCCGATGGAGGCCAGCCAGAAACAACTAAAACAGTTTTTATTTGCAGTTACATGAAATCTAACATTTTTCACTCTTTTCAGAATATTCCCTAAAGATATAGCATCTCCAAATGATCTCTTTTACTCTAAGGTCAAACTGAATGAAAATCTGGAGGAAGATCTCATGACAGCTATGACTCCAACAGGAATTAGATACATATATTACTCATGAAAGGATTCCCTCTTTCATCTATGGATGAAAAGTAGAAAAGTATAAATACGTGAAAACTGATTTAAAATTTTACGCATACGAAGGACCAGGTACTTTTTTGGTAAACCAGCATGGATACTGGCCAAGGAGACCTAATTTATCCAAAAGAGTCATTTTTAAGGAACAAGAGAAACTTTAAGGAATTCTTTTTTTGAACTAGATACCACTGAAACAATTGTTCGTACTTTGTGGAAAGAAAACTATTTTTAAGCTATGTCGTTGATCAGTGGATATATGTCAGAATTGATCATAGATCTTATTAGGTAATGATATTAGAAAGGTAACAGGAAAGAAATCTGGCAGAACCAGACATCAGCTCTGGTGTTGGGGTTAGAGGTAGGCTCTTAAAGTTACTCTAGATAAAAAAAGACAAAGGAAGTAGCACTCTCAGCCAGTCCAAAAGAGACCTGATAAAATCTCTGATAAAGAAAAACAATAGATCCATACAATTTACATATACTCTACCCTTCTCCATAAAATTGTAACACAGATATGAAGTGTTGGAGGTAGAGTTGAGGCTGAGGTTATTTTGACATTAAAGTCATATAAAATCTATTCCATTAATCCACTTTTTCTAGTATGATTATGTGTAAACAAGAGTTGAGGAGTATCAAAATATTATTATTATTATTATTATTTTTATTATGCCATAAAGCTAATATATAAAGCTTTATGATATTAAGACAAAGTAAAGTTGAAAAAAGTGTTTCACAACAATAAATTTCCAAGTACCAAAAAATCGTGTAGATAATAAAGTTGGCCAACAGATCCAAACTGAGTTAAAGTGATGTCTATAAAATATTTGCTTTTTAACAATTTATTTCCTGTTTTCAAATTGAAAATAGAGCATCCTTCTGATAAAGATGTTTGCTTATGCCAAGTATAATACAAAATGTCCAAGAAAGAGAAAATGAATATCTGTAGCTATTCATTTTGAGAATGAAAAGACTGAAAATAATTTGAAGCCTTGAAAACTCAGCATTCACTATTTGGGAAATATTTTTTTTTCCCCAGAGCAGCAGCCCAAGATTATTAAACACGACATCAACACTGGTAGTATTCTTTGCTGAAAGAAATGAACCATCACAGGCCATTTAAGGGGCAACGATGGATTTAATGGAGCCATTTGAGCAGAGAACTTTCAGACTTATTGCTGTTCTTATCACTTTGTGCAGGGGCTTCTCCTTTTATATTTAGCCTGTAAGTAAAGTGGATGAATTTAAAGAAAAAGAAAGCCACCTGGAATAACTGCTTGCTCCTGTGAAACCTTAATGAATTGTTTAATAGCCTGTTTAAGCCATGCACAAGAAACTCTTTAGTAGAGATATGTTTTCAACTTTGTGTAACACCTGTCTAACATGGTTTAAAGAATGTCAGGAGAAAAGAATATCAACTGATGGCAAAGACAGAAAGGATATACAAGGTACACATTGGTATTACTGGCTCATTTCAATCCAGGGCAAGATATAAACAAGAGTGCTGAGAATGATGTTGATCATGACAAGATTAGTGGCCAGTGCTTTTCTTCTCCTCTGACAGCTTGTGGATGCAGGACGGATTTATGAGTCCCTGGAGGACAGGAAAGAATAAACAACACTTGGCATCAGCATCATGAAGCGCTGACATTACCAGAGTAAATTATTTGAGTGAGCCAGAAAATTAGAATCCAAAACTTGATTTTGTAGCACAAGGCCACACCAATAAGAAAACATGATGGATCTCCAAAGTGCTTCTGAAACATAGTTTCTCTTCTTATTCATTGTCTTTTGTATTCTGATTGAGTATATTCCATGGGAGATAACATTACAAACACATCCTATGTAATTGCAGAAATGAAAGTTTCGATATTGGCTCTGAAGTTGGGTTAAGTGGCAACCAATAGTTCATTACAATAATAATAAGCTCCAGTAGCATAAATCCAAAAGCCAGTTCTCTTGACCTCAGGATAACAAACATATTTATATGATGGAATCTTGCCATCTCCAGCTTAGTGGCATCAGACTGATGAACAAACTGTATGTGAGCTGTCAAATGCTATACCACCACTGTCAGTCCCACTAGTGAGAGTTCATTTATACCAGTATTTCGAGAAAGGGCAAAAGACCCATGTTCCCCAAATCTATTTTCTGGCCTATATTTTCATTTTGTCATCAAGGATCGCATATGTCAATATTTAATAAAGCTATTGTTCTGTGTGGAAGGAAAGAAAGGAATTCTGAAATATAATCAATTTATTCAACATTTATTTTGTTTTTTGCTTGCTAATTATTACAACCTCTAAGAGGCATTTTTTTTCAAAAAATAAATGATTTATTCCATAAAACTTATTTATGGTACCATTTTCACCATTATTGCTGTACATTTTAGCTCAACAATGATTATTTTAGTATTTTCTGGGAGATAACTCATAGAAGCAGTGTATTTCTATAGTACCTATATTTTATATTTGATTCTTCGTATCCAATCTTAAGTACCTGCAAAATCTATATTTATACATAAATGTGATATTTCCCCCAATGAAGCTCTGTTTTTAACCAAATAAAATCGATTAAATTATGTAAAATAGTTATATATACATTCAATATTTAATTACTGAGTAATGTTAATGATAGTATTGCTAACCATCAAAGGTTAACTATTTATTGAGAGCCTACTATGTGCCAGACATGGATCAAGCAAATTAAATGCAGGACATGCAGACATTTTCTTCTATACTTTCTTTTCCCCGAGCTGGTCTCTCGGTTCTGGAGACTTCCACAGTAGCTTCCTGTTATGGAAGGAGTAGAACTGAGTGGGTGTGCTCAGTGTCTATGAATAGCAATATCCTTGTGATACACAGATTTCTTCCATTGTCCTAAAAGGCTGACCCTTCATGCTCGCATTTGCCGATACTTCTGTTCTCATCTACTAGCCAGACTAAAGTACATCCTTCACCAAATACCCAGGTCTTACTGTAAGACTCCTTCATATCAACAGAAAGTTCATTAATTTCCATTCTAGGATGGGGTAAGGGAAAATGTTATGTACATCCACGGGGTGTGGTTGGAAGAATTCAGATGTTCTCCCAGTTCACTCAAGAAGCCTAGGACAGTTATTGGGACTACCCAGGACCTTCCTTTGGGGTCTATGACACATACCCCAAACTGAGTGTTAGAATTAAAAAAAAAAGGAGAGAGAGAGCATCAAAGTACCTTACTCATCATATCATCTAAACACACATTATTTTTTAGATAAGGGGAAAAAACAGCCCAAAGAAATTAAATATCTGTTCTAAGGTTAGGCAGCATCTCCTGTCAAACCTAATTTTCAAACCCAGTTCTCCAATACTCAGTCTAACTCATTGTCAAACTTCTACCAGTTTAGACTTTGAGATATTCCTGTATGTTCCTGAACAAAACCTGACTGATTTTCCCTGCTATATGCCTATAGTTCCTTTCTAGTTTATTCTCAGTACTTACTTAGAAAAATATAACTCAATGATAATATATACACAGCCAAGTGTTCCCTTTTTCTCTCACAGAATTAAACCCTGAGAGATTGAGATTGTCTTTCATCGGTACTGGTAATAGTAATAAATACTAGGTAGAAGCATTCAAGGTGGGGGAAATGACCCCCTAAGTCTTTTAGAGATTGATTTAATGTAGCAAATACAGTATGTTTCTTCCTAATGGTGGTTGAATTGACAATTAAAAGATTTTATAGATATATAAAAATTTTAATATGATATAATAGCCTTTGAAACAATCACATAATTTCAAACTGTTAATAAAAAACATTATATTCATTCCATGAAAGTAATTATTAACATCTGAAATATAAAAGTAAAAATTTCATTTATAAGGTCCTAGATCCAATGAACTTACAATTTTCACTTTTATAATGGAAAACTAAAGAATTTAAGATTCTTTGTCCTGAGAAAAATGTGGCATAATGAAATGAGCATTTTCAATTTATTCAAATTAGAAGAAGCAATGCAGAATGTGACTTAAAAAGATTCTCATGTTCCTTTTGAAAATTATATAACATATAACATTTCTATTTGTATGAAAACTGATTGTTAATTTATTAATTTTTAGAAAGGTTTTTTGTTGTTGTTTTTAGTTGTGAGGTGCTCTACGTAACAGCTAATAAAAATGTTAACACTATTTATTATTATAATAATTCTTAAACATTTAAATTTACTTTGCGATTGATATTATAACATCCTAATTCTATATATGATTGGTATAAGGGAGACTCCCAGAAGTCAGCATTATTCAATGCTTTTGTTAGTTAATATAGTTTCCCCTTTGGATACAATTCTTATTAATATTTAAGGGTTTCATATAAAAAAGTGCATTGAGTGATGTTCTTCAGCTGTCTATGGTAACCTGGTACAAAAACCATTGATCCTTCTTGCGATGCACAAACTTATCTGATTCACTGCTTTTTAATATCTAGGGAGCATTGTAGCATACAAAGTGCAGAAATAGACATGAAAGGTTAGTGATTTGCCTTTACAAGTCATGCCCTGCTTAATCTGTTTTACTAATGCCTTTCATTGCATCACCCTATATGATAAAAAAATTAAAGCCACATTTTAATAATTCATCCTCATTGAAAATTCTAAAGAAAGCTCCAGATGAAGTTATAGAAAGAAAACTGGATAATGGCTGAGGTCAACAAAATCTAAAGTAATTATTTCAAAAGATAGTTTAAACTAACAAATTTGTGTTGTACACGGGCCTTGTTTTCCACAATAGTTGAAGAATAAGAAAGGCTTTTTTTTTTTCAATTCAAGTCAGATAAATATCAAATTATATACATTCATAGATATAAAAGTAATTATCATGGGTTGCCTTGATGGTAGCATTTGTCACCAGTGGCTGTTGTCATAAGTCATTACATTTGGCATCACAATTAAATAGTTTTCATGCTAGTCTCTTTTGTGGTCTAGAATCATTGACCCAATGAGTCATTTTAGAAATAATAAATATCCTACCTTGTTCATTATTTTCAATGGCATGTGGCAAGCTATTACTTAAAATGGTGTAGAATTTTATTATGACAATTACCTTGTAATATTAAACTCTGGCTTAGAGGATTAATACAGACCAACTATTGCTTCACGTTACTACATTTTAGAACTGCAAATGACCCTACTGAGAGTAAGGGTTGCTTACAGATTGCCTACACTCATAGAGCTTGATTAACGCCAGGTTTCCTATGTGAGGAAAGTTTTTGCTGTAGGTATAAGGCACTGTGTGTGTGTGTGTGTGTGTGTGTGTGTGTGAAGAGAGAGAGGGAGAGAGAGAGGAGAAAAGAGAGAGAGAGAGCAAACAAAATAGACAGAGGAATGAGGAATGGGGAGAGCGATACATCATTTTGAGTTTACTTATTGAGAAGGCCTTGTCCTCTGTAGAACAATTTATCCTACCAAGCAGATTATACTTCTTTTTTTTTTTTTTCAGGAAATACTGCTCTGCACTATCACGAGCCCTATGTGTTATAGTGTTTTCCGAAGAATTTAGATACATGTGTTTACATTCATTCATATTTACCCAGGCTTCCTTATGACCAAAGTCATTTACCTATTTACAAATTGACCTCTTGGGGTCACGAGTACACTAAATAATACTTTTCAGAGGTAACAGTTAAAGTTGAGATAGGGGTTGGCACATGATTAGGGCTTGACAAGTGTTAGTAATTACTATTATTAATCCTTCTGACTTCCTATTGTGTTCACTAAAAAAGCATCATTTTATAATAAGAACAACAATAACAACCATAACACTCACAGTCAATATTTATTTAGCTTGGCACTATTTACAATATATATATTTCATAGATATATGATATAGATATAGAATTGACAAGAAGACCTATAGGGCAGGGACTATTACAAATAGTTTATAAGTACAAAATAGATATACTACTGATAAGAAAACTGAAGTGTAGATATTAGATATTTTGCCTAAAGCCTAATAAATTATGGGAGTGTTTATTTAAATGTCAAAAATTATTTTAACACATCTTTTAACCCATAATAATTAATTTATTGTACTATAATTTTAATTTTGTAGAGACACATGTATTAAGCTCTACCTGAAAGCTCTTTTATTCCTATTATCTATCCTGCCCACATCCTCCCAGTGAATGGTCATATGGTAATATATGGTCATAACCATATATTCCTGTTTCTACAGGGGCTAACTAGTTTTCCTGCCCTTTGTTTCTCCAACCTATCTTTCTCACCATTAATGAATTTACTCTCCTAAAATCATTACTTTCAGTTGACATACTATAAAACTGGCAAAGGTGAGTGGAATTTGTGACTTGTACTGCTTGCTGGGAGTACTGCAAACCCAATAGGCATGGCTTTTTGGAGTTTCATTTAGAAAATATACATCCAAATTTTCAACTTGTTCCTTACGTCAAGGAGAAATTTAACACCTGAAAATCCACTGTAATATAATTTTCCTAAATATACAGTAAAGCTTTTTGCGTGACTGCGTACATCACATTATCAATGTGACTTAAGTGACTGTTTATGAAAGTCCTTAGGGCTTGAATGGATCTTTAATATAATGGCCCCCATTCCCTATACTATGAGAAATTTCATCTGCCTTTCAGTATCGTTTATGATACTGAGGAGGCTTATATTTCTTCTGAGCACAGATTGTTCCAATGACATGTTTTCTTTGCATTCTCAGTTTCCACTCTGCATTTTGTCTCATAAAACTATTTTTTCTGTGTCGTTTTTCCTCATTCTGGACTCTATCCCTTTTCCTTCTTTATCATAAAGTACCACTTCTTTAAAATTTGTCACTTAATCTTTAAGTACCATTGTTGGAAAAAGCATTTTTAACTGGTATTTGGATGCAGCGAAAGGGAATATGCACACCAATTACTATTGGCAGTAACTTAATTATAATATTAGACATCATTGTACAAAAAATTGTCAGACATTTTCCACCATCTGAGTATCTCCTCATAGCTCCTGTCATTTCACCATAATTTTGAAATCTCCTTTCATATATTTTTTTCTCCTTTTCTGACTTTCTCTCCTTTTCTAGAAGCTCCCTGAAAAACATCAGGCTCTTTCTACATATTTAAGCAAAGCATTGCCTTGATTCAGTGAATCCAGACCGGGAAACAGGAATCCACATTTTAACTAAAGTGACAATAAGGTCTTTGCTTAAACATAATTATTAAAACATTCTGTTTCTCTCTCAGATGTATCCTAGTTTAAAAGATGTATCATATCAGCAGTCCCCAATCTTTTTGGCACCAGAGATTGGTGCTCCTATGAGAGTCTAATGCCTAATGATCGAGATGGAGCTGAGGCAGTCATGCTAGCTGTGGGGAGTGGCTGCAAATACAAATGAAGCTTCTCTTGCTAGCCTGCTGCTCATCCCCTTCTGTATGGCCCGGTACCAGTTTGTGGCCTGAGGATTAGGGACCCCTGTATTATATGGTCATGCTTAAAACAAATATTCCTAGTGATTTTGTAGTAGTGAGTCTATGAACCACACTCTGCTCTAATGGTTGTTCCCATCAAGGACGGAGAATAATGGATTGCAACCTTTCTTCCTAAAATAAATCAATATGTAGCTAGCTGATGAAACAGGAAGACTACAAAAAGAAACATATAAATGTGGAGTTGGAAGTATCAAAATATATTCTATTACTAGCATTCTGCTTATTTCCATGCATTTCACTCCTTTTATTCTTTTATAACACCTTAGGTCCGCAAAGAGCTTTAGACTTTGGAAAGCCATTATTATTACCTAAGGCCATAAGACTGTGTTAGGATTAATATGTTGGTGTCTCTAGATGTGTGAAACATAGGTGTCCAGAGAGAATTTTAATGGTCATAAGTAGGCACTTAAATTTCAAATAATCTCTAAATATGTGTTAACAGAGTAACGTATATGTTAATAAGTAACTCATATTATCCTTTCTTCAATTTGCTAATTGATTGTAAAAATGAAAATTTTTTTAAAAATTGGAAGTTTATAAGATTAATCCCCCTTCAATGGTTTCAAAGAAAAGAAATACACTGGAAGTATAAGATACTTTTTAATCAAATATCTTGCTATAGATTTTCGTATTAATTGAATGATGTAGTTAATATATTTCCAGTAAACCTAACTTGACCTAAAATGGTAATAATCCTTGGGGGATAATGCTGATGTTGATAAGATTTTCTTATTGATGTGTGGAGTGAGAAAAGATACCAGTTTTAAGTGATATTTTCACATTTCATAAGTCTCTACAGCATCTGAACATCTTTATTTGAAAAATAAATCTGTTTCTGTGATTTGTCTTCTTCGTAAACTCAATAAATATTTCTTCTTTTTATAAGCTTAGATAAAATTTTAACTGTGAATAATGGGAAAAAAATTGACTTGAAAAATATTTCATACTGCTTTTAAATACTGATTCACTATGATCAATTTCACAAGCATAGTTGTTTCTTATGGGAGTGTGATGTAGTTATGGATCACATGGTTGCGTAAATACTAAATACCCAGGGGATAATGTCACAATTTACTGCCTCGCTTTTCCTTTAGAGTTCACTTCAATGCTTAGAACTACACTTATTTCTTGCCTTATTCCTGGTCTGTATTTATCTTCAGCTGCTGATCTACAGGTTAATAACACCCAGGGGAAATCTGGTTCACTGCTAAATGCATTTAATCCTTTATATTCTTACATCTACTGAAAATCATTATTGGCATTTTCAATTTATTTATTAGGCAAACCTTTAATGTCAACCCATAAGTTTAGGTAGGGCATCTTATGTAAATCATCTCTATAGCCATGCCTTATATCACATGACCACAGAGGACATATTGTTTGTACACAACACAAATATTTACCACATTGATAGTTTCAATAATAACTGTGACATAAATATCCATACCCTGTTGTATTTAAATAATAAATAAATATACTTCTAGAAGTCATGCTGAGACTAATTTTATAAGATTCATGAGACAGTGAACTGTTATGGAGAGAGAGTAGATTTTAAATCAAATCCTACATTTTCTCTCTAGATATGTAATTTTCCCAATGTGCAAATATTTTCTTATGTCTAAAATGGAAGGTTTTGCAAGTACTACAAAACATTGTGGCAATTATGTATTCAATCTATCAAAAAAAAAAAAACAGAGAGAGTTTAAACATTTTAGAAGTAGATCTAGCTTCTCAGCTCTTCTTGCATCTGTCAACAGAGTCCAACAGGAGCTGCAGGCTTTAGGTCTAGGACTGTCTGCTACCTCATTGATGGCTATCAATTAAAGAGATCTTTTTTCCCAGAAATTAAAGAGATTTCCAGACATTTAATCCCTTCAACCTCTGAATACTAAAATTCTCTTCAACATTATATGCTTTAAATTCATCTTGTTTTATGCTATTTATGCTTTTAATCCTTGTTTGTATTAATTGCCAAATGAAATCCTAGATTCTCAAATCACTTCTTATCTTATAACCATCATATAATTAGGCACATCTATTCTATTATCCATATCTCTCTCTCTACCCAAACCTCCTAAATTCTTCTACTTTGTCTTCTGGATTTCATAGTCCTTTATCAACAAAAATCTTTACATCATTGATAATTTGAAAACTCTCTTAGCCTCCATTCTCTAATTGAAATGTGGGCTATGATTTTCCTGCATTTCTCTCAATGGTGTGGCTTTATTTTCTTGCACAATCCCCATAACTCTGGGCCTGGAGTCAAACTGATAGACTTACTTTTTTGTTCCTTAAAATCATGACACCTCGAATCTCATCTCATTACATTTTACCTCTCACAGCCTCCCATGATTGCAGTCATCTACCAATCTCCACTTTCCTCTACATTATTTCTTGATGATATTAACTCCTCAAACCCTCATTGTTCTTAATTATTGATAATTTCAATAAACAGATCAATAATCTTTGCAATATATTAGCTTTTCTAATTCATTTATTTCTCTCTTTTTTTTCCAGTAATGTTGTCTTTCAACTTATTTTACCTCTCACGGACATACTGAATGTATCCTTGTCATTGCCAGTAACTGCTAATTGTAATATAACTGACAAGATTGGATAAGTTAGGTGCACTAACAAACAATCCCTACAGTTCATGTGATTACAACAAAAAATGTTTATTTATTGCTCGCACAAATTTTGTTTTGTCTTCAGGTAACGATTGAGGGCACTTCTCTACATATGCTGGCTCCATGTTGTACTTCCATTGATTTGTAGCATCCATGTTTGCAACATCAGAGGAGACAAATGTTCACACTGAAAATTGAATCTTCCCTTCTGGATAGTGTGCCCATCAATCTCAATGTCAGGTATTCAACTCTATAACTACTCCTCCAATGTTTACAGCTTACTTCCTCTAAGACACAAACCTTGTTACTACTTCGAATAAAGTGGGATTAAAATTTATTGATTTTATAATGTTTTCACTGTCTCTTTCACTTTCAAGATACTCCTCTTTCCCCACCCAAACCCAGTTTAAATTGCATAGTAAATCGGCAACACTTCCTTCTATATACCCTCATCTCCTTGGATACTTCTTCTAATATTCATGGTTGCCTGACTATTTTCTCAGTCCTGCTCAAATGTCTTTTTATATGCTTTATACTTTCTTTTCAAGTATAGAGAATACAAACAGCTATTTTTATTGGCTGGTCTTTGAATTTATTACCAGAAAAATCAAGTGGACTTACAATACTGTCTAGAAATGAAACTACATTTTCTTAATTTAATAACTCTTCCACTTACCTAGAGTACTATTTATTTTACTCCTGTTCTTCTTTACTCAAGGCACATAACACATTTTTCATTCCTACTCTAAAAAAATAAGTGCTCTTTTTTCACTAAGAAAAGTGGCATCACCAGAAGAGAACTTCTCCATTCTTACACATCCCACTTGTCCACCTACCAACATCAGTATTCATACTTCTGTCTTCCAATCCATTTGTAAAGATGAAATTTATTGCCTGTGTTTGGGGCAAAGCTCTATTCTCTTACCAACTGGGAAATTTTTTTTTAGCTATCCTCCCTTTTTTATCCTATAATTTCAAATTGAGTTCTTTGTTTCATCTTCACATTAGTAAATAAAGCTGTTATTGGACATCCTATGTAACTGCAAATCCAGTTGACTCTACTTTTAATAAAGTTTTAAAATAACTTTATTCTCGGCACCTTACAAAGCAGTATCTCCCAGAATACAACTAATTCTCACCATCTCCACTGCAATTGCCATATCCAAGTTACAATCATTCTTTGGCATAAAACTCTCCGTAACTGAAAACAATCCAAACTTCTTGCCATGGCCTTGAAGGTTCTACTTCATCTGGCTTCCACTTGCCATCATGTCTCACCTCATCCTGCTCTTCTCCTCTGTCCCTCATTCATGTCCACTGTCCTACAGCTGCTACTTAAACATGTCATATGCTGTGTCTCAAGGTCTTTGTATAGTTTCTTCCTCCTGCCCGATATCCTTTTAGATATTCTTATGGCTCGCTTCCTCATCTGCATCAAGTTTTTGTCCTGTTGTTACCTTTTCAATAAGCCTACTCTGACACTACATTAAGATTCTAAGTCCCCTGACCATTAGTAGTCCTTCTTTCTCTGCCCTAGATTCTATATTTGTAAACTTCTGATTATATAATTTACTTATTTATCTTATTCATGCTTACTTTCCCCTAAATCCAATGCATGCTCCATGAAGGCTAAAATTTTTGTCTATTTTGTTTATTGATATATTGCCTAAGTCTCTACTAGCTTTATAGTATTCAATTATTAATAATAACCCAATAAGTATAAACTAAGTAAATAATCAGGTGAATGAAACCTGTCACTCAAGTCAGAATTTTTTTCACCTCTTACAAATAATGTATATCAATACCTTTAAATTATTTTTTCTTAAAATAACTTTATTCTCAGTACCTTTCCTTAACATACATAATTTGCTTCTTGAATTTTTGTGATCATTTCCTTACACATTTCTAGTCTTACAGTAATATCTCCTTTCAATTCATTCTTTTCATGACTACACAATGATCTTCTAAAACTATGTTTTTTTTTTTATTACTCCTCTAAATTCAATTATTGCTTGTCATTATTGTCCACTGGATAGAATGTAATCCCTTAGGATGGCAGATTAGGTTTTTACACTCACATCTTTACCTCCTCTATAAGGTCATCTCTTCTCTAGCTCCTGTCTTCACACAAATTCCCAACTGAATTGTAAGTTGCATTTGTGTCTCCTGTACACTGATCTGTACCCTCTGCGATGGCAGAGACTGTTTTCCTTATAAAATTTTGCATAACAAATATTCAGGCTGCAATAACAAAATACTACAGACTGGATGACTTCTAAATAACAGAAATTTATCTGTCATTGTTCTGGAGGCAAGAAGTAGATCAGATGCCAGCATGGTTAGATGAAGGCCCTTTTCAGGGTAGAAATCTTTCAATTTAATCTTCACATGGCCTAAAGAGCTAGGAAGCTCTATGGATTTCTTATAAGAGCATAAATCCCATTCATGAGGTCTCAACCTCATGATCTAATCACCTCCCAAAGAACTCACCTATTAATACATTTTAGGATTAGATTATTAACATATAAATATTTAGAGGACGCAAATATTCAGACTATAGCAGTGATCACTGGTTGGTAAAAAAAATAAATAAATATGCTACTTTTCGGCATGTATCATGTTCTCTTGTCTCCATAGTTTTAGCATATTTTATTTCCTTTGCCTGAGATTTCATCTTCTGCTTTCTTTATCTGGCCAGTGACTTTGTGTCTTTCAAATTTCAGCTCATGTGCTGAACTCTCTCTAAGGATTTCTCATCCTAAATGTGTTGCTTATTCCTCATGTGTTTTTTTCATAGCATCTACTATGTCTTTCTATATAGTAATAGTAAAACCACAGTAGTACTTGTCACAATCTCAACGTGATTAATAGCTGCTTGACTATCTTCTCTATTGGGCCCTGAGTTCCTTGAGAGCAGCAATCATTTTTCCTTCAGTTTATCCCAGCACAGAGTGTAGTGCTTGGTATATTATATAATTCAGTAAAGATTTTAGAACAAATGAAATAATATCAAGTTATATATCACATGCAATAGCCACAAAATTGTTCTTTCTACATTTGAATCCAACCCCTTGTAGAAACTGTAGATAAAAAATAGGCAACGACTTGTTCAAGTCACAAAATAAGTCAATAGCTTAAGAGAAAATTGGTCCCAGATCATCTAACTCAAAGGCCAGTAATAAAGGACATGTTTCCTTCTATTTCTTACATCCCAGGAAGGTCACCATAGAGCCAGCCTTTCGAGGAGCATATTACATAGTGAAAGCAGAAAAAAGATTATCCCAAACGTGAGCGAGGCATTGTTACATGGCATCTTCTACCCTGCATATAACCAGCCAATTTTTTCTAACAAGTGCAAATATGATTTTTGTGTGTTTCTGTTAAAAAATGTTGGTTTAGTCCTTTAGATGACAAGCATTTGGAATATAAGTACAAGAAGATGAATATGGTATATTTGACTTTCTGATTTCACTAGAAAATGTACCCATTCTTATTTGTCTAAATGGTGACATGAATATACAGAAGGTGTGAAGACAACATTAAGGATTTGCTTTCTCTGTAATTCAGAATTTATACTCTCATAATGGAAGACCCAGAACAGTGTAGTGGGCCGATAACAGCCCCTCCAAAAGATATATTCACATCCTAATCCCCACAAACTCTGAATATTGCCTTATATAATAAAAGAATAAATATTATCTTATATGGCAAATGATGTAATTAAGTTAAAGACTTGAGAGAAGTTGCCTATTCTTGGAATATCCTTGTGTGCAGTTAAAATAATTACAAGAATTCTTTTAAGAGGTAGACAGTAGAAAATAAGACAATAACATAAAGGAGGATACAGACACACAGAAGAGAAGATGATATGAAACAAAATGAAAAGAGATGCAACCACAAGCCAAGGAATGTTGACATCTACAAGAAACTGGAAAAGTCAAGGAACAAAATCTCCAATGGAGCCTCCAAGGGAAGTTCAATAGCCCTGCTTGTATTTGATTTCAGACATCCACCCTTCAGAACTGTGAGAAAATAAATTTCTATTGTTTTAATCCACCAAGTTTATGGTAATTTGTTACAGTAGCCTGGGAATTGAATATATGAGAAAAATGGCATTTTCTTCTTTCCTTAGGTAAAAAACTTTGGGAGACAAGAAAATATGTCACTTTGCTAAATGCCGTATCAATTATTGTGTAAAAACATTAATATTTATTGAGATGTCTACTGGGCAAAAATATTACATAAAATTTGAAAAGGAAATGAAAAAGACTGCTTTGACTATGAAGGCTAAAACTCTATAATATTCTCATTTAGTCATCATTCAAATTGAAATTATTGAAAATATCTACTATGTCTAGTCATGTGCATTTTTCTTACAAGTTTTTCTCTCTGTTCTAACCACTTTTTAGAAGTAGAACAGAACTCTACCACAATGTAGTTTGTATGTTAAGACTGATGATGTTACATATACACCAACAGTGTATGAAAAGGCTCATTACTTACATAAAGAGGCTTTCTAGGAAGAACAGGGAAGCCTCCCCAATCTGGTCCAAAATTGGCTTGAGAGAGCAAAGAGAGGATATTGGCTTTAGGACTTTTATGGTAATTAGGTGGTGAGTTCATGGCGAGGATTGTGTGTGTGGCAGGGGCTGGTGTTGTTTGAATTTCCTGTCATCATCAAAAGAGAAAGCAGAAGGATTTCTTATCAAATTGCCCAGATATGGAACAGAAAGGGAAGAGAGAAGAGTGAGACTTAAAAATTGTCAGCAGTTAAATATCAATAAATGGAGTCAGATTATTACAGTTTTTAACATATTAACTATTAAATAGTAAAGATTATTACCCTTTCTTTATTCCTTAATCTACAGTAGTTGCTTTTCTCTTTCTCTCCAGTTTGTTTTCCTATATTTTCTTCTGTTTTCCTCTGACTATGGGCTAAGTCATTCACAACCACTGTCATTGTAATTAAATATTTGAAGCCGACGAACTAGACTTTGCTTATAAATGACAAGCACTGCTTCCTCAAAATCATGTTTACACATGAATGTTTATACTCATACTCATGCCCTTATCAAAAACACAAGTAATCTGATAATCTGTAATTATCTGACAGAGGAAAGCTCTATTCTGTCTTGAAAGTATTACAAGGAGACATAAATATGTACTTGATCAAGTGAGAAGTCTCTGGGGTGTAAAATTCCAATTTTATATAATGATGTTCAGCCACTATCTGATGACGTTCTGTTTTATCAGCCTTGGAAGATACTCTGGGCACTTTGATATCTTCTCTAATACCTGCACTATCAGACAAGTGATCATATCTCATTGGCAAAGTAGCAATAAAGGAACCAACTCTGTATTCCACAAAAATTCTGAAATTGTTTGATTTGGAATAAACTACATAGTTAGAGTATTTTGTTCACTATAAAGACACTGCAAAGAAGAACTTGTAGTAGAAATTTGTCAAGAGAAATGAGTCAAATAGATTGCTCATGGAGTAGGTTCGATAATTATATAATGTGCATATCAAAATGCATTTATTCATTGCACTTCATGTCACCATTCTGGTTCCTGTAAAAACATTTTATTGACCTAAAAGCAAGTAACTGACACTTTAATGCCCACCATCATAGTCAAATGACATTTAAAATAATCCTCAGTAAATCTATAAAACTCTTCACTACACTAACATAATTAAATTGGAAGGTAATAGCAACAATGTAACACAGGATGCCTGTTATGTCATCCATTTAGAGGCAAGGCTACTCTCCAGTTTTAGAACTGAGACTAAAGAAAATATAAACACACGTTTAAGCACACTTAGTTCATTTACATAGCTTTACCCTTTAAAACATTCACTTTTATATTAAATATGTTAAACTTATTTATTTTATTTATTATTATTTATGCCTACAGCACTTGGTCTTCCTGGGTGGTCTCCCATCTAAATACTAAGCAGGCCTGACCCTGCTTAGCTTCCAAGATCAGACATTGGACTTGTTCAGGGTGGCATGGCCATAGACCATGGACTATGGCTCCACTGGGGTGTGAACCCAGGTCCTTCTGCGTGTAACGCAGATGTGCTAACCGCTACACTATGGAACTACGTCCAAATATGTTATATTTAAATATTCAACATTCCAAAAAAGAAAGGACGTCAATAACACTTTTTACAATTTTGTATTTTCTCTTTCAGTAATCGTTGATCTGCTCTTTTTTTCATTGCATAAATTTTATATAAGTAAAACCTCCATTGTATTTTTCTATTAATCATTTTTTAATCTTATAGCATTCATATTCTTCTCTTAATAATTCTTGAAGATTTTTTCTAGAAATTTATTCTAAAAAATAATTAGAAAAGATGAATAACACAAATCTATAATGAATATATAGAAGGCTTGTAATTACATGAAATCAAAAGAAAAGCCACAGAAATTTATAAATAAAAACTGAAGATATTGAACAATGAATGCATAGGTATTAAAAGTTAGACAAAATATTACAATTTAATGCAAGTGCAACCACTTAGAAATTACATGCAGATACAATGTGATCTGTGATATTGACAGAGTATCCTCACTTTCTTACTTCTTATTGATTGTATCCAAAATGATCGTGTAAATTAAGTACTGTACTCTTTGATTATGTTTTGTTTAAGCACAGATATATAAGAGAAAAAACACTGTTAATAATATATTAAACACTCAAGACAGATTCTTGGGATTTTAGAGCTAAAAAAGAATTAGTGATTATGCAGTTTAGGAGACTGATTCACACAAAAATGTGGTAACAGTCAATGTCTCATATTACTTAGGTGGCATAGGTAGAATATGAATTCTTGTGGTTTGACTTAGAGATATCTATTTAAACACATTTCAGTTCTGTGCTACTATATCATATTTCATTTATCAAATAATGTCAAGACTAAAATAATATTTATAAATAAATCAACATTTGAGAAGATGATTAGAATAACTTTAAAGATAAAATGACTTATTGGTAATTCACATGCAATATATATAATTATATTCAGAGTTTATTTCAAAGTGCCAAATATTATTTAAATTATTTGATTTGACTTCTATATGTGCAATATACTCACTTTCTTCCCTATCTTCTCTAAATGAAACAAGAAGATTGTTTATAACCTGGATAATAAATAAAGGAGGATGAGAGAAAGAAAGAAAAGGAAGAAGGAAGGAAGGAGAGAGGGAGAGGGAATGAGAGAATATGTGGAAGTCTTTGACCCTATCTCCAGAAAAGCATTCACATGCATGCAGGCACACATACAAACATTTGAATGAAATTAAGTCAGTTTAAATAAACCCATCAATCACAGATTAGGAGACTCTATTACTTACTTCCTTGATTAAAAAAAAAAAAAATCCCAATAATTGTATGATAATTTATAGTGTATGAACAGTTTTCCCATTCATTAAGTCTAAATCCCTCATTTCAACATTTAAGACTCTCCTATTTGTCCTAATATTTAGTCCTATTTGCAACTGCACAAGCTTTTATGTTAAATAAAAGTGAGATTCCAAAAGAATGTTCCTCTGTCTCATTGTATCCTTTTATTTGTAACCTGAAAGTTTCTCACTGTTTAGAGTCTTGAGACATAGTAATTGCCCAGCGAATATTTGTTGAATAATTAGATAAATAAATAAATAAATTGATAAATAACAAAACTATATTAGGAAGTGCTTTAAATTCTGTATTAAATCTTCAAAACTATTTCAAAGTCATTTTGGGTTAGAATATTTGAATGTTTGAGTTTAAACTACAATCTTTCAGCTACATAAACAATTCACTTAACTTCTTTGGACTTTTGTTTTTTGTGTTCGTAAACTGGACACAATTGTCTAGTGAATTATTTTAATAATTAAAACAGAAAAATTGCTAATTTCTAAATCGCAGTGTTTAAAAGTGTTTGTATCCTTTTCTACAGAGGTTATAATTGGCAGCCTGTATGTGTGGCATGTTTTGTTTTATTTTGTTTTGCCTTCTCATATTTAATAACTCAATAAGTTGAGCTAACATTTAAGAATTGAAATATTTTATAGAAAAATCTTTATTCTAGTTTGTTTTTTAAGGGTAACGCTTAAAACCCTCTCAGGGAGAAAGGCAGAGCACATATTCCCTACTTCACTGTAGTCCCCACCATTCATATTTGAATTTGAAAACTTCAGAAACTTGGTTGCAGGAACACAAAAAGTACCATAGACACTTTGTCTCTCTTGATATCTTAACTGAGCTTTCAATATCTGGTCTGATTTACTCATATGCACAGCAACATGGTCCCTGGAGATTTTTTAGTTTCATCCTCTCTCTGTAGTAGTCTTTTGTTGTTTTTTTTTTTTTTTAAATAGAAGATGCCAAATACATGTTTGTTCAATATAAAACTGATATGATTTGAAAGCCTCAAAGAGACATTGTCCCTCTGCATACAGTCCTGTGCAAGCAAGAAATATTATTTGCTGTAGATTCATTCTGTTAATTTAACATTTTGATCCTTATTAGACTTCACATATCACTAAGAAAAATGGTGCTTAATTTCAATAATTTGTATAATAAAGCTAATAATAAGAATCACCTTTTACATTCATTGTGACACTTGAGGCACAGAATTATTGTTTAATACACAAAAATTGCTTTTTAATTGGCTGACTTCTGTCATATTTAGATACAAGAGATCAAACAATTTAATCAAAACAGCCTTTCATTGCTCAACTCAGCTTTCTTCTATGTAAGGACCTTTCTCAGTGAAACACTCAAAAGAAGCATCATGCTTATAGGCTTTCAGATTTTAACTTCCAATAAGAGAAACATGCCATTTTCCCAATACCTTATATGGTTATAATGAGGGTTAAAAAACCAAATGCATAGAAAACACATAAAGCAGAGCTTAACATATAATACACATATATTTGCTATTTTTATAACTTCAGGAAAAATTCTAGGCCTCAATGATACTTGTCTGGCTGGGACCAAATGTACATATCAATATATCTGTGTTCTTACTGGTCAGATTTTATCTTGGTTGCTGAAGAGTAGATCAAGCATCCCAATATCATGTGAAATAGGAGAAAAAAAAGGATTGGAAATCAGAGTTATATTCTTAAAAATGAGGAAGAAGGGAAGATATGCAGGAGGGAAAATGTATATATGTTTAACATACATATGTGAAATATCCACTATGGAGAGGAAAACAATTGTAGCATGTGTGCAGTTCTACAAAACAGGTCCCCCAAAACAAGATAAACTTATTTTCCATGTGAAATATAAGCAGTAAATATGAATAGATATCCATTTACAATACCAATTTTTGCAGCAACATTGCACTTCTTTTTCTGCTACTCTACTTAAAGAAGACTGTCATTACATTTGTAGGTAATGAGATTTCAAGAGATTCTGTTATCTTTTGGCAACCAAAATGAGATATACATTTCATCACCATCTTAAATCTGGAGCAAGCTAATGGCTGGATCCTGCCCTTTTGTGCTTAATGTGGAGATACACAACATCCTTTACACACATGGATTAGTATTTTGAGACTATATGTAATGGGAGCAAGATCAGAACACACACTTTATAGATCTGTTAGGTACAGAGTTATGTTATGATTCAATAGTGACTTATGAAACAGAAGCAAAAACTTCCCTGATGGTAGAACTATGTCCTTCACAACATAAACTATCTTATTCTTTTCCAGATCCTGGAAAAACTTACTTTTATTTCTATAAAGCAAGCAATTGTCAGCAGAATAAACAGATTGACTCTGAGTCCAACTTTAATGTGACCAGAAAAAAAAAAATAAATAAAAGAGGGACTTCTATCTACCTGGAGTTAAGTTACTTCCTGTTTGTCATCAGAGGAAGTGATTGGCTATTTATAGATTTTAAATAATATTAGTGGAGTTTTACTTAAATTTATTTTAACATTTTAACTGTTGAATTTATATGTCTCTTTCTTAATGTTCAAGGCTGCTGCCAAATTTGAGCTTAGCTATTTTCATTTTATTAAAATAAAAATATTACTAAGTATTCAATAAAAATGGTTTAATGAATTATGAAGATAATCAATACAAGTGTCTGGTTGCTTTTAAAGTTGTAAAAAATTAAAGTACCTTTTTTTTTAGAATCCTGTCATAGACACTGATTCCTATTTCAAGTAGCATTATAAAAATCAAAGGTTTATTATTTTATCCTCTTCTATAAGCACAAATTGTAGTGAAGATATACTTGCATATAAGGGAAATACATTCAATTGCAGATTCTACTTGATTGGGAATTGTTTTATTAAAAATATTATTTTCTTCTTTGTTTTGAATTATCATCAATTATGCAACTTACTATTCTAACATATATTAATCCTCTTCAAAGGCAAGTCAGTTTTAAATAGTTGATATAAAATTTTCACCATTAACTCCTACCAAGTCTAACATATGGATACTCAGCATAAAAAAATAATAATTATTAACAATTCGTAAAGCCCTCTATTTGAATAACAGCTTTCACGTCTATAGTTCTTTATAGAGTATAAAACACTTTTACATGTGTATTTTCTCCAGCACCTGTGTCACTTCTGTGAAATTAAGTATTTGAGAGGGTACATTGCAGAACTCGTATTCCACATTACAGATTGCTGCCAGGCATGCACTCATGGTTAAAAGGATCCATGTGTCTGCCTACACATCAACCACACTGTCAGACAGTGATATAAGACGGGACTCAACCATCAATTAATACACACGTAAAATATTCTATTATTTCAATCATGTAGTTTAGTTTTCAGTGTTTCATATTGAAAACTTACAAGTTTTTCCCCCATTTAGAATAACTGAATGAAATGTAAATTTTATGTAGAGTTATTCATGAGAGAACGTGTGTTTTTCAAAACTACTCCTATGTCTGTTAAGCATTAATTGATGTGACCTCAATCTTCATATCACTCTATTAAGTGACTAATGCTATTTACAAGTAAACTATCATTTTCACATACTTATTGTAAATATTTTCAACAATTTTGATGACTTGGTTCTGCTTGGATACTTAAAATTAAGGAATTGTGTGCCGATTTTCTTCACAGTGCAGAGAAGAAAGAGCTTGCTTTATTTGGCTGCAGACACTACCAGTTTTCTCTTTTTTTCTCTCATTAATGATAAAATATATCTATAGATAACAATATAACAATAATGTAGGTCTAATCTAAATTGAAATATTAAAATGAACAAATAGAATAAAAGAAAAAAAATCCTTGCAAACTCAACTCATCTGCCATTAATAAACCCCATCTGCCATTTTATGGCACATACACAAACTGCTATAGGAAGATGCCAAGACAATTTAGAATTTCCTTCTACAAGGGACTGAGCCAGAACTAATTTTATTCAAAGGATAAATGAGCAAAGTATTCTTCTGCCAACTGACAAAACATAATGATTCATGATTAATGGATCCTTAGTTTTTATTTCGAAGATCTCTTTCAGCCTAGCGATACTGTAATCAGTGCAGGAGAAGAACCTGAAACTTTAAATGTGAGTGCAGCAAATCTGATCTATATTTTATGGTTGAGATTGGCTCATTATTAACAAAGAGAATGATTGATGATAGAAAATGCTGTCTTATGAACCTTATAAGCCATATGCTAGAAATATTTTAAAACACTTGTCTGCCCAGAAGAGACAATATTAAATTTTCTTAGGAAACAAACTTTTACTGTTAAAATATGTTTGTTCTAATGATCAAATCTAATTACTTAAAATATCATTAAAAATTGTTGACTCAATCACTTATGACTTGTTTTTTTAATTATCAAATTGGAAGCACTCTGATAGAATTAGCAGTCTTTTTAGTGTTGGCTGTAGAGTAAAATAGTATTTCATATTGCTAAGTGATTTAAAAAAAGCACTCCTAATGGAAAACAAGAAAGTGTTCTATTTTAATTCCTAATAATGAAAGTAAAATAAATATGATTTAGAAAAAAATTAATCAACACTTATTTCTTTACCATCCTTAATGTCAGTGATATTAGTGCCCACAGTGTATAAGACTGTTTTCCAAAACTCTGTCAGAACAACAAGGTAATTCTCATTGGGAATCTATTTGGATTTCTCCTTTGACTCTGGGCAACTATTTAATGATGTTAAGCACTATTGCCAGCTTACAGCCAGCATAATTAATAGGAAATGAGCTCAATAAAAATATGAAAACATGTTGATCACATTATGAAAGGATGATTAGTTGGTTGAATAAAAATTATATTATTAAGCAGTGTATACAATCTGATTAAAAGCCAATAAAATGGTCACATTTTAAAATAGCTTATGAAACAAAATCATAAGATACATAGTGAAACTATATTGGTCAATAAAACTTTTGTTTGAATAACTTTTGTGGTTATAAAATTTACATGGATACAGGTTTTCCCCACTATCTGAAAGTAGAGCATTCTTATGAAATCTTCCATAAGCCAAAATGGTGTGAAGAAGCAATTACTATTAATTTAGATGGAAAATGTTTGAGTGTTTCCAGATCCAAAATTCAATGCTCGCGCAATATGTTTATTTCATTCACCAGGATCGAAATACTAAATTACCTCCAGTTTTATGCTGAGTAAAACCCTTACAAACTTTCTTAGGCTTTTCTGATATCTTAGGACACATCTTGCTAATGAATGTACAAAATAAATCTAGATAAAGCACAGATACTCACAGACACAGCTCAAAGTTATGATGGCTTGATGTTGAGATGCTGAGTGTGATTTCGGGAGGAAGGAACTTGGCAACACAGTTATGGATAATTAGGGTGCCTGCTGCCTCTGTAATGGCTCGCCAGAAAACAAATACTAAATGCTATTTTCACTTTTGTCTTTTTTCATAAAAGTGAAAAAGTCTTCGGATTTCTTTTGGTTAGCAAAAATAGGAACTAGTATAGGCCTTTCATAAAGCAAAGTGGCATGATACAAACTTTTGAAACATAGGGAACACCTGTATATATATTTGCCTATTATCTTCTTAAATGATATGACCGTTAAAAATAAAGTAAAACTAAAATGTGTACATTAGAATGAACCATATGAAATTTACTAGTTCCAACTTTGTTCACTACAAAAATAGCAATTTGATTTGTTCTAATTATAAAAGGATCAATAAGATTTCTAGTTGTGTTTTCTAGTTCTGTTAAGGGGAAAACTCAAGTTATCCAAAATGTGTACGGTGCTTGGAATAGTAACTAGCACAAATTTTATATCCATTATGTTAGTTTTTATTTTATCGTTATCATCAACATCATCATCAAAGAGTTAACAGGAACAGGTGGCAGAATTTTCAATAGAAATATCAATGGAATGATAATCTCATAGGGTATTCAGTGGCAATGAAAAAGTGAGTATGCACACTTGGCAGATCTAAAGAGAAACATTGAGATAAAGGCTAATTTATTTCTCAGTAATATAGAATAGTAGTGTCTACTTTTGAGGTTCTTGTATGAATAAAATGAAATCATGTATAAAAAGCGACCAGAATAGTGTTTGACACATAGTAAGCTCTAAGAGAGAATGTTTACACCTTCTTTTGTATTTTTTAAAAATTTTATTAATAACATTCATAATTTTTTCCTCAAGACACAGACATATGTGTTATGTTTTGTTTATAATAAGTGACATGCCACCTTAATTTAGTATTATTTGAAAATCAAAAACAGTTTCATTAGAAAAATAATCAAAAATATCAAATATTCATATTGAATATTCATATTGGGAAGCCACTGTTAAAGATTTTGCATTGAGTTGTAGTATTAATAATTATTATATCGATGTCATGATGTATATTAGTAAAAGCTTCCTTAAAATTTATGTTAAGATAAGTACTACTAGGAAGTGAATAATTATGCTAATTCTGATACAATGAATTTTCTTGTTTTATCTAGGCAGTTATTGTGTTCTAATTTAAGATAGGAGATGGATAGGCTCTGAACACTTTTCTTTTTAATGGCAGTACAACTCAAAAAATTAAAGTCATGTTAAATCCTAATGTTTCTTAAAAGGCTTTTGTGTTTTTGTTTTTGTTTTTCTGTCATTTATTCTAAATCTAAAAAGCAAAGTTATTATTTTGCAATCCAGTAGTGTATTTAGAATGCATTATGGAACAAATTATATAAATATAAAGAACTCTTTGTGACTGTGTAGAAGTTTGAATAAAACAGTCAAAACTATTTCTTTTTTCTTTTCCTTTCTATCCCTTCACTTCTACTCCTTACCACACACAAAAAGGGTTTAATTTTGAACCAAGCATTCTGACATTCTTCTAACTTACCCAATTCATTAAATATAGAAACTATTATTAACAGCCTTAAATTGTCGGATTTAATAAATTTTAATTATTCCATTTCAAATTTTTTTACATTTTAAGCTACTTACCTAAGATTTAATAACTATAGTGGAAGGGAATGTGTTCGCTGAAATATAAGAGAACAGAAAAAAAGAAATAACTTTCATTTTTAAATTTTAAATATCAAGATTCAAAAAACCTATAATTCCTTTCAATTCATGATGCACATGAGTTAAGTCAGTACTTCAGTCTTGACTATATTTGTTAAGTGACAAACTACGAGTGAAAGACATTAAATATCATATTAAATCATAAAATTTCAGAGAGTTAACTGAATTTTTCTAACTGCAAATATGATAAATATTGATTACAGTATCCAGTAACAATTTTTTCCCTTTCTGGGTGGACTGTGGTATTTTATTTTTTCATATTTTTTCATAGTAAACACAAATTGAACATGTTAGTATAATATTGATTCAATCTAATATTGATTCATCTTTTTATTTGTTTATTATGTATTTATAGGTAAATATATTTTCCAAATTTATCCACAAGAGTAGCTAAAGACAAAAGGACATTCTGATATCTATGATGTTTCATTTTAAGATATCATGTCCTTTGGCTAGTTGGATAACTCATTCGTGTAGAGATATATTATACGTAATAGATGAGAAAAGCATCCGACGCGCAGCCCCAGAATTTCAAGCCAAATAATTAATGACGAACTTCCTTCTTAAAAAATCTTTTTACCCTCAGAAAATGCTTCCAAAATGTGTTCGTAAATAAAGTCTCCCCAGGGGCACTTCTTTCCCACAGACATCAAAAATATACAAAACTTTCCTTAATAAGAGAATCAGATTGGGCCTAATGTATTCTGAAAAAGAAGGACGAAGATTAAGAAGAAAAGAATCACTGCAAAGAGCATGGGGGCATCTACCCATTTAGCAAAACCCACAAGGCCCTGACACCTATCTTGCTTTTTTTTCCAAACTATATTCTTTTTTTTTTCCCTGTGATTTCCATCAGAAACACCTCCTCTCTTCTGAGGACGTCTCTTTTGTTCACATGCGTGGTTGATCACATAACTGAGATTTAGGCTGAAGCCAAGTGACAGCACAAGCAAGTCTGGATTTTCCATCTTCCATTTTCTACCCCCTGTTGCCAGTTCTTTGATATTTGGAGATTTGGTCAGAGAAATGAATTGCTTTTCATTATTTACTTAATTTTATTTCTCAGTCTATCAGAACAAAGGAGAAAATATTAAGCATGGGGAAAAATAAATTGTGAATATAAAATAAAACCAAAATTAGTAAAAACAAATTTAATTTGTATAAAACTTTATAAAAATTTTATGTTACTTTTTAATCTCTCAGCAGATGCTGAATTAACTACAAATTTATTCTGAATGTATCACATCTCAGTGTATCACATGGCAGGATATGTATGCTAGCTCTAAAATAAACAAATTAAGCCTCTTTGCATAGTTAACAGTACTCTAGGGGCACTGGATGGAACCATCAATTTAATAAACTATATGCTCATATCCTTAATACACAGAGCTTTTATATGTTTACTTCCACAAAACTCCAGCATTTAAAGCACTTAGGTGAATTTAGAATCTGAAAAAATTGCTTTTTGTGTAGCCCTAGAGGGAGAAATTTACTTTTTATTTTATTTTTAAAACTAAGCTTGAATCAAAAGACCACACATTCATGAAACAAGTTATCAAAAAATGGTATAAATAGTGCCGAATATTTGTTTTTCTTCACTTATCTATCCATTCATTCACTAGACACAACTAGAGCACCCGCTGAATGCAAAACATTGCGCTAAAATGCTGCACAAGATGCATAATTCTTCATTCTTTTATTACTCCCATAGACATTCTATCATTTGACACTAATAATACGTTCTAGTCGCAGGGCAATCCTCATTTATCTTTTCCATATATTTGGGGAAGGTGCATCACTATGTGGTGCTTAGGCAGATGACAGCAAATTCAAGCTGAAGACTAGAGAACTTTGCTCTAGTGTCATTTTTATTTACTTGATAACTTTGAGACATTATGAACTTGGCCTTTCTGATTGCTTGAGTCCAAAGCCACCAAAAAAATTATTTTGTTTAAAAAATGTAGAAAACTCTGAGGATTTGTTAAAGAGTAGACCCATGAGTAAATGCTCAAAAAGCATTGAAGTACCCCCTTTTTCAAATTTTGGTTAATATTAATCATAATTTTAATATTTATTGTAATTTGTGTTTCCTCCTACATCTAAAATATAAGCTCCAGAATGTGAAATCTATTTATATATTTTTCAAAGATGTACCCTAATTTCATAGAACGATACTTATGACTTAGAAAGCAATAAATAAATATTTATGGAATAAAAGTTGAAAGCGACCCATTTGTGAGCTTTGGCGCATGTGGTAAAGTGTGTTAGGTGTTAGCAGTTTTATTCTTTCAAGGAATCAAAATAAGAACTTGGACCACCAATTCTTGTTTCCAAACAAATTAATGGTAGTAAAAAATACCATTATGTTTTATAATGTTAATTTAATAAAATCAAACTGGTTAACATTAACTATCTCTTTAAATAATAGAACAGAGAGAAGAAACATAACTCATATACTAAGACAATTTCAGAACCTTATTTTAAGCTATGTTGTTAAAGTTCTCCTAGTCAAGTCTTCTGCTATTTACCCATATAACAAAGAAAAACTCTAATTCATCTCTTTCTACCATTGTTTGTCCATTCCCTGGAACAGCTGATTAAGAGAGAGAAACATTTATAGATCTAGCCAGAGGAGAAGAAACAAAGAATGAGAAAAATTTTGCAATTTTATCATTAGCCCTTAAATCAGTTTAATACCAAACTTGTAGAAGGAGGCTATAGAGATCAACAGGTTTAATTTACGTTGGTATCGTGTTTGTGTGTGTGTGTGTGTGCATCTATAGACATTCCATATACATCTCATATGTATCCATTTGGAATGTCATCTATGCCTTAAACTATCAGAGGGGGTATTTTAACTTACTTTACTTCCTAAAGAACATACATTTTATTTGATAAACAAAAAGTGAAAATTCAAAGGAAATGTAACTAAGAGGGCAGGTTAGCCAGGAAAATTTAGAACCATACCAAAAAGCTATCACTTACTTTTCACTCTTTTCCTACCTCCCCTTTTTGTGGCCATTTATTTGTTTATTTACATTGAATTTCTTATGATATGATAGGCTATGCTATTGTGGAGGACAAAGGGTGTACAAATTTGTAATAAGTTTTTAAATTTCTCCTTCTTGGAGATAAAAAGTAGATACATATTTTATCCCTATTTTGTGTGTGTTTACATAAATCCATTATACCTATAAATTTATGTGTTTATTTGTATTTGTTATTTTTTCTTTGCTTTTGGTACTGCATGATTATAATGGTCTGTATTTTATGCAGATATTTTTATTTTCAATACCCTTATCTTCAAATGTGTTTATACTGTGGCAGTGATTTTGAGAGTGTACACTGGCTTTTTCAAGTCATGAGTCAATGAACAGAGGGCACTTGATCATTTTCTCATTTAAATGTTACCTGATGTTCAGAACTATAATGGAAAAAACTCCTCCTAAAAAAAGTTTGCAAAGGAAATAAAAACAGTTATATGAATACTCGCTTTGGACTAAAATAATTCACCTCTGTCTTTAAATATGGGGGGAAAAATGAAAAACTATTCTCCAGAGGAAATGATGCAAAAGATACAGTATCTATGGATATTTAAACAAGTATTTCAGAAGTTTAAACAAGTATTTCAGAAGTTTTCAGGTTGATTTTTATTAAAGTGGAAAAAAACACAATACTTAGAAATGTATATCTACACTTCAAATACTAAGTCTAATATGAATTTTGGTTCTTTTTCTTTCTTCCTTCTTTTTTTCTTCCTGCCTCCCTCCATCTCTTCTTCTCTCTATCATTCTGTTATCATCACATTTCCATCTTTCAACAAATATTTATGGATCCACTTTCTATTCTAGAAGTTGAAGAATACATAAATGAATAAGTCAGTTAGGTTAACTGCTCTAATAGAGCTTAACAACTTTTTTTAGTCAAATGTGGACAATAATGTGCATCTGATATATTTTTTTTTAATGATAAAGTAAGTGTGATGTTTGAAAGGATTTAGCTAAACATCTATCACCTAAAATAAAACCTGAAGGAATAGTAGCTCCTTTCTAAAAAGTTAGTTCCCTATTTTTCAGTTGATCTGTTTTGGGAGTTACTAATATTCCCTATTCTGCCTTTACTTTCAAATCCAAGAAACTAAATGGATTCTTGGCCACTCTCTGGTCCACACCAATGGACTAGTCGAAACAAGACTCTTTATAATTCTCAGCTTAGATCTACTGAGAAGGGCTGACTTAGTATATGAATGAAATATGGTTAGATCCCCTTCCTGTTCAGTTCTCAAGCTTCACAATGCTCAGCAGGCAGTAGCCAATTTACTAAAGTCTTATCCATCACAACTGAAAAGATACCAGGCATTGACTTGATGAATGGAAGATAAATCATGAGAGGGTTATCCATTCAGGCAAAGCTGAATGACACTGACAGAGCCCTGCGTGAAAGCTCATTTTGTGTTTGCCTGTACCATATCTCATTTGTCGTGAGCTTCACTTGCCAATGATATCGGTGGCTTCCTCTGTATGAAGCTTTCTCTCTTTATTCCCTTCAACAAGTCACCCAGTTGGTAAAATGAAAGAAACACCAAGGAGACAAGATGCTATTATGATCTGAAAATTCAAGTTCAAAAATATATTTTATCTTTGTTCTTTGCTACAACATAAATGAAATGCACAATTTTTGTTGTTACATGGGAACAAATGAAACAGTTCGAATAGATGGAACTTAAAATGTTAATGGAGTCTGAGGCGTTATTCCATATTTAGCCCTAAAATTCTCACTAAAATACATTTGATCACCATGTTATACTATTTGGAATATAAGTAATATGTTTCTTTATTTTTTTGTGAAATATGATTGGATCCCCTTCTTGTTCAGTTCTCAAGCTTCACATTTTGTGTTTTCTCTCACATTTTCATAGCAGTTTGTTAAAGATTGAAATTAGAGGACTATAATATAATACATGAAACTCATGTTAAAAATCGAGTTAGTTTTGCAGAGCACCACATTACCAGGTACAAAAGTATTTTCACAACATGATATAGGAATTTGTAGAAACCACATAAAAGATACCTTTGTCATTGAAGCCAAACACAATGTAGACCTATTATTTTGCATTTCTAAAAATATTTAAAAATTTTGAAATGATTTTAAATAGCCAGTTATTAGTGACTCTCTCATAATTGCTGATAACATAGATGAGAAATTTGAGTCATATAAGATTTTAGCCATTTTCTCCAAGATGTTGGCAAATTAGCAAAATATTCTTTAAAATTTCAAAGAATAAGAGAAACTACACATTTCACTTTTGCTATTTTTATATCAATCATTTACCACAAATGATTTCTTGACAGAAATACTAAGGAAAATGTAAGAATATACCATTCTAGGGTAAATTTTGGTGGAATTAAGTTTTAATTAAGATTTTTGTAGTATTCATCAGAATGAAAGAGAAAATTTTTAAAAAGAAAATATCAAATATTTAGGTTGACATTACATTTGTTTATCTCTCACTTATATCTTCAAAATAAGATCACTATATGCTCTGGTTTTCAAATCATAAGTGTAACAAATGATAGCAGCCACTTTGGGTGATCATTCTTCTCTGAATTTGGGAAAGAGGGAAAGATTAAAAAATCATATAAGCTCATCCTAAAATATATCAACAATTATTTGATTTCTATATAGAAAGAAGGAAAATGTTTTTTTAAATATCATCATAAAAACAACTTTGAAGACTTTTATTTACAGGTTAACATATTGAATAAACAAACTAAGAAATTGTAGCTTTTCAATTGGATGAAACACCAAGGAATCAAGAATTATATCAAAGTATTCATTGAAAAATAAACCTATTTCTTTTCTGGGATGCTTGTAGTATTTTTTCTATGAAAATTTTGATGTTAATCTATTCTTCCCATACCATGCTATTTTTCATAGTGTCATAAACTATAGTTGCTATAAAATTCTTTATCATGTTAATCTTGGATTGATCTGATAGATTATTATAAGAAATGTCATACTCTGTCATATATCAAAATAGAAATATTATGTTTTTATAGAAGGACTACCTGAAGAAAACATTTTAAAAGACATATTGCAAAAGCTAGCTTATAGCATAACATTTATCTGCATTTATATTTCTAGTATAGGCGGGGATTATTAAAGTCTGAGGAATATTTTTCATCTTCTGATTTTTAAAGTATTAACTTGTAAATAAATCCCTCAATGTAATAAATTGTATCAATTATTGAAAATGATCAGTTTATTTAAAAGATATACAAACTTTTGTCACTAAAGGAAATATAACTATTTTTAATTTAAAAAGGAACCATTTTTCTCTTGATAACCTAATTCAACATTTTAAGTACATTTTTTATTGTTAAAAACAGTATTTCCCTTTTTATTCTTATGTATTCAATTCTTTCTATGTTGATTTAGCATTAATATGAGAAGGAAATTTATGTATTTTGGGGAATTAAAAGACACAATTTTAATATGCAAATATTAAAATAAAGTATTGGCTTATTTAGCATAAGGGATAATAAAGTTCAAGTAGAACAAAATGGTCAAATTTGGAACACATTCGTGGTACTGGCAAAACCACGGAATAGTAATCCTCTTTGGTAAGCATGTTGGATATGTGTGGGGAAATAGAGTGGGAATAAGTTTGGAAAGGATGTCTGGTATAGATCTTGGAGAGCTTTGATTACTTGCTTGAGGACTACAAGGTGTTAGGGAGATGAGAAAGTTTTTGAACCTGTGTACGACATAATTGAATCTCAATATTAGGATAGTAGTAACAGCTTCTACAGAGTGGAATGTTCAGGTAAATTGTAGAAAGAGAGAGGAGATTTAGAGACTGCAGCAGTGGTCAAAGGGCACTGAAATGGAACTGAAGCAACAGACACAAGAAATACAAGAGGGAGACTCTACAGGGATTAACATTTAGTAGTAGAGAGAGAAAAGGAAATGAAGGTGTCCAAGGAAGCAGCACTTTTAAAACTGAACAAAATGTTAGCATACCATGTAGAGTTGAACAATTAGGAATTCATTTGAGTTTCTTAAAATATAGAAGTGTCTATACTAACTCTTAAGTAATGGAGTGTATATCATCTCTTAATATTATCACATATCTCATGTAATTAAGCTACAGAAAAAAAAACAAATTATCGAAATAGCCAAATGGTACATACAAGCATTAAACTGATGAATTATAAGAAGCCAAAACTATGTTTAATGTAACTTTTTAAACTTACTGTTTAAAATTAAGCTAAAATTCAGCCCTTTTAGATCCATAGCATATGATTTTGTTTCACTAACTTAAATGAGTTTACACTTAACATTTTTGTAGTTTGCTAGATAATAGAGGTGCTATTTATATCAGAGTCAATTGTAATATTTTAAAAATCTGTGAAAATATAATGTGTAAAGATTAAAGAAAAGCCAGCTCATTCTAAGGGAATTCAATTCGAAATGCTGAGTTAAGCATTTATCTTTCATGTAGTTACGGCTACATATAAAAAATACTCATTTTTTAACAATTGCTTGTGTCCTAAATACAAAAGAAATATAAAAGAAAATCATCTTTTCCTGTATGTAGTAAATATAGTAATGAATAAAATAAATTTTGGGACTTCTTTATTTTCCTACTTTTACCCATGAAATATGAGTTTACTCTCTAATAAAGTACAATATTTCATTAATTTAAAAATTAATAGATGCGATAATTTCATGTGATCACTTTCTCATTGTGATGAAAATACTTTTAAAGTTGATAAAAAAATTAAAATTACTGTGTCAAACCACACCAAATTTAATTTAAAACTTAAGGTCATGAATAAGTCATGAACCTGTCTAAGCAAGATTCTATTGCCTTGTTTCAGATTTTGACTATTTCCTTTTTTTTGATCTCCTAAAGAAAAATGTTTTGCCAGGTTATCTGCTGGGCATCAAGTGTGAAAGGTTTCCTAGTGGTCCCTAGCATAAGGTAGAAGATTAAGTACCCACAATATTTTGTTTGGAACTAAGAGTACATGTTTAGGAAACCAAAGATGTTCATGATTACAGTTGCTTGGGATTAGGGCACCGTACTGAATTAAATCCAAGAAGGAATTTAAATATTGCAGCACCATTTTTCTGTTTTACTGAATAATTGGTAACACTAGATTACAAGATTTGCAAGCCCCTGAGTTGCTGTATTTTCATAGGGAAAAGGATTCCTTTCATTCAGGCTTAATAAGCTTGGCCTATATCAGCTTTTCTCACATCAGCCCAAGTGTCACATTTGGGCTGGGGGAAGCTTGTTAGCAGTAATTACCAGCAGTAGGTTCTATTATTTGCCAAGGTAATTTTCACTGCTAAGTACCACCAAAACTGCCTCAAGTCTTTAATTTTTCCCTTCCTCTTGCCATCCTTTGCTTTCTTTTAAGTGAGTGCATTTTCCCATGATACTGCTCTCTGTGGTATGAGACAAGGCAGAGGCAAGGCGCTGGGTATCAATGTGCTCTTGAGACATGGGGTCAGGCCTAGCGAAAGCCTTTCACAAACAGAGCCTGAACTCTATTAGAGATGCAAATCCACTCTCTGAGTAAGGATTGTTTCAGTCACATAATGGAGGCCAAGGAATTCCACTGCAGCTCCCCTTTCAGCATGGGCCCTTTGTCTCCGTCTTAGCAAATTTCAGCAGCCTGTTTAAACTCCAGCTATTGTCCCCTGAGCTTCATAGATTTCTCTGCCTGCCACCAACTCACAATGGTCCGATATGAACATCTTTGTTACTGCTTTTGTACTGTATATCAGAGTAATGTTTCTGCAGATTGAGGCCTAGGAGGAAGAATTAAACCTGTACTACATAGAGCATGATGAATTGCAGGATTTACATATCATTTTGAGACTTTGAGGGGTACTGGGAGGGTAGGGAGAGGTCGTTGTTGAATGCTGTTGTGTCTCAAAGGATGTTGTCAGAAGACAGAGTGACAGAAAAGGAAGTGATTTAGATAGTCCCTGACAGCTTAATACGCAGAATACAGACAAATTGTGGAAATTCACAAGCATCTTATCCTTTTCTTGTATACAATATATCTAATTCTGAATCTCAGTGTGGTTCACGTGAAGGAACTTCAGGTGGTAGTCTCATTTTACTGTTTCAAAACTTAAGTAGTGGAAATACTACTTAACTTTAGATCCCATTATTTTGGTTGACATAAAAACTTCCATTATTTTGGGACGTACTCTTATGTCGGAAGCATATTTTTTTCATTGTTAATGGCAGTAATGATTTCCAAAACGCATCATCACTTTATGCAATCAAGTGATCCTTAACTATGTTTAAGTGTTTTCTAAGTATATAGGTTTTTGAAAAACATATTCAAGTGGTCTATGAACTTTGTAATGATTTTCCTTCCAATACTAAAGAATAATTATAAATAAATATCCAGTTCTGGGCTAATAAATTTTTAATAACTGATTCTCCCAGGGAAAAACAAAACTGATGAGTTGCATTTGCTGATTTCCATGATGTATATTCTTCCAAGATGGCCAATTTTAACTTGCCAATGTGAGGTCACTGAAAGTGGAGTTGGGAAAGAAATGTACCCAACTGGATTCTGTGAGCCTTATAAACCAGATACAGCACAAAACTGGAAGTAACTGATTGTATTATTTTTCACTATTTTGTTAAGAAACAGCAGGCTTCTCAGTAATCTTACAAACAGGTGAATAATATAGAAATTCATAGACAGAATGATAATGGTGCTTAAAATACTATAAATATAGTGAGTTATCATCTAAGAGATTTCACTTATTTGGTTGATGCAATTTATCTGTTAATTATGGTTTTTTTTTTACTTTTTTTTTTAACCAATATCTTTGGGCTCAATATGGAACATGATCAGGATCAAAATAAAAAGGTAGAAATGAATTTGTATAAACTCATTCTATATGCTTCAAGTTTCCAAGAAGAAGATGGTTAGGACAGAAGGATTTTTTTTAGTTCTTGATTAAAAGAGAAGAATCATTTACTTGGTGAGTGGTAATAAATATACTTAAAGTATAAAATGTTATAATTTCCATTCATATGCACATTAAGATCACAAAATCCCATGTAAATGTCTACTTATAAAAGAATACAAAATTAAGGAAAAATGCTTTTAAAAAATCTGTTTTATATTCCAAAAATCACTGAATTGCCTATAAATCCCAGAATACACAATGCAGTTTCACACTTCCATACTACTGCATTTACTGTTCTTTCTACTTTGAGTGCCCTTCCATCACATTTATAAATTCTTTAGTGAGCTGTCACATATTTTGTACCTGTATATTTTGTTATTACTCTTACAATATTTGAACTCATATCTTTCTGCCCTATTAAGTGGTGAGTTCCTTTAAGAGAAACTCAATGTTTTATTGAGCTTTCTACCATCAAAAAACATAGCAGAGTGTCTTAACAAATTGTGGTTGAATGCAAATTAATTGAATCATAAATTTATCAGCTTTCATTTTTCTATTTCAATGCCTTCACACTTTTGTATTGATTTTGTCTTTGAAATTCTGCATTTTAAATATTCTGACCATTTCACTGCAAAGTGATATTGTCTGAGTAAATTATAACATGGTTTAATCATCCTGTTTTTATCATCTGTGTTTCCAATTTTCTCAATTTGTATTTTCTTATGACAAGTATACTCACTCTACCCAAAGACTATAAAAACAGTTTTCCTAACTTTCTCATATTCATACATTTAACCATGCATTGGTTAAACTTCAAGGTGTGGGTCCCTTTGGTAATTAGTGTTTCTACCACTTTGAGGTTTAAAAAATATAATATCCAATCAGATTTTTGTCACTCTTTGGCTTATTTCATAATTTCTTTAAAGTACACTAAATCATCCATGACATCAGATAATGTAAGATTCACAGATTTTATAATATATCCTATCCATGGTAAGCTATTGGGAAAAAAAAAAAAAAAAAAAAAAACATAGAGATCTTATAGAGACAGTTCACAGTTCAATAATGTTAGTGGTGACAGTTTACCATCTTCCCTGTTACCTTTTAAAAATTCCATTTTCAATCACCTTTTGATCATTTAACCTTCATCTCATATGCCATTTACAACTAGTCCTTAAAAGGAACCAAGGCATAAGACTTACACATTATACAAAAATGAACTCAAAATGAATTATAGGCTTAAATGTAAAATGCAAAACTATAAAACATCTAGAATGAAACATATGAGAAAATCTACATGAATCTTGGCTTCGAGATTAGTTCTTAGACACAATACCAAAAGAATAATTTTGGAAAGAAAATTAGATAAGTTGAATTTTATTAAAATTAGAAATGTCCACTCAGAAAAAGATATTAAAAAAGGAAAAGACAGCTTTGCTGCATCTACTGTGAGGATGAAGACCATTCTCAGACAAATTAAAAAAAAATAGACCAAATTTCTGAACAAATATCTCATCACAGGAGATATAAAGATAAAAAATAAGCATGCAAAAAGAAGTTCAACATCATTTGTCATCAGGAAAGGCAAATTAAAAGAACAGCAAGATAATACTATAGACCTATTTGAATGTTCAAAATCCAAAACATCTCAAATGCAATTGTTGACGAGGATGTACAGAAACAGGAATTTTCATTTATTGCTGGTGGAAATGCAAAATGATATACAAGGACGTTGGAAGACAGTGAAATTGTTTTTTACAAGCCTAAACATAGTTTTACAATGCAATCCAGATATTGTGCTACTAAGTATTTACCCACCCGATTTGAAAACATATGCACAAACACGCACGTGGGCATACACACACAGAATATGAAAGCTATAAATCCATTCATTTTTCCATAATAGCCCAAACTGTAAGCAATCAAGATGTCCTTTAACAGTGCATAAATAAATAAACTATGTTACACCCATACAATAGAACATTATTCAATGATAGAAAAATGAGATATCAAGTCATGAAAAAATATATATGGATAAATCTTAAATGTATCTTTCTAGGTGAAGGAAGCTACTCTGAAAAGACTGCATGCTATATAAGTCCAATTAAATGGCATTCTGGATAAGGCAAATGCTACAGAGGTTAAAAAGATCAGTGGTTTTCAATAGCTTAGAGAGCAGGAAAAATTGAATAGACATAGCATAGGTAATTTGTAAGATAATGAGGTTTGTCTGTATGATACAGTAATGGTGGATATATGAGACAATGCACTTGTTAAACTCTGTAGAACCTTACAGCACAAACATTGAATCTTAATGTATGGAAAATGTTTAAAAAATCATGTAGACGTTGAGGAATTCCAGAATGGAATGCAGACTGAGACAAGAAATCTAACTGTACCAAAAATGTACTAAATAACCTCACTTTTTGGGTTTGGGGAAATAGATGCTGACCTATGTAGCATTGGAAATGAGTAGAGACTGTAAGACCGAAGCTAAAATTAAATCTGTACAAAAACTGTACTCTAGTTGATAAATTGTTTTTCATGGAGTATAGGTTAATAATTCTGAAACTTCTATACATGTGTATTGAACAATTAAGTAAATGCATGACAAACAATAGCTGCCAGGTTTCTCACAGTTGGAGTAAAAGGCTACAGACAAGCAAGGAGATAAAGCTAGAATGATCCATGGAATACTGAACTAGATTTGAAATATCAATATAAACTTATATTTAAGTTAGAATAGATGCATATATAATTTTTAAAGATATATGTTTATACACAAGTTAATCTATACACAAAAATTTCCTTGCTCTAGAGGGCCAGAAAACAACACTCAGTACCAATCAATGCATCTAGCTCACAGATATGGTTTCTAATATCAATGTCTAAAGGAAGGAACAAGGGCTCTCTGGAGAATGGCTGATTCTAGGGTTGAGGAAAATCGTATAAAAGATAAACGTAGAGAATCTTGTAATTCTGTATGGTAAGAAACTGGGTTTTTTTTTTAGGAAAAAAAAACAATAATGTGGGTGTGTCAAATATACACAAAAGCCAACTGAAAGAGCTCCCTATGATGAAATTTGGAACAATTTAAATATCAAAATACACAACGTAGTATTGGATTATAATTAAAACTATAAAATAAATATTCATTAGCCCATACCGATATACATGACCAAATAAACAAATGAGTTGAGGAGAAAACAAAGTTAACTGGTGCAGAATTCCAAGTAAGTTATATGGACACTTGCCTGAAAGAGGGGCAGCATTTCTCTCCACTCCCTCCTTAAGTGTGATCTGTTTATAGAGATTTTATTCTGAGTTCAGCATGGAAAAGGAGAGAAAAGCATGACATTACAGTAGAAAAATCTGACAAACACTCTCTCATACAAGTGATCAAGGTTAATATCAAAATAATTAGTCATATTTATAGTGTTTACTTTTTATGTGATGTGATAAAAATGGCTCTTTATCTCTGGAGCTTTTCTTCAAGAAATCTATAACCTCAGTTTAATCATGAGAAGAACATTAGAACATCCCCCAAATGAGTTACATTCTAAAAATTGCCTACACAGTACCATTCAAAATTGCTATGGTCATCAAAAACAAGGAAAATCAAAGAAAAGGTCACAGCAAAGAACATCATGAATGTAACAGTTTGAATGTTTTCACACTCCCCCATTCATATGTTAAAATTTTAACCCTTAAGGTGATGATATTAGTAGGTGGGGCCTGTGCGAGGTGCTTAAGCCACAAAGGTGGAGTTTCCATGAATGGATTAGTGCTTCATTTAAAAGGCTCCAGAGAGTTCTCTAGCCCTGGCCACCATGTTAGCATGTAGAGAAAAGACAGCCCTCTATGAACCAGAAAGTAGGTCCTCATCAGGTCCTCATTTGTCAGAACCTTGGTTTTGAACTTTCCAGCTTCCACAAGAATGAGCTATAAATTTTTGGTGTTTATAATCTACCCAGTTATTGGTATTTTGTTATAGCAGCCCAAACACACTGAGACAGTCACTAAATGTGATATGATATTGTGTGCAGGGTCCTGACATATAAAAAGGAAATTTGGTAAATGTGCAAAATATACCATACTAACATAAGGTGTTAATAATAAGGAAAACTCTGGGTACAGCATATGTAAATTCTCTACTAGCTTCTTAAATCAGGTATATGCAAACTATCTTTTTAAGTCTCTGTAAAATTAAAAAACTATTTTGAATTTAAAAGTTTATTTAAAATACTCAAAAACATCTTTTTTGTATGTTTGTTTGGGCCAATGTGCTGGATCTTTTAAAAGTTTATCTAAAAATTGGATTAAACACGGCAGAGTGAGAGATGTCTCCAGATCTCTCCCCTTGAAACGACATCTAAAGCTCAACAAAAGACACTAAAACTGCACACCAGCATCTCAAAGTGTGGACTCTGCGCATAAAAGCTATCACAGGTTAGAACCTCGCGTGTCGGGCAGTGGACCAGGAGAAACAAAGAAGCTGCTTCTCACAGCTGCCAGATTTTTTTGTAGGAGGAGGGGGAGGGGAGAAGAAGTGCTGAGCTCTGCCTGGGAGTTCTGCAAGCTCTACACAGCTGGTGGCAGTGCCCAGTCATCAGGTCAGAAGGCAGAGAAATGGGGACAGCACAGAAATGGGAACTGCAGAAAAGCGGGGATGGCAGAGAAACAACAGTTGAAATTTACCATTCGATCACTGGGGAGCCCCAGGGGAATCTGAGGAAACGCTACTGAAACTGTTACTAATACTGACAGGAACTGAGGTTGAGGATAGCAAGTGTGATTAAACATCTATAAGAAAAAAACAAAAACAAAAACAAGACATTATTAAGACTTTATATAGGGCAGAGATCCAAGAGGCTTAGATGCCAACTACTGGAAACTAAAAGAAAAACACCTTCTTTGCAACAGACTAGGGATCATTATATAATAAATCTTCTTTCTGGAAATAAAAAGCAGAACACACTTCCATTAATGCCCAAGTGGAGCAATAGTCCATTAAACACCATGAACAACCAAGGTGACAAGGCAGCTCAGAAAGAGAGAAAAATCTCCAGAAAATAAACATACAGACATAGAAATATGCAACTTAAATGACAGAGAATTCAGGATGATACTTCTGAAAAAACTCAATGAGATCTACAACGAATCATATCAACAATTTCAGGAGTTGAAAATATAACTAGATGAGCAGAAAGAGTTCTTGAACAAGGAGATCGAAACTCTCAAAAAGAACCAAATAGACCTTCTAGAGATAAAGAATACACTGCAAAAGTTGAAAAATGAAATGAAAAATGAAAGCTTGGGAAATAGAGTTGACAAAATGGAGAAAAAGATCAGTGATATCGAAGACAGAAATCTAGAAATAAGTCAGAAGGAAGAAGAGAGTAATCAAAAAGTGAAAAATAATGAAAGAAAAGTACAAGAAATTGCTGATACCATTTGGAGAGGAAACAAAAATAATGGGTGTTCTCGAAAGCGAGGAACAGGAGCAGGGATTAGAAAGCATTTTCAAACAAATAGTTTATGAGAATGTCTCAAATCTAAGGAATGATCTAGAGCTTGGAATTCAAGAAATCAATAGAAAACCCAATTATCTCAACCCAAAAAGGCCTTCACCAAGACATATTGTTTTAAAGTTATCAAAAATCAATGACAATGTCTATGGCCATGCCACCATGAACTGGTCCGATCCTGTCTGATCTCAGAAGCTAAGCAGGTTGGACCTGGCTAGTACTTGGGTGGGAGACCACCTAGGAAGACTAGGTGCTGTAGGAGTAAAAAAAAAAAAAAAAATATCAACGACAAAGCTGGAATTCTCAGGGCAGTCAGGGAAAAGAAGACGGTAACCTATAAAGGAAAACCTATTAGATTATCATTAGACTTCTCAGCACAAACCTTATAAGCCAGAAAGGAGTGGAATCAAATATTCAAACTATTAAATGAAAGGAATTAACAGCCAAGAATAATGTATCCAGCTAAACTTTCCTTTAGATATGAAGTAGAAATAAAGACTTTTCCAGACATACAAAAATTGAGAGAATTCTCCACTACAAGGCCTGCACTACAGGAAATACTGAAAGGTCAGCTCACTTAAATCAAAATGACAAAAAAAAACAAAAAACAAAAAACAAAAAACATAATTAGGAGTAAGGTGACTAGCAGTCTGATAAAAGCAAAGGAGTGCAACCCTTACTAGGAATAGGGCATTACACGCTTAATAGGAAGAGAATGGCTATAGCAAGATAGTAATGAATGTTCAGCATACATAGAGACAAATAGAGACAACAACGACTGAAAAGGGGAGGATTCAAAGATCCAAATTCACAAAGGGGAATGAAAATAAGGCACAAGAAGAAGAAAATGGACAACTGTATATATACCATTTGTAATGGTAACCACACATCAAAGATTCAGAACAGAAGTATATAACATAAAACAAGAAGGATTAGAGGCAAAACCTACAAAAGCCAACCAAAATAAAAAAAAAAAAAACAGAAACACAAGGACAAGGAAGCAATGGAAATACCGAGCTACCAGAAAGAAAAAGATAAAATGGTTATAAGAAGATCTCATATTTCAATAACCACTCTAAATGTAAATGTACTGAACTCATCAATAAAAAGGCATAGAGTGCAGATTGGATCAAAAAAACAAAACCCAATCATATGCTGCCTCCAGGAGACACATTTCAGCTCCAAAGACAAACATAGACTCAAAATGAAAGAATGGAAAATGATATTTCAATCCAATAGTGTTCAGAGAAAAGCAGGAGTACTGGTACTAATATCAAACGAAGTAGATTTCAAAATAAAAAAAGTAAAGAAAGATGCTGAGGGACACTTCATAATGATAGAGGGAATCATGCACCAAGAAGAAATAACACTTATTAATATCTATGATTCCAATCATGGAGCCCCAAAATATATAAAGCAATTACTAACAGAACTAAAGTGAGAAACAGACCAAAATATTATCATAGTAAGGGACCTAAATATCCCATTGTCAGATATGGACAGATAATCCAAACAGAAAATCAATAAGGAAATAACATCCTTAAATGATACATTAGACCAACTGGACATAATTCACATTTACAGAGCCTTCCATCCCCAAACAGCTGCTTATACATTCTTCTCTAATGCTCATGGAACATTCTCAAGAATCAACCACATACTGGGACACAAAGATAGCCTCAAAAAATATAAGAAGGTTGAAATCATGCCAACTATATTCTCTCTTCATAATGCTTTGAAACTAGTGATCAACTGTGAAAAGAAAGTGGAAAGAACCACAAATACATGGAGATTAAACAATATGCTACTGAAAAATAACTGCATCGGAGAAAAAATAAAAAGAGAGATCAAGAAATACATAGAAATGAATGATAATGAGTACAACATATCAAAACTTTTGGGACATAGCAAAAGCGATCATAAGAGGAAAGTTCATATCATTACAGGCCTATCTCCAAAAACAAGAATGAGCCCAAATAAACAACCTAACGCTTCATCTTTAAAAACTAGAATAGGAGGAACAAATGAGACCTAAAGTCACCAGAAAGAAAGAAATAATCAAAATTAGAGCAGAAATAAATGAATTGAAAACAAACAATCAAAAACAATAGAAAAAATAAATGCAACGAAAAGCTGTTTCTTTGAAAAGATTAATAAAATTGACAAACCCCTGGCTAGTATCACTAAAGAAAAAACAGAATAGACACAAATAAACAAAATCAGGGTTGAAAGAGGAGAAATTATGAATGATATCACAGAAATACAAAGCATCATACAAGAATACTATGAAAAAGTATATAACAGCAAATTTAATAACCTAGAAGAAATGGACCACTACTTAGAAAAACACAACCTTCCTAGACTGAATCAAGAAGTACTGGAAAATCTAAACAGACCAATCAACAGTATGAAAATTGAAACAATCATCCAAAACTTACCAAAAAGTAAAAGTCTAGGACCAGATGGCTTCACCAGTGAATTCTACCAAACATTCAAAGAAGATTTAATGCCTATTCTCCTCAAACTCTTCCAAAAATTCAAAGAGAAGGCAATACTTCCCAACTCATTTTATGAGGCCAATATCACCCTGATACCAAAACCTGGTAAGGATAACACAAAAAAAGTAAACTACAGACCAATATCTCTCATGAACACAGATGTAAATATACTAAATAAGATACTAGCGAATTGAATACAGCAACAAATTAAAAGATTATACACCATGATCAAGTGGGCTTCATCCCAGGAGCACAGGGATGGTTCAACATATGCATATTGACTAATGTGATACACCACATAAACCAATTAAAAAATAAGAATCATATGATCATATCAATAGAAGTAGAAAAAGCCTTTGACAAGATCCAGCACCCATTTATGATCAAAACAATGAACAAAATTTGTATAGAAGGAAAATACCTTAATATAATAAAAGCTGTATATGACAAGCCCTTAGCCAACATTATACCAAATGTTGAAAACCTAAAATCTTCCCTCTAAGATTAGGAACAAGGCAAGGCTGTCCACTATTGCCACTGCTATTCAATATAACATTGGAAGTCCTAGTGAGTGCAATCAGGCAAGAGAAAGATATAAAAAGCATCCAACTAGGAAATAAAGAAGTCAAACTGTCAGTATTTGCTGATGACATGATTCTCTGTATAGAAAACCCTAAAGACTCAATAAGAATGCCACTAGAAACAATAAGCAAATACAGTAAAGTTTCTGGATACAACATTAAAGTACAAAAATCCATAGGGTTCCTATACTCTAATAACAAAGTGTCAGAATAAGAAGAGGAAAAAATAATTTCTTTTGCAATTGCAACAAAAAGAATAACATGCCTAGGAATATATTTATGGAAACATGTGAAGGACCTACATAATGAAAACTATAAGACCCTGTTAAAAGAAATCAAAGAAGATACAAAGAAATGGAAAGATATTTCTTGTTCTTGGATTAGGAGAATCAACATAGTTAAAATGACCTCATTACTTAAAGCATTATACAGATTTAATGCAATTCCCATCAAAGTTCCATCAGCTTTTTTAAAAGAAATAGAACAAAAAATCATCATATTTGTATGGGAGCACAAACGACTCCGAATTGCCAAAGCCATCCTGAGGAAAAAGAACGAGGTTGGAGGCATCACGCTGCCCAACTTCAAATTATACTACAAAGCAACAGTAATTAAAACAGCATGGCGACAGTAATTAAAACGACAGTAATAAAACGGCAAAGCGACAGTAATTAAAACGACAGTAATAAAAACAGACACAAGGACCAGTAGAACAGAAGTGAGAGTCCATACGTAAACTCATATATATATGGGCAAATAATTTTTGACAAACAAGCCAAAAACATACAGTGGAGAAAAGAAAGCATCTTCAATAAATGGTGCTGGGAATCCTGGAAAGCCACCTGCAAAAGAATGAAACCTGACTATTTTCTATCACCACACACCAAAATTAACTCAAAATGGATCAAGGACCTGAATATAAGACCTGAAACAATAAAATGCGTAGAAGAAAACATAAGAACTAAACTCAAGAACCTTGGACGTGGATTTTATGAATTTGACCTCAAAAGCAAGAGAATTAAAAGTTGAAATAAACGAATGATACTACATCAAACTAAAAAGCTTCTGCTCAGCAAAAGAAATTCTCAGCAAGGTAAAGAGAGAACCATCTAAATGGGAAAATATATTTGCAAACAACACCTCTGATAAGGGCCTAATATCCAAAATATACAAAGAGCTCATATGACTCAATAATAACAAAAATAAAACAAATGATCTAATCAAAAAATGAGCAGAGGACCTGAACAGATACTTCTCCCTAGAGGACATATAAATGGCCAACAAATATATGAAAAGATGCTCAACATCACTAGCTATTAGGGAAATACAAATCAAAACCACAATGAGATGCCATCTCACATCTGTTAGAATAGCTATAATCAACAGGACAAATAAAAACAAATGTTGGAGAGGATGTGGAGAAATAGGAATCCTCATACATTTCTCGTGGGACTGCAAATTGGTACAGCCACTATGGAAAACAGTATGGAGTTTCCTCAAAAAACTAAGAATTGATCTACCATGTGATCCAATAATCCCTTTATTGAGAATTTACCCCAAAGACTTGAAAACTCATATCCAAAAAGATATTTGCACACTGATGTTCATAGCATCATTATTCACAGTGGCCAGGATATGGAAGCAACCAAAGTGTCCTATGACAGATGATTGGCTAAAGAATCTGTGGCACATATACAAATGGAATATTAGCCATAAGAAGAGATGAAATACTGCCATTTGCAACAACATGGATAGATCTTGAAATAATCATACTAAGTGAAATAAGCCAGGCAGAAAAGGTTGCAAATCACATGACATCACTTATACGTGGGATTTAAACCTAAAAGCAACAAATGAACAGGACATCCAAACAGAGAGTCATGGACATAGGCAATGGACTAGTGTTTATCAGAAGGGAGGCGGGAGGGGGGACGTAGAAAAACATAAATAAAATGTTAAAAAAAAATGTCATACTCACTTATGCACCAAAAAAAAAAAAAGTTTTTATAAACTTAAGATAGAAAAGTTTCTGTCCCACTTCTGTCCCCTCAAAAAGGAATCTTATTATTTAGTTTTCAACCATGTCATAATTATATTATTTATCCAATACTCTCCCTAGCACATATTTTTCCCTTTTAGATATGGCTTTATAATGAATTACTTGATTTTATATCTTTTCTTGAACTTTCTAGGACATCCCTTTTCACTTTTTATTCTGCAGACTTTTCAAAACAATCAAGGAGTTTTTGTTAAAATTGAAGATTTGAAGGCCCCAACATGCTATTTTTATACAGTAACCTGTGGTCAGCCTCAGGAATCTGAATTTGTGAAAATATTTCAGGAAAATATTATACATTTCATAATTTGAGAAACATAAGTCTAAGATGTGTAAGAGTAGAGTCTTCATTTACTTATTTTTTCTCATATATCTTTCTAACAATTTTGTTTTTATATGTAAAATTATCTTTCTATGATAAAAAAAAATCTCATTGTCCAACCTATTCTCCCTAACTTTTCATATTCTGCACTCTATTAGACAATTCTATAATACTCGTTGGTGTTATAAGTTTTAATAAACATACTAAAATTTTCAAATGTCAGCATATTTTACAAACCTTTCCATTTTGAAAGAAATTTTCCAGATTTTAACCTTTCCTCTTATATTTGCAATTTCTTTCTATTCTAAAGAAATTTATTTATTTACCAATCCATTTTCCAAATTTCTAGTGTTTTGACCACACTATGACATTTACAACAATCTCTTACCATCCCCACCTAAAAATATACTAACACTTCAAATTTAGAATGTCTAAAATTAACCCCATCTTTTTCTCTTCTAACTCTGCTTTTTCTTAGGTATTTTGTAGTTCAATTGATGACAACACTATTCTCTAAACATGAAACCTCAAAACTATTTTTTCCCTTATCCTATATATCAAGGCCAATATCAAAATATAACTTTAAATTGTTTAAGCCCATTCTTCCTTTCCATTCTAGTGGGCACCGTGTTAACTCAAGTATTTATTTTTTTCTCTATATAGTATTAGTCAGCTATGGCTGCCATAATCAAGTACTACAGACTAAATGACAAACTATAGAATATTTTCTCACAATTCTAGAGACTAGAAGTCTGAGATCAAGTTTTAAGAATGGTTGGCTTCTTCTGAAGCTTTACTCTTTGGCTTATAGTTAGGTATCGTCTCTATTTTCTTCACATGTTCTTTCTTCTGTGTCTGTCTGTGTTCTAATCTCCTATAGTATCTTAAGTAAGTGAAGCATGCTTCAAAATTTTTGTCTGTGAACTTTATCCATAACACATTCATCACTAATACCTTGTGTTTTAATTTAATTTTAAACTTGGGTAACTCTAATTATTAATGCTTTGTCCGTGACCTATGTTTTAATACCTCCAGTTTAGCCCTAGTTTCTGTAATCTCTCTTAGATTAAACATTTCTTGATAATCAGATAACTGATTTCAAAGTAGATTTAACTAAGGGTCCCAAGGTGAGATCTAGTACATTAAAAGAGAGCAATCCTACTCTAAAAAAGTGGTTTTATTTGTTCCTGAAAATGAAAGTTTGTGGGAGGAAAGGTAAAAAATGTTGTATTAAAGATATTCTCTTACATGCTTGCAATGAATTTTTTACTACTTTAATTGTAACTTTAAAATACTATGGTATAATATATAGGCATTCCTGGGAGTTATCTCAGGTTTAGTTCCAGCACCTCAATAAAGTGAATATTGTAATAAAGTGAGTCATACAATTTTTTTGCTTTCTCAGTGCATGTAAAACTCATTTTTACACTATACTATAGTCTATTAACTGTGCATTAGCATTATGTCTGTGAAAATAATGTACACACTTTAATTTATAAATGGTTTATTGCTAAAAAAAATGCTAACCATCATCTAAGCCTTCAGCAAGTCATAATCTTTTTTGCTGGTGGAGGATCTTGCTTTGATGTGTCTGGCTGTTGACCAATCAGGCTGAAAGCTGGGGTAGCTGTGGCAATTTCTTAAAATAAGACAAAGTTTGCTGCATCAATTAACTCTTCCTTTCATGAATAATTTCTAACATGGGAGGCTGTTGGACGTTATTTTACACACAGTAGAACTTCTTTCAAAATTAAAGTGAATCTTCCTAAACCCTTTCACTGCTTTATCGACTAAGTTTATGTAATGTAAATACTTTGTTATTATTCAACAATCTTTACAACCAACATCTTCACCAGAAGTAGATTCTATCTCAAGAAACCACTTTTTTTGCTCATTCATAAGAAGCAAGTTCTCGTCCATTAAGTTTGATCATTCATCATTGTAGCAATTCAGTCACATATTCAGGTTCCTCTTCTAAATCTAGTTCTCTTGCTACTCCGCCACATATGCAATTACTTCCTCCACTGAAGTCTTGAACCTCTCAAAGTTATCCATGAGGGTCAGAATCACCATCAAAATTCCTGTTAATCTTTATATCTTGACCTCTTCCCATGAATCATGAATGTTTTTAATGGCATCTAGAATGATGAATCCTTTCCAGAAGTCTTTCAATTTTCTTTGCCCAGATGTATCAAAGAAATCACTATCTATGGCAAGTATAGCCTTACAAAATGCTCTTCTTAAATAATAAGACTAAGAGTAAAAACTACTTCTTGATCAATGGATTGTAGAATGGAGGTTGTGTTAGCAGCCTTAAAAATGACATAAATATCGTTGTATATCTCCATCAGAGCTCTGGGGTGACCTTAAGGAATGTTGTGACTAGTTGATTTTCCATCTAGACCATTAAACCTTTCTTTATATCAGCAATAAGACTGTTTTACTTTCTTATTATTCATGTTTTCACTGGCGTAGCACTTTTAATTTCCTTTAAGAACTTTTCCTTTGCATTCACAATTTGGCTAAGTGTTTGGCACAAAAGATTTGTTTTCCGCCTATCTTGGCTTTCAATATGCCTTTCTCACTAAGTTTAATCATTTCTAGCTTTTGATTTAAGGAGAGATGTGAGACTCTTCCTTTCACTAGAACAGTTAGAGGTCATTGTAGGGTTATTAATTGGCCTTATATCAATATTTTTGTGTTTCAGTGAATAGGGTGTCCCGAGGAGAGGGAGAGAAGAGGGTTAATGGCCAGTCAGTAGAGCAGTTAAAACATACACATTTATCTGGATATTAAGATTGCTATCTTAAGTGGGTGTGGTTTTTGTAATTCAAAACGATTACAAAAGTAACATCAAAGATCAATTATCACAGATCACCATAACAAAAATAATATGATGAAAATATTTAAAATATTACTAGAATTACTAAACTGTGACCTGGAGACACAAAGTGAGCAAATGTTGGAAAAATAATGCCAATAGACTTGCTTAATGCAGGATTGCCACAATCCTTCAATTAGTAAAAAACACAGTCTGTGAAATGCAATAAAGTAAAGCACAATAAAACAGTATATGTCTATATTATATTGTTGAGATTTTAGCTAAGCTACTTTATGGTACTGCTGCCTCAGCACCCATTTTGTTTGGCCAAGTGGCCAGTAAGTTCCTTGAACTTTCACTAGCCCCTCTTGTAATAATAGCCTACAGAATCACAAGCAAATGTAAGTTCTCAATATGAGCTTCCCAACAGCTCTTGTGATCAGCAGTATTCAACGTCTCCCAGAGCTTTCTCCTAGAGTTTACCCAAACTCTTTTCTTCAGGTTTAAATTGGCCAATACAGCCTTAACTCAGAAATCCCAAAGCACTCCACCTACACATGGACCCTAGTAATCAGTCTTGTGCCCCAGGTCCTGTAGCTCTCTCTGCTTACACTCTATCTTGACCTCTCTGTGTGGAACCTTTGAGACATGCTGCGTACTTCTTCTAGGACCTGTGAGTGAAAAAAAAACAACTTCATTTCAGTTTCTCTTGTGGTCTGTTGTCGAATTATGGCTAACTGTCTGGCTCCCTGTGAGATATATATATATATCTATATATAGAGATATATAGATATATATATAGTGTAAATTTGATAGATTCTTAACATATCATAAACATAATATACATAATATGTATACATAATATACATAATTATCTTATAGATAATAATCAGCCAAGATAGAAATATTATATGGCATTATGATTACTCTTATTATTGTTTGCTAATCATATTAGTTTTTTTTTTAATTCTATAAAGCTCTTAAGGATAAGAACTGCTTCTCAAATATTTGTATACTCTTCTATCCTGCATCCTGCATCTTACTTCACAGCCCCTGGCAGCAGCACATTTCATTGTGTGAGGCCTATAGTGCTTACATTTAAAAAAAAAAAAAAAATATATATATATATATATACACTCAAATATATAATGTTTAGATGATTATTTTTATCACATTGAGCTAGATAAATTGTGAGCATTTAGAATAGTTCCTTTGTAGAGAAGGAAATTGCTGATTACTTTTTGCTTTAGATAATTTTAAAGGATTTTGAACAAACTGTAAAACAATTCTACAGACACTGCTAATATTTGCATTACTTGAAGTCTTAATGAAAATCTCTTTACTCTGTCTTTTGAGTTCATTCTCCTCATTGTTGCATTTCCTAATGCTTACTTTTCAGTATTTTATGAAGTTGTCTTGGCACCTGATCAGAAGAGGAAGGCATAATATTCATACAGTTCTCTAACCTTGTTCTCATTCCAAAGACAAATCTCTCCATAAGGACCAATTTCTGAGAATTCAGACACCCGGTTTCTCAATGAGAACCCTGGCGGAGTGTTCCTAATCATTTTTCAGTATTCATATACAAATGGAATATAATATTAAACTTTTAAAAATGACATTAGTATTCATACTCATAATTAAGTCTTTATATAATATTCTGAAGAAAAGTAGACTCTTTGAGCAGAATATGCAGTAGAATCATAGAACTGAAAAAAAAAGGAAATCGCTAAGAGAAATTAGAACTTCAATGTAGTTCTGACTTTGGGACCAAATAGGCCTTGTATTACATAGGTTTATATCAAATGTCTTCGTAAAGTACACAAAACCACATAATTATAACCCCATAAGTATTTACTGAGTGGCTTGTATAGATGAGATACTATGAATGACACAATAAATGTCAAAACTTAACACAATTAATAAAAAGAATTTATCTAGAAAATTATTTCCTTTTGTGTTAATGACAATATCTATAGAAACAACTTTGGAAATTTTCTGCTTGAAAATAAATTACACTTTTGAAGAGGAATTTTCCACTCAAATGGCTAATTTTGTTATCAGATCTTTGTTCTGCTTCTGTAGACATGCTTACCATGTAAGCCGAAGGGCAGGGGGACTTTGAGGTCAATTGAAGACTCACCCTCCCCTTTGTTTGTTCTGTTTAGATAACAGATGTATTGCCTTTGCTAAATTCATGTCTGAGAAGCTCATGAGCCAATCGGCCCATGCCAAATGTAACAGATAAGCCTTATAAAAGTAAGGTTACCCCTGAGCTCAGGGCCCAGATCTTCAGAGCACTAGCTCTTCTGGGAATGCCGGTGTAATAAACCTGAGTTCTCCAACTCTCTGAGTGGTGCTTAGTTTCTTGTCAGTCTAATTTCCCTGCAACACTTTGAGACACGTTAAAATTAGACAGTTTTTGCTTTTAGATGAAAAGAAATGAAAGCCAGCCCATAGCTTTTACACAGTCACTCATCAAATATTTATCACTATTTAAATATTTCCCTATTTCACTTCTGACTGACTACTATACTCAGAATGAAATTCTATAACATTCTTAACAGAACTTTAAATCCTGATATCATTGAATTTACCATAAATATTTTTCTATTTATAATGTCCTCCAGCTTTTGTAGCAACTCTCACAGGTTGCGGGTTAGTATAAATTTGCCTCCTACAGTTGGATTACTGGGTTTCATATAAAAACAAATTCAGTGTTCTATACAATGACAGGGTCTTAATCTTTTGTCTTTTTTGTGAGGTCGTTAAAATAAAGAAGAGTCAGAGAATTCGATTATTTTGCCTTTGTGTTCCACAATTAGATGCATTATTGACCTCAGCTCTATGGTAGAAAATAAAAAAGCAAACTTTAAGGACAATTAACTTGCTTTCCTTTTGACATGAACACATTTCTTTTTGCTCTATTATTCCTTGGACAAATGTATTTCCTGTGATGCTACCATAAGGAATGATTTAGTTGAAAGGTCTTAAATTTCTTTGATCTTTTCAGATAAATAGTGCTGCTGTATGAGGACACTGTGATAGTAATTAGCACTATCTTCATCATATAGTAATTACAAAGATCAAATAATAAGGAACAAATCTTTTAAATGTAAGGCATTTAAATCATTCAAATTACTTGTTAATATATTCATGCACTATACCAGCTTTCCTCAGGAAGAGTTACTTTCAATTACAAGCATGAATATGTTTATTCACCAGTTCACGAAAAGCAACCAGGTAGGTTAAACAGTAAATGACATTTTCTTTCTCGAAATATATAATAAATAAGTGTCCCATGAAAATAACTGCTCAACCCTTCAGGATGGATTTTCTTGTCATTTTGTTACTGTATCATCATTTGTGTGTGTGTGTGTGTGTGTGTGTAGGGGAGTGTGTGTGTGAGAATTTGATATATCTATATCCCACTACCAGTGAAGTCTCATGCTTTCATGCTTTGCTGTGATGGCGGTCACATAGTTGGCCTCAGAATTCTGACTTTGAAAATTCCCAAATTAAAATAAGTTTATACCCTGCTAAATATTCTATCTCTATAGGAAAACAATTTCTAAGCATTTTTTCTGAGACTCAGACAATTACCAGGTTCTTTCTTGGAACCGATTTTTAGAAAACTGAGACTTTAGGGTCAAAGATTTGGTACTAATATATTTGAAGCTCTACCAAGTAAAATCTTCTTCTTTCATGTATTACATTAGGTAACTAATGTGAAAATAAACAGTAAAGTGTTATATATTAAATTAATAATATTTTTATGAATTATCCTCTCAACCATTTATTTTATTTCATTTTATCTACTAATGACTAATGTAATACCTTTAATCTCAACACCTCTAAAATAACTATGAAATAATCCCTTGATAAATTAGTCTACTTCTTACACTGTACTTAGGGAACAGCCCCAATTTTTAAGCCCTAACTCTATAAAGCCAATTTTTCTTTCTGAAAAGCTACTATCTAAATTCCTATTAAATCCTTTGCCATTTAATATTAATGGTTTCCTATGTTTTCAATTCTTTTCACAGGGTACTGATGTTTTCTCATTGGTCATCATGTTATTTCCTATGTGTTTTGTAATTTTTGCAATTAGATTTAGACGAGAAGTCTAAAGAAAAACATTTCTCGTCTCTTCAAGTCTACCTTAGTATAACTTAAAAATTACTTATAATTTTAAATTTAGTCCTGCAAAAGCAGAGACAGCCTATTGCACACTTTATAAAATCAATTTTTAATATTTTAAAAGCAGCTTCAGAAAATTATGTAGTTGTATATTGGTTTTTATGCAAATATTTTTTAGAATAACAAAGATTTTAATTACCAGAATTAAAAAATAATATTTAGATACCATTATCTTGTAATGAGATATGAACATTTTAATACTAGTAAAAAATTTTAATTTCATTTTATCTACTAATGATTAATGTAAAAAATTTTAATTACTAGTAAAAAATTAAAACATCAAATGCCTTAGAAACAAATGCAACAGCTTAGCAGAGATAGATCCTTATAAAAGATGCTTCTTATTACAAGGTACAATGCCAGTTGGCTCAGTAGTTAAGAAAAGCTATTCTGTGAGCTGGGAGGTGCTTCTAACTCATGCTATGGCACATTACTGCGATGTTCTTGAATCAGGACCATTTGGGTTACAGAGACAAACAATGTTGTAAGCACAAGAGATCTCAGACAGTGTCTGTCCAAATCTTCTTATTTTATGGGCAAAGAATCCAAAGAATCTGGGAGTTAAGTATCTCAGTTAATATGTTCTTAAACAATGGAAAAGAGTAGAGGGGGTGAGGAGGTAGAGAGAAACTATCTTTTATTGATCATCTACATTTGTTGGGTATAGTACTGAGTACTGTACATGTTTTATTTTATGTAATCTTTCTAACTCTAAGAGGTAGGACTTTAATTCTGATTTTGTAGATAAAGTAAATCTATAAGCAGGGTAAGCTACATAATTTGCTTTTCAGAGAAGACAGAGGCTCACAGAGCCCTAGAGTCTTGACAAAGACTATTATTGAAGAAACACATAAACTCGAGAATTCTAAATTGGTGGTCCCTACAATATCTGTTTCCCATAATTGTAAACAACAAAAATGTATATAATAAAATAAATGTTATAACATACCTTTATGAAACATTATATTAGTTCAAAACAATTAGTCTATTTTCAGCAAAATATTTAATCTATCACAGAGGTTACTATTCAAATGCTCAAGGGTCTTTCTTGTTAGTGTACCATCTGATATATCATGTCTAATTTGATCATGATTTCAGAAAGTGTTCTTTGGATGTGTATATGTTGTGCCTGATATAAATTGATTCAGAGGCTTACTTTTTTTCAAAACAATTATCCAGGACAGAATGCTATGCTGTTCCATGACATGATTTGCAAACCCTGTCCTTTTGTATCTATGTCTCCTAAGCCAGAGATCACCATTAAATAATATTCAAATGACTACCCTCTTCATTCTTGGCAAATTAGGACTACTGAAGGGAAGAATGTTTTCTGACACATCATCAGAATACTAAAGTGCCAGTATCAATGTTTTCCTTTAATCTTGCTGGAGTGATTGTACGATAGGTGTGTGATATAACTTGTCCTATGTGATTTATGATTTTCTTAAAAACAATGTTTCTTTCTTTATTAGTATGCAGTGATATTATTGGTGCTATAATTCTTGAATGACAAAATGGAATATGTGATTTCATTCCAGAAAATAAATCTTCAAAAAAATTAAATAGACCTTTTAAAAAAGCTTCAAATTTAAGCTCAAATATGATGGTAGTTGGCTATTGGTTCTGTCCTGAAGAAGATGAACTTACTTTGAGGGAAGACATAATCTTCTTAATGTGCTTGTTAGATGGAATTCTAAGTATATTCAAATGACATTATTTAAAACTAGATAGTGACTGAGAATTTAAATGGGTTTTGTTCTAGTATCTTGAAAGAATAAGACTTTGAGTTGAAAAATAAAAAGAAATCTCTAAGTCTGAATAGTAAAAGAAATAGAAATAAGTACAATTTGACAACTCTGAGGATTACATTTTTCACAAGAGTATCTTTTTTTATGAAAATGTTACTATAATTTTATTTATTTATTTAAATACAGGGCTCAGTTATACTTATTAACATTAAAAACAAACAGTATTGAGTTAATATAGCAGCATTTACATCTTTAAAATGATTAAAGGATGAGCATTTCTATTTTTATTTATCTTGCTGTAATAAAAGTGTCTGGTATAGAATGATTCTATATAAATTACTAAGTGTAAAATACAGTTGAAAAACATAAGTGAAACAGATACAGATTCTCTATCTACGGACATTCTAGGATAGTTGGAGACCTATTACATGCATATAAACTATAGTAAATGGAAAATAATGCTTATCATAGAAAGCTTAAGAATCAAAAGAAGTGGTGATGTAGAGAAAGAAGACAGACACTTAGCTTGGAGAATTAGACCAGTTTATGGAGTAACTGACATTTATATTTAGAGATTATGGAAGTTATGTTTGCATGAAGATGAGAAATAGAAGTAGGACAAATGAAGATAATTGTTTATATTAACTCTGCCCAAAGGCATTAACTCTGCCCAATGGCAGCTGCCATATATGAATAGAAGAATGAATGAAAAAATTATATTTCATAATGTCATCCTCTTAAAAGTAGATGAAAGAGAAAAAGGGTAACTATATTCACAACTATTAATGATTCATGGGCTAATTATATTGTAGACTGTCTTCACTTTCAGTTAATTGTGTTAACTGAAATTTGTACACATAGAAACAGTGTCTTTGCTTTGCATGGCTCTAATATATGTGAGTAACACTTAACAGCACCGTGCAAAGCAAGAACTGCCTGAATATGGTGAATTACACACAGCTGTTATGGGCATTTATTTGATTAATCTGACTAAATATATACTACCTTGTCATTAATTAATACCATAACTTCAAGGAGAAGTTAGCTAGTGGACACAAAGTATGTACTTCCATATCAGAATCAGGTGGGGGCATATGTAAAATGAAATATGAGCGAGTTTAATGGGATTTTTTCTTTCTAGATTTCTATATATTTATAATTTCCTACTTACTACTTACGAACATTTACTATGTGTCATAGCACTTCACACATACACTATGTTACGTGTTTTACACAGCAATCTTGTATAGTAGATATTGTTATCTCTGTCTTATAAACATCAGGATGAATGCTGACTCAGAATGCTGGATGAGTTGCTAAACATCACACAAGTATAATGCAGATGACCATGATCAAATTCACCTGTATACTCATTTCATAACCCATAATTCCTTGAATCTCTTTTTATTCCTAGAGGGACAAAATGAATTCACTACTGAGAGGAAAAACTGATGTATCCTGGAGACCAAGCCAACTATTATTTTATTTGGCATCAAATGTAAAGTTATTTTTTTTTTTACTCAATGTACCAGCAGTGTTCAGATTTTGCCACTGAGAACAGTATCTAGAAGGCTGACTTCAGGGTAGAAATTTATTACTTTGGTAAATTTATCAGATGCAGGATCTGGCCTTGGATACTCAGAAGCTGGATTTTGTTAACATAGGTGACCAGGGTTAGTACCTCCTTAGAAAGGGGAGGGAGGGACATTAATTTAGTCTGAGAGATTTTTGCATAAAGTCAGGATCCCACATCATGAATTTATAATGAGAAATTGTTAATGTATGACCCTGCTTTAAGCATGGATCAGAATTAGGAGATGTGAAGATTCAAATATTTAACAGTATTTGTTAATATAACTTTGTATATTTATTTCACAAAAGGGAGGTTCTGCCAAGGAAACTCAATTTAAAGATAATATTTTCCCCGTAAGTGTCCAAATGGATACTGGAAACTTTTATTTCTGCTATGTTTCCCTTTTCCTTGCTTTCATGCCTGACCAATATCCCTTCAAACATTACTATGTGATATGCTAATGTCTTCAATTATCTGTTAACAGAGTCTTGATGGATTTTATTTGTTGATTTTACAAAGTAATGCTCAGATTTCAACTCCTCAGAATGTTATAAAATGTCCTGCACAACCTAATTTAACTCATACCTACACTTGCAAATTTCCATTACTAGTGCTATGTTTTATGCTGTAATAGCTCATTTATTAAGAAAAGATAACTATTTGGATTTCTCAAAAGAATTTCAAACTCAAATACAAGGAAAAATGTGTGATTTTCTGACCCACTTGCCCAAGACTTCCAGTGCACATTTCATCAGTGAGTCAACCATACAGTTACACACACCACAAAACTGGGAGTCCTTCTCTGACAATTTCTCTTTTCTTATCCTTAACCACCCCCATTTGTTTGCCCAACAAATATATCTTGACTGGCTACACTGCTTCAGTTACTGACAAAACAGCAATAAAATGCAAGGAAGCCTCTTATAATCAAGTTTAGATTGTAGTGGGGGAAGAGTGTAGACAGACAGACAATAAAGCATTAATAAATAAATAAAACATGCAATATGTCGGTAGTTGGTAAATGCCAGACCTCAGAATACAACTGTATGAGAGAATAAGATTATATGTGAGAAGAGAGTCAGGGAAGGTATCTCTGATAAATTGGCATTTAAACTTTTAAAAAATCTTATAAAGTGATGCTGACTTTAATTCTTAAATTTTGATCATATTCACCTAACTTTTTGTCTTTACAGTCGATACAATGTCTGGCCTCCATGAATAGATACCTCTCAGATTGCGTCTGCTAAGTGTGTTGAACCAAAGGGCACAGCTGACAGCTGGGCTCTGAAGTCTGTCACCCAGTTATGCTAGACTAGACTTCCCAGGGACTGCTCCCAGCCAGCGACTGAGCACCACAGAGATGTCAAGGTAGCCCGATCCTGGGAGATGCAGGACTCACCTGGAAGAAAACTTTAGCCCAATGCTTCTCATCAGTATGTTGAACTCTGGGCTCAGAACTTCCTGCTCATATTTCTTTTTTCCATCTCTCTCTCACAAATGTGGATGGGTCTGATGATTCCTACAACCCCTCCCAATTTTCTCCACATTTTCTTGAACATCTAATCTCTCCATTTCCTGAAAGCCTGGACTCACACATCCTGTTTGAGTTCCCTCACATTCTCTCTGGCCCTCCTACCCTCTTTTCATACTGTGAGTACTTCAAACAATGAAAATCTCATCACATCATTAATACTGCTTAGAACACTTTAGTTTTATTCTGTTGTCTTTCAGAGACTCAAATCCATAACAGGGCATTCAAAATTCATCATGGCTGCACCTGGTCACTTCCTCACTCAACTCCATCTCATACTTTTCTTCCTCTCACCTTCCCCACTCCAACTTATCTGTCCTCCTTTTGTTCTGTGAAGTTGTCCTGCTTTCAGCTGACACAAGCTTCTACATAACTGTTCTCTTTGCCAGGAGTGCTGCAACACCCCATTTCTCCCATCAATTTGTGAGCAGAGAACTCTTATTTATTCAACAGTTCTATTCGAACTTGCTCTGATTACTATTCTCCTTCATCTAAATTAAATTCCTTTATCTTTCACATTCCCTAAAACACACATGCATTAATGTGATTGCCTTCAGACACTTTGTCTAAGTTTATAATTATGCATTTATTAGTATGATTATTTGATTAATGCCTACTTCCCACACTGGACTCTAAGTTTACCTTTTTATCACCATGGTATTCCAGTATTTAGGCCCACATTTGGCCTAAAGTAGGCATATAATAAATATGTATTAAATAAAAGAACGAAACAAAAAATCTTTGTTCTTAGGGAGTCTGATTAAACAAATCTTCTTAAAGCTTGATTTTTCTCAATTCGAAATACTTGTAAACATTCTATATTAAAGCAATCGTCTATGATGGGAACATAATACAAAATTGATATAAATTTTAAGACTGTATATCAAATTGCAAAAATATAAAACAGATTGACTATGTACTGAGTACTTACTATGCAGTGGGTGCTACTAAGGACTCCGTAAACATTAACTTGTTTAATTCTCACAACACCCTAAAGAACTGTTCCTATGATTTCCTCCTCCTTGATGAAGATCATAAGGCTGAGACACACTAAGCCATTTACCAGTGGTTACTATGCGATGAGCCAAAGTTTAACGTAGGTACATTTTACTCCAGAACATACTCTCCTCACTGCCGTATTATGGACCTTTTTGAGGGAATTTTGGTTTTCTAATTATGTTACCAGACATTTAGAGAATATAAAATATTCCCTAAAATACTTCCATTTAGGGAAAACCTTTGAAAAACATAGTATGCTTTATATTGCTTGTGAATTCTGGCAATATACCAAAAGGTGTTTCACACTGCATTCTGTTAAGATCCGCTTAGATATAGTTACTTCTGCAAGCCTCCTTTGAACACTGTGCATGGGCAAGCCCCCATATCTGCTTTGCACAGCATCCTGGGTACAGAATAAGTATAATTTATCTTTTGACACACTTTATTAGTATTTTCTGTTCACTTATCTGTCCTTCCTTAGACTATAAATTTCTTGAGAGAAGTAACAGTGTCTTAATAAGAGCAAATATTTATTGAGGCTTCTGTTGAGCCAATGTCATATTAAACACTTTAATAATTCAATTAATTCTACTGACAACTTTACACAATATGCTAGTAAAGTACAATTTATAAGATTAAAACAAGATAACTAGTAAATAGCTAAAGTAAGATTTGGTTTCATGTTTGTTTAATTCGAAGTGTATTCTCTCACCTACTCAATACAGCAGAGCAGATCTTTGGATTTTCAAAAAAAAAATAACCACATGTACCTGGCACTTAGTAAGCATATGTAGTCTCTTATTTGCTCTCTCTTTATTTCTCTGTACTCTTCTTCCCCCTCTTTCTGTTTCTATCTCCCTATCCTGTGTATGCGTGCCTCTGTGTGTGTGTAGGGGGAAGATGTTTAATTAAACATTTTCTTTCTTATCATAGACATTTAATTTCTAACAAAAGAGAACTAACAAAAAAATGCTCATATATAAAAAGAAAAGTAATAAGAGATACTAACGTAAAAGATGGAATATATTATTAGGATTTAAAAAAACAAAGTTTGATCAGAAAAACATGGGTGGTTAAAATTATTAGGCAGATTACCTGAGGGGTGGAGGAAAATATTCCTACCAGTAATATTTCCTCTTTATGAGTGAAAAAACTTAGAAAACCACTGATATACATTTGTTTTTACTTTTATGATCAATTTTAAATTAAGAATTTGTTTTAAATTAAAAATTTATTGAAATGTATAACTTTTCATAGTGTGCTGCTGTTTTCAATACCTTTAGCACACTTTTTATTTTTATTAGGTTTATCTTATCTTATAGCAAATTAAATCTTATGTGGACATGAAGGCTATAGGAAAGAGGTTTACAGTGATGTCCTTTTCACCCTCCTAAAAACAAATATAATTGATGGAGCTACAGTAACAGAAAACAAACAAACAAACAAACAAAAATAAAAAAACAGAGGCTTAAATGTTCTTATGCCAACATATCACGTTCTTTATATCATTTTAACTGGTGAAATCACTGGTTTATTACAGGAAGAATTTCTTATCAATGTCATTTACAAATGACAATTAATGGCATGTAAAGAATGGAGATATTTTCTGCCTCCTTTGTTTATTAGTGAGCTAATTTTGAAATGAGAAATTTCAGTAAGAGAGAGATTGTTCTTCATAAATTTTATATCACTTATTTTTCTGTTGAATAGTCTCCAAAATGTGCCAAGTAAAGAGAAACTTAAAAAAGAAACTGGTTGTTTTTCAGTTTAAATAAATTACTACTTTATTTTGTATCTTATTATGAGTTATATTTACCTACATGTCTCTGAAAACTAGCATCCACTAATCAGTGGCAGACTAAAGGCAGAGAAATTCTACAGATTGCTTTAAAATAATAGAATAAAAACTCTTCTCTAGGGGAACATGTATCCAAAAGGATATAATACAATTCAGTCAGAGTAAGTGAGAAAAAAATGACATAGTAGACTGGAGTGTCATGTCATATAGTAATGTCATATACAGAGCCACTCTTATGTGAAGTTCTGGGTATAAACCTTTGACAAATACTTATAGGAATTATGTCACCTGGGTGAGACATGCTGAGTTTGGTTATTCTACATTATTTTAGTATTTTTCTAGAATGATGCATTTCCTGGAAAATTAATAGCTATAATAAAACTGTAAGTTTATTTGTAAGTGGTGAGTTTATTTACCCATTGGAGAGGCCAAGCTGACAAGGTTAGAATGATGATTCCATGTCCTCACATGTCTTGTAAGTTATCATTAATTTTATTTTTTTCTCGATAGTGTATGGATGTTTTAAATACCAGCAATGTGGAATCAGCAGGGATGGACAATTCTACAAAGTATTTATGGTTGTTATCTGAAATTTTGTCATTTTTGAAAAATTTTAAGAGGTAGGTAGCATTTCTAATTGACTGGTATGAAAATCTGTCCAGAAGATTAGCAACAAGGGAAATTTTCATCTTTTGTGGAAGTCAGTTGTTACAAGCTACTAAGGTTAAAGGGTCACAAAATGAAAAAAAATAGGAATGAATGTGTCAATTAAAAACACTGAAAGGTAAATATAGATGCTATTTTTTTCTTTTTTCTTTTATATCAAGTATATATTCAAATGCCTTGAAACTTCATGCTTCCTGTTGAACTGTCAAATCATTCCAGAAAGAAAGCTTCCAAAGACAAAATGTCAAGAAATGATGCCATAATACTAGTGATGGTATTCATCCAGAAAGAACAGAATATGTTGTCAGTATCCTTTAGGTGCTTCTATAAGCCAGTTGAAAAATTACTTCCAATATTGTCATGAAAATTGGACAGCATAACCTTTCCTTTCATTCTCCATGACTGGCAAATAAATATTTATAGCTCTATAGTGATGTATAATGGATAATAGAAGTTTTTCATTATCAATGACCTTAGAAATGACCAGATTCTCATTTGTGAGTTGGGAAAAACTGAAAGCCGGAGATATCAAGTGACTCATTCAAAGTCATTACACAGATTTTTAAAGGTGAAAGAGAAAATCATTGTATTATTATTATTTTTTACTTAAACTTCATTGCTTGTTTTATACTATAAAATGCTAAAGTTAATTTTCCAAGTAGAAAAAGGATTTTGGTCATCTAAAAATATTAGACATGTTAAGATTAATACAAAATTGTCTACTTATTTAACTGTTTATGATTCCATAAACAAATTAAATGAATAAATTTGGGAACACACTCAAAAAAAAAATACTTAATCATGTAGTTGGTACAGAGGACTTAGCCTGATCCAATGATTTCCAGACAAAAAGCTGTCTTTCATTTTTATTTAAAGAATGCATGGGAAAGTATAGATGCAGAAGATTAGTTAGAAGAGGGCGCTAGTCAGGAATGAGGTAGTTTGTAATTAGTCATTATTTGGAATAGGAAAAGGACTATATAAACATCAAAATTGGGTAATGTAAGCTATATTTGTTTCTGCCTATGATAGAGTAGGCTAGAGAATACCAAAGTCTTTGATTCCTGAAATATTTATAAAAATACATATCGCACATTTTTATTCTAAAAAATATGTGGAAATTTCCATTTGATCTATTTAGTTTCTGTTTGGGTCCATACAATAGTGAGCTAATGTTTTATTTTTCTCTTATCTTCTCTTGTTCAATGTAAAACATACTTTAAAAAAAGCATGTGAACTAAGATATTGATATTGGACTACAAAAATATACTAACATTTATAGAGGACAAGAACATAGATAAATTAATAATACAGTTCTTCTCTCAAGAGATTTTGTATTTCTTTTTGAAGGATGGTAATATCGGGGTTAAGGTTATGGGCAAAACAACATGGGAGAAATTCCTTTGCAGCTGCTTGCTTAAAGCAAGCATGTGGAAAATAAGCAGATGACTTCAATTTGTAGTGTCATTACTCATCCCATTCCTGACATTGTCCTAGCACACACACACATACCATGAAAAGCACAAGAACTATATTCTCGCATGCCTGATATTTGAACTAAAATATGTCAAAATAGATTTAGAGAAGAAGGTGTTTTGTGATAGATGGCATATATTCATTTCAAATAAAGATGGGTAGGTCTTCACCTTAGTTTCCTTAAGATAGCTAAATCTTCCTGGCTTCTTTTAAACAAAACACCATTAAAATGAAAGTTGGCCAACTGTATTGATCACATTGGACATCTGACAATGAAAAGTCATCATAATTTATGGTAGATTTTTGATAAAATTTGTCTACACATGAAAAGTAAGGCATTGAGAATTTAGGGGAAATTTCCATGAAAATATAACAGAGAAGACTTTAGACCTGAAATATCAAGTTTTCTTTTATGTAGCTCTGGTTATAGATCACATAATGAAAGCCATTTTATAGCTCTATATACTTTTTCTTTGAGTAATGAAAAGGATTCCTGTATTATGGTATTGTCTTTAACTCTCAGTTTAGAGCGAGTTCCTCTAGATGCCTTTATCTTAACCTGCAATTTATATTTATGAATATATTTACTTATATTTATAAATATAAATTAAAATCATCCATGATGTCATACAACACACTCAAGATAATGTTTTTATGGAAGTAATTTTTCTACTACGTATTTATGCAGTTTTAAAGAGCTATTAATTCTTTTTTAAATAATATCTATTGATGTAAATTTTACAATAAAAAGGATCTACTTTAAGTATATAATTTTAAGAGTTTGACAATCACATACACCCATATAACCACCACAATAGAGACATAGATTATTTTTTTCACAATTTTTTGTAACAGGGAAATTTATTTAGCACTATGGACTTGAACATAGAAATTATCCTTGTCTCTAAAAAATCTCACAGCCTAGTAAACCTTATAACATCTCTGGTATTGTATTATGACAAAATTGTTAACTGGGGCAATCACACATGTATGTTGCAGTCACAATAAAATTGAGAGCTAATTAAAATAAAGTGTCCAACTCGACATAGATGATTGTTTCATAATTGGTAATAACTGGAAAATTTACTTAGTTCTAAAGACTATGATATATAAGCATATCTCTCTGAAGAGTCCCTCATGTCTAAAGCACTACATTGCATAGTAATTGCTAAATTAAAGTAAGCATAGATTGATTTTTGACCTTTGCCATTTGGTGTTAATAGCGGATCAATTTTTTTGAGCTATAAAATAAGTATGATTTTATAACACAAGTTGCCGTACTTCAAAAGGAGAATGAAGTCTTTTCCCTGGTGATACGTATAGAATAATTTCAATAAATGGGTAGAAAGAATAAGGGGAAAATTAGAGGAAAAATTTCTACCCAAGAAATTTCTCTCATAACTTTACATTCTTTCTTTTAATTGTCTTTTTCTTAACAGTAAGCCAATTGCAAATGTCCTTATGTAGTTTTATTCAATGATCAAATAAAAAGAAAGATGAGGTTGTATATTTAAAATGGTGCACTTTTTTTCTGATCTTCCTTACAAGTTTGGCCATTGAATTCACAGAGATGTCCTTATATAATTATACTGTACAAAGAGACCTCATTTTGTCCTCCACTCCTATGTAACTTGATCTCTACTTCTGGAGTTATTTGGCCTCAATGGAAGACTCAGCTCCGCTTTGCAGTTATAGTCCCACCATCACTTTAATTAGAAGAAACTCTAATCTCAAAATATTGGAATCAACATTATGTCAGTTAGTATAAGGCATATTCAGACTTTGCAATCCAATTATGTAACTGCCTCTTTTTAAGAAATATGATCTCATCTGTAGTAGTCAATTCCAAAACATATTATTTTCAGATACAATACTTTTCTGGGTTCAAGATAAATAGAGATAACTTAGAATATTTTTTCAAACAATTGGTGGTACCCATAATTAAAAGGGATGCCAAATAACAGTGAAGTTGAATTGCTTCTAGAAAGGAGATGAGAAAAAAAGAAACAACATTTTAACGGATTGGCCTGAGTAACTCTCAATGAGTTTAAAGCTAAGTTAAGTTGTACCTACACAGAAGTTAGATGAAAAATTTTCCTACGGTATGTGGAAATTGACTAAGGTAAGATTGTGATTTTAAACACAGTTTTAGATATTTATCTTAAATATTTTATATATCTGGAAAATTATAAATATTTTGCTTCTTTTATATAATAACAATAACTTAAGTACCTTGGTTTTTTTGAAAAGATTAATTAAAATAAGTAAATCCCCATTTTTAAAAGTTTTGAATTAGCAACCAGAAATAGAAAAATTACATATGAAATAGATTCTATTATTCCCAAAAACTGCAATGGGGATAACTAAGATAAAAATATTGACTTGTACAAGCTGGTTTCCTTTAAACTTTTAAACTTTCTGAGATATACTCTCTTTCCCTTGGAAAAAATCTTGTCCTTATAATTACTTTCAGATATTCTTCTAACTCTATCATTCTTCAAGGAAGAAAAGATTCTGATATCAGTCATTCAGAGTAGTTGTTTAATTGATGTAATGATAATTAGAATGATTTTTAATCTTTTTGTTGCTTTATTAAAATTTTCATTTTAGACCAATAGTTATTGTTGTTGTTATTTCTGCCTTAGAGGAATTTCAGACACAGCAGGCAGGATAATATGGGATTAAAGGAAAAAAAATGAGCAAGAATATAATATATTTTGACAAATGGTTAAAGAACAGATAATTTTTTTTTTCATTTTTATCTGTTCCTTAATAATTTCAAACATTGGTCAGAATATAGTAGAATCAAAGAATATAGCACTGGTTCGGGCTAGCATGGTCCACATTAAAGGACAGAAAGTCTCAAGCTATGGGTCTCACTATTCTGTATCATAATTTTTACAGATGGAAGCAGGCATATGTATTTTTACAGAGATTTACAGATGGCCTTGATTTATACTCCTCATTAAGAAACATTGTGTGATGTGTTAACTGCATAATATTCTGACAATTAGCATATACTGCTAAATAAGACATATAACATAATTTGCTAAATTATTGTGGACAGAGTCTAGTAGTTCTCAATTCTGGCTGCATAGTGAAATCTCTTCAGGAGCTTTTAAAAAAAATTGGTAGAGTTGTGGCCAAGATGGTTGAGTAGGTAAACACTGTGCTTGACTCCTTTTATGACTGCATTAAAACTTTAATTAAATTATAGAACACTTAACCTGGAAAACCATCTGAAAGCTAGCTGAACAGATCTCCTATAACTAAGGATATAAAGAAGAGGCCACATTGAAGCTGGTAGAATGGGTGCAGACATCAAACGAGCCAGCACTGTCCCTGCATGTGGCAGTTGAGCATAGAGAAGTCGTGGAGGTACCCCTGGAGGAGTGAGGGGCCTCAGCCCACACTGGGGCACCCCAGCCAAGGTTTCCAGTGCCGGGAAGAGGAGTGCCCACAAAATCTGGCTGTAAAAATCAGAGGGAATTCCTACCATCTGGCTGAGATGCAAGGCTGCTGGAAAACCAGACAACTCTTTAAGTGGCCTGTGCACAGACTCATTTGCTTGCAGGCACTCAGGGCTGGCAAAGAGACAGCAGCTCAAGAGGTGCCACAGACATATAGGGAAAGACTAAGTTGTGTAGCTTCAGGGTGAGGGCTGGAGGGACAGCTGTCATTATCCCTACATTGAGCCCTTCTGTTCAGTCTGCAGGTGAGGGCCATCTTGCCTGTGTTGACCCTTCCCCCCAACACTGAAAAATCTGAATCTGCATTGGTCTGGTGAAATCTGCTCACTCCACCCTGGTGACTCCCTGTGACCCTGCCCCACCCAACTAATGAATTACCGAAGGCATATTCAAATCTAGAGAACCAGCCCAACTCCACACTCTCAGCCAGTGGCCCTTTAGGAGACAGCAATCAGCATGCTTCATACTGTCACCTCAGAAGACATTTTAGGTGGTGGGAAACCAGCTCTGGCCCAAGTTGCAGTATTTCTTGAACAAATCTCTGGTCATCGGCTGGCCTCATTATGATCTTAGACTTCTGCAAGTGGCCACAGGCTCACCACTGGCACTAAAACTTTATCTGCAATAACCTGAGGACCACCACTTGCCCACCCTGGTGACTCCCTGGGATCCTACCTCACCCAACTCACTTACTGCCAAGACTCTTTCAAGTCCGAGTTTTACCAGCAGCAGGCAGAAAGCCTCAGGCTTTGGGGTGACCTAGACCTTTTGCTAAGTTGCCCCAGGACTGGTACTGGTGGCAGCTGACCTCAGTTCACAGTATGGCCTCTCCCACATATCCCCAGGTCCAGCACAGGCAGTGACCAACCACAATAGCTTTTCAGCTACTCAAGTGGCCCCAGGTCAGTCACAAGTAGTGGCTGACCTTAGCCTGCATGGGAGCTCCTCCCAGAACAAACAAACCCAGAGGCTGGCATCAGATCACAGAAGAGTACCATGTGATAAGCACACAAGCAGCACACCAAAGGGTGGTCTCATCAAGCATACAATCTCACTGGAGCTAATCTCACTCCATGAGGTCAGTCCTCACACAACAGCTCATATGCTGTGGGCATGGCTGGCCCTTATTGCCAGTCAGCTTGAGAGTCAGTCCTACTCACTGACATGCAAACAGCAATTAAGGCTCAACTACAACAGAAGGATACACACAACCCACACAAGAGACATTCCTGGAGCACCTGGTAATCAAGGTGGTTGCAACACTGGGCCATACAAAGTACTTACTATATAAGGCCACCCAACCAAGACAGGGAAATGCAATAGATATATGTAATGCATAGAAATGAACATAGGAAAGCAGCCAAAATAAGAAAAAGAAAATGAAGCAACAGGAGAAAACTCTAGGAAAACAAAAACAAAAATAAAAACAAAACAAACAAGCAAACAAACAAAAACTAAATAATATCGAGGCAAGCAACCTACCAGATATAGAGTTCAAAACGCTGGTTATAAGGATGTTCAATGAATTTAGGGGATGATCTCAATGAGAACTTCAGCAAAGAAATGGTAAGCATAAAAAAGACTTAGAAACAATAAAAAGGAACCAGTCAGAAATGAAGAATGCAATAACTGAAATGAAGAATACACTAGAAGGAATCAGCAGCAGATTAAATGAAGCAGAATACTGAATCAGCAATTTGGAAAACAATGTAGCAGAAACCACCCAATTGATACAATAAAAAAAATAAAAATTAAAAAAGTTTAAATAGTTTAAGGGACCTCTGGAACAACATCACACATACCAATATTTGTATCATTGAGTTACCAGAAGAAGGAAAGAGAGAACAAGAAATTCAGAACCTATTTGAAGAAATAATGACAGAAAAATTTTCTAACCTTGTGAAAGAAATAGACATACAAGTCCAGGGAGTACAGAGAATCCCAAACAAAAGGAACCCAATCAGGCTCACACCAAGATATATTATAATCAAACTTTGAAGAAAAAAAAAAAAAAGACACAACAGAATCCTAAAATCATCAAGAAAAAGGCAGATAGTTACTTACATAGCTACCCCCATAAGACTGTTAACTGATTTCTCAACAGAAACTTTGCAGGCCAAGAGGGATTGGCACAAAATATTCAAAATAATGAAAAACAAGAATCTACAACTAAGACTACTCTAACCAGAAAGGTTATCAATTAAATTTGAAAGTGAGATAGAGTTTCCTAGACAAGAAAAAGCTAAAGAAATTCATCACCACCAAGCCAGTATTACAAGAAATGTTAGAGGAACTTTTTTAAGAAGAAAAAGGGGGAAAACACATAAATATGAATAATAAAATGACATTAACTGTGTATCTATCAATAATCATTTTAAATGTAAATGAATAAAATGCTCCAATCGAAAGATATAAGATAGCCGAATGAATAAGAAAACAAGACCTATATATATGCTGTCTACAAAAACCCCACTTCAGATTGAAAGACACACACAGACTGAATGAAAGTAAAGGGATGGGAAAAGATTTTTCACACAAATAGAAATTAGAAAAAGTTGGATTAGCAATATTTTTATCAGACAAAATAGACTTTAAAACAAAGGCTATACCAAGAGACAAAGAAGGACATTACATAATGATAAAGAGATAAATCCAACAAGAAGACAAAACCTTAGTAAACATTTATACATCCAATATAGAAATACGCAAATATATAAAGCAAATACTGACTGAATTAAAGAGAAAGATTGACAGTCATAGTGGAGGACTCTAATACCCCACTGACACAATAAACAAATCTTCCAGACAGAAAGTCAATAAGGAAACAACAGCCTTAAATGATACACTAGATCAGATGGATTTAACTAATATTTTTAGAGCATTTCATTCCAAAGCAGCAGAATATACATTCTTTTCAGGTGCTCAGGAAATATTTTCCAAGATGGACCACATATTAGGCTGCAAAACAAGTCTCAATATATTTAAAAAGATTGCAACCATATCAAGCATCTTCTCTGACATAGTGATATGAAACTAGAAATCAACTACAAAAAAATGCTAAAAAATACACGAACACATGGAAGATAATTAACATGTTACTAAATAACAAATGGGTTAACAATGAGATTTAAAAAAAAATCAAAAGATACCTTATGATAAATGAAAATAAAAACATAATGACCCCAAGTATATGGGACACAGCAAAAGTAGACCTAAGAGAGCAATTCATAGCAATACAGTCCTACCTCAAAAAAACAAGAAAAAATTTTCAATAATCTAAACTTACATTTAAAAGAATTAAAGAAAGAACAGCAAACCAAGCCTATAGTGAGTGAAGGAAGAAAATAATAAAGATCAGAGCAGAAATAAATGAAATAATCTAGAAAAAAATAGAAAAGATCAATGAAACCAAGAGCTAGTTCTTTAAAAGATAAACAAAATTAAAGAAAAATTTAACCTGACTCATTAAGAAAAAAGGAGAGAAGACTCAAATAAATAAAATCAGAAATAAAAGAGAAGTAAAAGTGAATTCACAGAAATACAAATAATTAGTTTAAAAAATACTATGAATCATTATATGCTAACAAATTGAACAGTCTATAAAAAATGGATACATTTCTAGAAATGTATAATTATCTAAGACTGAGTGAAGAAGAAACAGAAAATCTGAACTGACCAACTACTAACAAAATTTAATCAGTAATCAAAAACTCTCAACAAACAAAAGTTCTAGACTAGATGGCTTTACTGGTGAATTTTACCAAACATTCAATGAAGAATTAACACTTATTCTTCTCAAACTATTCAGAAAAATTCAAGAAAAGGGAAGTCTCCCAGGCTCATTTTACCAGACCACAATTATCCTGATTCCAGAGCCAGACAGAAACACTATTAAGAAAAAAAAAATTTATAGGTTGTTATCCCTAAAGAACATAGATGCAAAAATCCTTATCAATATTAGCAAAACAAATTTAGCAATATATTAAAAAAGATCATACACCACAATCAAGTGAGATTTATTCCTGTGATCGAAGATTTGTTCAATATTCACAAATCAATTAATGTGATATATCACATAATAAATTGATGGATAAAAATCATATGATCATATTTATAGATGCAGAAAAAGCACGGCGGCGCTATTCACAATTAAGATATGGAAGCAAGCTAAGTGACTATGAATAGACAATTGGATAAAAAAGAAGTGATACATATATACAATGGAATATTACTTAGGCATAAAAAATGAAATCTTATTATTCACAACAATATGGATGGACCTAGAAGGTATAACGCTAAGTGAAATAGGTCAAAGAAAGACAAATACCATATAATTTCACTTACATATGAAATCTAAAGAACAAAATAAGTGTACAAGCAAAACAAAAATAGACCCATAGATGAAGAGAACAAACTGGTGATTGCCAGATGGGAGAGAGGTTGTGGGACTAGGTAAAAAAGGTGAAGGGATTAAAAAGTACACACTAGTAGTTACAAAACAGTCACAGAGATGTGAAATACAGCATAGGGAATATAGTAAATACTGTAATAACTATGTATAGTGTAGTTGATACTAGATTAATCATGGAGATCATGTCATAAATTATATAAATGTCTAACCACTGTGCTCTACACCTGAAACTAATATAAAATAATATTGAATGTCAATTCTAACTGAAAAATAAAAATTTTTAAAAAGAATACTAGCCATAAATGTGGGCAGAAGTAATAAATGCTCTTCTAGGTCTGGTCCTTAAAAAAAAAAAAAAAAGAAGAAGAAGAAGAAAAGAAACATTTTTAAAAATCTGATAATTGGGTACTAGAATTCAGTGTTTTAGAAGAGCTTCCAAATAAGTCTAGTGTAAAGCCAGAGTTAAAAACTATTAATGTAGACAAACTATTTATCATATAATTACCAATATAACACTTTTGCTTTTCTTAATTCTAATTAGATATTTCTGGTTGGTCATGAATATAAGAATTTATTTTCATACTCTTCCTTCAGGCAAATGGATTATGTATATAATATTTGGTCATGTTTCTTTCACAGAGTGCTTAATAGAACTTATTGTTTATTAATTACATTGAAACAATTTTTAGAAATGTAAAGATGTGTTAAATATATACTACTTGAAATAATTACTTAGATTTTCCATCTCATTTTTTTGTAACTAGACAGTGAAGAGAATGGTAGTTGCTACTACAAATAGGCTGAAGGTATAGGAAGGCTCAAACACAAGTACTACATGAGTTTGCAAGTTAGCCTGGTGATGATGCTCTATGCATTCATCCAGGAGATGGAAATCTACTATCTTCAACATGTTATTTCTAAGATAATCCTGATGCCTGGGTATTCTACCCCTCTATAAGGGAAAAAATGCTTGGGAGTACTTTGTATCTCAGACCAGGAAAATGTATACATTAATTTCATTCACATTCTATTGGCTAGAATCAGTGACAATGTCTAAATAAAATGGAGGCCAAGTTATATAATCTCTCTGTGCAACCAAAAGTAATATGACATAACTATCATTTTTTCACATAGTCTAAACTTGTGCTCTCTGAGTAATTATTTGCATCTTTCTTCTCATTAAAAACAATACATCCTCTCCTCTCCCCATGCGAAATAACCCAGAGCCCCAAGCAGATGCCACGTTCAACTCAATGTACAGGATCTCTACTTAGCCTTCTCCATACGGTACAGATATTCTTCCCAGGGGCTAAAAGCAAAGCTCTCTGCCCACCCTCAAAGACACATTCAATAAATGTTAATGAAGTAAGGGGGTTAAAGCACAAGAAAAACTTTACCATTTAGAAAAGTGAAGAGAAGACAGACAGCAGTCATTGGTCAATAGCAATAATGAGTGAATATGTATGGTGTATGTGTGTGTGTGTGTGTGTGTGTGTGTGTGTGTGTGTGTGGTGTATATATACCCTAAGACCTTCAACTGCTATTCTTCCTGCAGCATCTTATCCAAAATTATTAAACTAATGTTCAATTCATGGATGTGATCCCAGAAGTTGATCTAATTCTAGGCACTGAAATTTGGTACAGTTCCTAATAATACAGGTCATTGTGTCAGGATATGTTATAAACAACAAAACTCTTAGTCTGGCTCAAAGAAGTGACTTGGTAGTAGTGTAATTGTTTTATAGTATATCTACTATTTATTACATTTTCATCTGTAAAAGAAGAAAATTTTACCGCAAGATAAAAACTAATTATATAGCCCATTTCTACCTACCCATTTCTAATGCCTTTTCTATCTTCTAAAATTTCTGTAATGACCACATTACATGTATCTCTGATAGTATTTTTTATTGACTGCTAAAAAATATGTTCTCACATACAATTCATTTTCAGAATAAAGAATCTTAAAGTAAATTCCAAACATGAGCTGAAGTGTGTTCTTATTTCATATACTACTCAAGTTGATGGATGACAGCTATAATAAAGCTCCTTACTATTAATTATCTCATATCTGATTCTGATTTTTATAAAAATACTCAAAAAGTTTTCAGAAATTTGATTTTGATCACTTATATCTAAAAAAAATGCTTGTGGGTCTTCACAATATTTGTACAAAATTTTAAGCTGAAATTTGTATTTAAAGACATTGATATATTTAAGCAGTAATAAAAGTTGCCTTTTTCCTAAAAAGTTAAAAATAAAAATTGATATTTTTTATTTAGACAACAAATTTTCTCTAATAAATGTGTAGTCTCTAACACCTATATTTTACTTTACTATGAACTTTAATAACTTAATAGAAATTAATACAAAATTTTTTTGAAATTCATATGTTAGAGTTAATATTTTTCAGAAATAATGTTCACTTTTACTCTTTGCTTAAAAAGAAATAGGAAGCTTCAAAATAAAACTACCTCTTATCTGTTCTTATTTATTTTGTATGTATTATGACTTATTTCATCTAAGATTTCTTCCGTTTCTCTGGTCAACCGTGTCTTTATATTCTGAGTAATAAAAGTTTAAAGTGGTTTGATTAGATTGAACTCTGAACAGACAGAATTTATAGTATTGTATAACTTGCTTAGTAATCAACTTGAGTCATGTCTACATAGTAAAATCAATTCTGGTCCTATTCTAACATTTCAGATAACCAAATTGGGTAACCTCAGCAAAATTATATTACTTTTGAGAGTACACAGTGAATTCTGGCATAGATGACAAAATTTGTAGGAAGTTAATCAAAATCCTATTATAAATAAAATAGGAAATTTGAATTTTAATAAAATAATAAAATATAGTCAGCTTCTATGTAGGAAAAATTCTATTTTGCGATTTGAGTTTTCGATTAATTTATTCATTTCTTTTCAAAACATACTAAACGTACTATCTACTATGTTCCAAGCATTCTTATAGGTTCTAGAATTTTAAGAGTGAACAAATTGAATAGATCTGCTTTGAACTTTAAGTTATATAGATGAAACAGATATTGAACAAATAAACAGAAATACAATATAATTGTGAATTGTGATAAGTAATCTGAAATAAATTTAAGTTATTGTGCAGATCCTAAAATTTAACCAAGATTTGAAAAATAAGCGCAGTTATTCAAGGAAATAATGAAGTTATTGACATTACAGGCAGTGGAAATGCACAAGAGTAAAATGCTTTATAAAATAAAAGATTAGGGTGATATCAAAAACTTTAGGCATCACTAGCTAAGGAGAAAAAGTGTGAGGTGAAATGAAGGTGAAGAGATACATAGATGTCAGGCTATATTAGGGTCATTGTAAAAATTTGTAAACTTGCTCTATATGCAGAGACTTTATTAAAGGTTTTTCTTTATTTCTTTTAAGAAGACAAATTACATAGCTCCTGTTCTGTATTTTAAAAGCCATTGTGACATTTGAAAGATTGAAGGAACAATAGTTGGGCCAGAAGAGGAAAAGACAGTTAAGAAGCAGATATTATCGAGTATAGCAGACAGAGAGATATGGTGGCATAGACTAGGGTGGTAAAACGAAAAGATCATAGTAGGCAGATTGTGGTGTATTTTTCAGGTAAAACTGATGACACTTTGTAATGCATTGCTTAAGGGTAGGCAAATAGAGGTTAAAAGGAAACTCTCAGCCATCTGAGTTGAGCAACTGGGTCAATGTCATCTACCAAAATGTGAAAAATGGAGCTAGGGTGGTTATAATGCAGCAGTTAGCCAGGTCATGATAATTTTGTGATACATGTAAGACATCCATGTGAGAAGGTATGTAAAATAGTAGTCTGAAATTCAAGGGAGACATTGAGATACCTCAAAAAGGAAATATTAATTAGACTTATAGGGCTGAACAAAGGTAATCTAGTTAAATATTTGAGGATGAGAAAAGAAAAGATCTTAGGGTTAAACCCTAAAAATATGTGACATATGGACAAACTCTTGACGGGAGAGCCTAGTAATGACATCTCCAAACAAGTACTAACAGTGATACAAGGAAAACCAGGAAAGTATCATATCATGAAAGCCAGGAAATATAATATTTTAAAATTATATTTAAGGTTTTTGATATTACCCAAACCTTTTATTCCATAAAGCATTTTACCCTATAAAGAATTTTACTTTTGTATATGGTCAGTGCTACAAAGGGACCTAGGAATATAAGTCTGAAAAGTTTATATTGTATTTAGACAATATGGAAGTCTTTGGTAATCTTCACAGGATGTTTCCTGAAAGGCACTGTGATTAACAGTTAGAGAGCTATGAATAGAACATTGAGGTTGAGAAGTAGATGTACAGAAAGTTTGTCTTTCACAAGAACTTGAGTTAGGAAAACAGTTGAAAGAAAATTTGGTGTCAAGGAAGACTTATTCTTGTTTTAATTAATCTACGGATGATTCTAAATCATGTTGAATACTTATGGGAATGATCTCATTGAGAAAAAGATAAAGAATTACTAGAGGGTGATGGAAAGTAGATCAAAGGTTTATCAAGAATAGTGAGGGACTGAGATATTTTATCTTGGTTGCAAATCGACAAGGTAAACTGCCACAATACAACAAATGCTGTAGAAGACACAAATCTACTAGATTAGAATAAAAAGACTTTAGGATTCATGAAACAGAAATGTTGAGCTTCAGTCTTGTGACAATTCTTCTTACCTCCCAAGTCTTATGAGGATAAAGTAAACAGGTCTAGATTAATGCTAAATGCAGTGGTGTTTTTTGTTTGTTTGTTTGTATTTGTTTGCTTCTTGGTTTGTTTTTACACAGCTGAGGAAAACTTAGCTTAGGAAACCTGAATCTTTTATAATATCTTCCAAATGTTTCTCATGGTGGAAACCTGATCTTTATTACATGGAATAGCAAATACATTTGCCCTCTGCCTCAGAAGGAGTCAGGATTTTATCTTCCAAGAATATTCACTACACAGATAATGTCGAAAAGATAGTCTAGAATAAATACTGTCAGTGTATCTATTTGCATTGTGCATGAACATGAGAAACCCATTTAGAATGATGTTCTAAATGGATTCTAAGATAGCAAAATGAGGGATTACATTTTGCAAGAAGAAGGAACATTTCTTTTATTTCAAAAAGAGGGAAGAAAGAAGATAAGGGTAGATGGGAGTAAGTTTAAGCTTGATAGTTTGAATATAAGTGTCTTGTTTTCTCAATGAAATATAGGTAAAGTCATAGCTGAAATTTAACTGAGGAAGCTTAAAGAGAGTGGAAACATGAATTCGTCATTGTAGAAAGTGAGAAAGTAAATTTAGTAAAGATACACTGGATTATTGCTTTGAGGATATGGATCATGTATTCATAGTGATATTGATCTGCCTAGTTATATGATTTTTTTCAAAAATCAGTAATAATGCAAAGAAACTGTTTTGCAGGTTGGAGCAACAGAAGTAAAAGGGGCAGATAAATTTAAACTACTGTGTGGAAATAATTATATTGATAAATTATGGCATCTAACTTGGATAAAGAGAGAAGTGTTGAGAGAAGGTGACAAACTGACTGAAAGAATGTAAAAATGTCAATGAATGGAGTTTTAATAAGGTTTTAGAATCATTTTATTGGAATGCTGTAGCAAAAAAATAACTTTAGAGAGTTATCAGAAGAGAATGAAATATTTGAATTAATTCTTTTAGAGGTACTGACGCTTCTGGCAATGATAAAGTGTGGTCGAGAAAGTGGGTAAATGAGAAAGAATGAAATAAATCGTCGTTGGAATAAGAAAGTCAAGTAACAGAGAGAAACAGATGAATGGATTTTTGCGATAGTTGTTGAAATTACCTAGAATGATGACAAGAGTAGATGTGAACAGGCACTATGATCAAGGAGTCAACACCTTTACCAATTTAAGTGGAATAAAGAAGTTGGTATATGAGATTGAGGAGGAGAAGAGAGGGTGGTGTAGCATTATGGCGTGAGCTCAATGGAGTGGAGAGTTTTAAAGAAAGAACATAGTGAGTTCTTTATTCCTTTTGACTATCAATTTATATAATTGATTATAATTATAAGATCATCAGTTAATATTTAAAATGGTTTAACTGTTAGTTAAATATAATCCATACCTAATTTTTTTTTTATTTTTATAGTAAAATATTTTTTAGGGTTTCTTATTTCTATTTATAATATTTAATTATCTTTTAAATGTTTTTATTTGAATCATGGCTTTGTTCCAGGCATCTAGAAAATGAAAACAAACAAGTCAAAATTAGAGTAAAAATAATTTCAATATACTTATTTCTTTTTTTATATTTTATAATATATTTATTTAAAAGTACAAATACTTATAGTCATTTGATTTGATTCAACTTTACAATAAGACCACATTCTGACTGACTGCTGTTTTTAATTCTTGTTGCTGTAGTTATAGGAAGGACACCACTAAGATTGAAAAGGTTAAGCAAAATGACAGTAACTAATTCAGAAGTGAGATGTGAAGAACTGAAGTTACAAAGCAAGGATTAACCTATAAGCAGTTCAGGTACATTTTTATATAGAGAAACACACACGTATGCAGACACATAAGGCTAGTTAAAACAGTATTTGAAAATAAATTGACAAGGTCAACAAAAGTAGCAAATTACATGTGCTAAACAGTAAATTTCTATAAAAAAGAGAAAGTGAAAGTAAACTGTAAGACTAGAAAGTACTTATATGTTTTAGAAATGAAAAATTCATACTATATGTACTACTCTTGAGTTATACATAGGCAAAATACCTATTTACATCATTGATACAAGTTAAGAAAAAATGAATCATGCAGTGAATTTGTTAGTTTATTCTATGTTTATGATAATTGTTCTGAATGTTAGACTATGTTGCAGTTTGGGCTTAAAAAACATCTTCCCACATTGAAAAGGCCTTTGTTAGAATACTGACAAATATTTTCTAATAGTATTTGAATCTATGATTTAGAGAAAGAGCTGAACATAAAATAAAAGTAATATATTTTCAAGTGATTTATAGAATCATAATATTTTATTAAACATTTTCTATGTAACAAGCATTGTGCTAGCAATGTTATTATCTACTTCAATCCTCATCTTCTCACATCAGTACTATCATCTGCCTTTTATACATTGAAAAAAACTGACACATCAATAAATTAAGTTTAAAGTTACATTTCATTAAATATTTGATCTAATATTTCAACCCTTTTATTCAACTTTATACCATATTTTGAATTTTGATGAGAAATTGAGATTGAATATAACTGAGCCTCTCATCTAAAACATGAACCCACTAGAAAAAGCTTATAATGAAACTTATTCTACTCTTGTGCCCTTTCTTGCCTATGACAGAAATCACAAAGCAAAAACAACACAAATTTATGTATCACCAAATTACTAGACTCAGACCCAGAATGCACCAAACCACAGAGCTTAGACACAATCAGCAGATGAAAGTTAACCATTGAGATGAAACTTATTAGTTTAACTCTGAGCTCCAGAAGGATGACTCCAAATTTTCTATCTCAGAGTCAAACATAATTTTTACCACACTTTCAATATTCACTGGTGTATTTAATGTCATTCAAAATTTGTGGCCATATTATACACATATAACTAATATTCACAAAATATCAGCCATAAATATATATTTAAATCATCTGTGTGATAATACTCTGCAATAGGTAAGGCATTTCAATCGAAAACTCAGAGGTGCAGAAATTATGGAATTTATGTTTTTTCCACAAGTTAGCCTAAATCTCATTCTGATCAGGAATTTTGTTGTATTGTAGCAAAATTTATTTAATCTTAAAGATAATTACCACTAAAATCAGAAATGAGGCAAGCATGTTCTTACTTGCCACTCCTTTTAAATGTCCTAGCTAATGCAATGAGACAAGGAAATAAAAGGTATGCAGATTGAAAAAGGAAGCAATAAAACTGTCTTTATTCATAGATGACATGATCATTTATACAGAAAATTTGAAAGAAGTAACAAAAAACCTCGAACTAATAAGCAATTATAGTATGGTTGCTGATATAAAAATCAATCACTTTTCTAAATATCAAAAATGAATGAATAAGATTTACGGAAAAACATGCCAGAGTGAGAGATGTCCTCAGATCTCTCCCCTTGAAACAGCAATAAGCTGAACATCTAAAACTCAACAAAAAACACGCATATTGCACACCAGTACTTCTGAGCATGGGATCTGTGTATACAAGCTACCACAGGTCAGAACTCAGAGTGTCCGGCGGTAGACTGGGAAAAATAAAGAAGCTGCCCCTTGCAGCCACAGAAGCTCCTTGCAGGAGGAGGAGGAACGGTGAAGGTTAAGTGACTTCCCTGATCAGCCCTGCCTGGAAGTGTTGGGACTCTTCTACACAGCCGGCAGCAAGGCTCAGTCATCAGGGCAGAAAGCAGAGAAGTGAAACAGAACTGCAGAGAAACAGCACTTGATTTTTTCCGGCCCTGGTTGCAAACCAAGGCTGAGCCACAGCCTCCAAACCCAAACCCAGAGGGCCCCTCTTCCCATCCCCTCTGAGACCGATTACTATGGAGTCCCAGGGAAATCTAAGCAAATGCTACCAAAACTATTGCTAACACTGACAGGGACTGAAATTGAGAGTAGCGAGTGTGATTAAAATCTACAAGAAAATAAAAGACCTTAGCCTTTATATAAAGCAGGGATCCAAGAGACTTAGATGCCACCTACTGGAAACCAAAAGAAAAGCATCTTCTTTGCAGCGGGCTAAAGAGAAACCTTTATATAATAAATCTTCTTTCTGGAAAAACAACAGAATACACCTCTATTAATGCCTAGGCAGAGAAATAGTCCATTAAACACCATGAACAACCAAGGTGACAAGGTATTTCAAAAAGAAAGAGAAAAATCTCCAGAAAATGAGCTTACAAATATAGAAATATGCAACTTAAGTGACAGAGAATTCAGAATGGTACTTCTGAACAAACTCAGTGAGTTCTAAAATGAGTCATATCAACAATTTCAGAAATTTCAAAAACAGATAGATGAGCAGAGCAAGGAAATTGAAACCCTCAAAAGAGAACCAAATAGAAGTTCTGGAGATGAAGAACACACTGCAAGAGTTAAAAAATGAAACAGCAAGCTTGGGAAATACAGTTGACCAAATGGAGGAAAGGATCAGTGATATCAAAGATAGAAATCTAGAAATAAATCGGAAGAAAGAAGAGAGAAACCTATGAATGAAAAATAATGAAAGAGAAATACAAAAACTAGCTGATACCATCAGGAGAGGAAACATAAGAATAATGGACATTATTGAAGGTGAGGAAAAGGAGCAGGGATTAGAAAGCATTTTCAGACAAATAGTTGACGAGAATTTTCCAAATCTAAGGAATGAGCTAGAGCTTGGAATTCAAGAAGTCAACAGAAAACCCAAATATCTCAACCCAAAAAGGCCTTCAATGAGACACATCATATTAAAGTTATCGAAAATCAACAACAAAGACAGAATTCTCAGGGCAGCCAGGGAGAAGAAAATGGCAATGTATAAAGGCAAATCCATTAGATTATCATCAGACTTCTCAGCACAGACCTTAAAAGCCAGAAGGAAATGGAATCAAATATTTAAGCTATTAAGTGAAAGGAACTACTAAACTAGAATAATGTATCCAGCTAAGCTCTCCTTTAGATAGAGAGGAGAAATTAAAAGCTTTTCAGACATACAAAATGTGAGGGAATTCTCCACTACAAGGCCTGCACTATAGGAAATTCTAAAAAGGATCAGCTCACCTAAAACAAAATAATAACAACAACAAAAAAGTATAATTAGGAGTAAAGTAACTATCAGGCATATAGAAGCAGAGGAGTGCAACCTTTACTAAGAACGGGGCATTATAAGCTTAAAGAATAAGAGAATTGCTATAGCAAGATAGTAATGAATGTTCAGCATACATAGAAACAAATTGAGATAACAATGCCTAAAAAAGGGAGAATTCAAAGATTCAAATTCTCAAAGGAGAAAGGAGATAAGGCACACACAGAAGAAAGTGGACGACTGTATAATATATAACTTTTTCATATTTGTAATGGTAACCATACGTCATAGAGGAAAAGCTGAAGTATATGACATAAAACAAAAAGAATCAGAGGCAAAACCCACAAAAGCCAATGAAAATAAAGAAAACAGAAACACAAGGAAAAGAAAACAATGGAAACACCAAAACTACCAGAAAGTAAAGATTAAAATTGCTATAAGAAGACCTCCTATTTCAATAATCACCCTAAATGTAAATGGACTGAACTCACCAATAAAAATACACAGTTACAGAATAGATCGAAAAACAAAACTCAACCTTATGCTGCTTCTAGGAGACACATCTTAGCTCTAAAGACAAATATAGACTCAAAGTGAAAGGGTAGAAAACGATATATCAAGCAAATGGCACTCAGAGAAAAGCGGGAGTAGCAGTACTATTAGTGAATGAAATAGACTTCAAAATAAAAAAGGTAAAGAAAGATACTGAGAGACACTTCATAATGATAAAAGAAATTATGCACCAAGAAGACAACACTTTTTAATATCTATGCTCCCTATCAGGGAGCCTTGAAATATATAAAGCAATTATTAACAGAACAAAAGAGAGAAACAGACCAAAACACTATTGAAGTAGGGGACCTAAATACTCCGCTGTCAGACATGGACAGATCATCCAAAAAGAAAATCAATAAAGAAATAACATCCTTAAAAGATACATTAGACCAACTGAACATAATTGACATTTACAGAGCCTTTCATCCCAAAAAAGCTGCTTATACATTCTTCTCTAGTGCACATGGATCATTCTCAAGAATTGACCACATACTGTGGAACAGAAATATCCTTAACAAGTATAAGTGGGTTGAAAACATACCAACCATATTCTCTGATCATAATGCTTTGAAAATAGAGATCGATTGCAAAAAAGAAATCAGGAAGAACCACAAGTACATGGAAATTAAACAACATGCCACTGAAGAGTAACTGGGTCAGGGAAGAAATGAAAAGAGAGATCAAGAGATACATATGAACGAATAATAATGATAGTACAACATATCAAAACTTTTGGGACACAGCAAAAGCGGTCATAAGAGGAAAGTTCATATCATTACAGGCCTATCTCCAAAAACAGGAATGTGCCCAAATAAACATCCTAATGCTTCATCTTAAAAAACTAGGAAAGAAAGAAAACAATGAAACCTAAAGTCAGCAGAATTCATGAAAATTAGAGCAGAAATCAATAAAATAGAAAACAAAAAAAAACAATAGAAAAAAATAAATACGACAAAGAACTGGTTCTTTGAAAAGGTTGATAAAATTGACAAATCCCTGGCTAGTCCCACTAAAGAAAAAAGAGAAAGGACACAAATAAAGAAAATCAGAGATGAAAGAGGGGAAATTATGACTGACATTGCAGAAATACAAAAGATCATGCAAGAATACTATGAAAAAGTATATACCACCAAATTTAATAACCTAGAAGAAATGGACCAGTACTTAGAAAGATACAACCTTCCTAGACTGAATCAAGAAGTACTGGAAAATCCAAATAGAACGATCATCAGTATGGAAATTGAAATAATCATCCCAAACCTACCAAAAAGTAAAAGTCCAGGACCAGATGGCTTCATCAGTTAATTCTACTAAACATTTAAAGAAGATTTAATACCTATTCTTCTCATATTCTTCCAATAAATTGGAGAGGAGGCAAAACTTCCCAACACATTTTATGAAGCCAATATTACTGTGATACCAAAACCTAGTAAAGATAACACACAAAAAAGAAAACTACAGACCAATATCTCTCATGAACACAGATGCAAAAATCCTAAATAAGATACTAGTAAACCAAATACAGCAACATATTAAAAAGATTATACACCACGATCACGTGGGCTTCATCCCAGGAGCACAGGGATGGTTCGACATACACAAATCGATTAATGTGATACACCACATAAACCAATTAAAAAATAGGAATCATATGATCATATCAATAGATGCAGAAAAAGCCTCTGACAAGATACAGTATCCATTTATGATCAAAACACTCAACAAAATCGGTATAGAAGGAAAGAACCTTAAAGGCCATATATGACAAACCCTCAGCCAACATTATACTTAATGGTGAAAAACTAAAAACCTTCCCTCTAAGATCAAGGCAAGGAACAAGGCAAGGCTGTCCACTATCACCACTCTAATTCGATATAACATTGGAGGTCTTAGCAAGTGCAATCAGGCAAGAAAAAGAAACAAAAGACATCCAAATAGGAAACGAAAAAGTCAAACTGTCACTATTTGTGGATGACATGATTCTCTATACAGAAAATCCTAAGGACTCCACAAGAACACTACTAGAAACAATAAGCAGATACAGTAAAGTCTCTGGATACAAAATGAACATTCAAAAATCCATAGCATTCCTATTCTTTAATAATGAAGTGTCAGAAAATACAGTGGAAAAAATAATTTCTTTTACAATTGCAACGAAAAAAATAAAATACCTAGGAATACATTTATCGAAATATGTGAAGGACCTATATAATGAAACTACAAGACTCTATTAAAAGAAATCAAAGAAGATAAAAAGAAATGGAAAGATTCCGTGTTCTTGGATTGGAAGAATCAACATAGTTAAAATGACCTTATTACCTAAAGCATTATACAGATTTAATGCAATCCCCATCAAAATCTCATTGGCATTTTTTAAAGAAATAAAACAAAAAATCATCAGCTTTGTATGGAAGCACAAAAGACCCTGCATTGCCAAAGCCATCATGAGAAAAAAGAATGAGGCTGGAGGCATCACTCTGCCTGACTTCAGATTATACTACAAAGCAACAGTAATGAAAACGGCATGGTATTGAGAGCAAAACAGACTCACAGATCACTGGAACAGAATCGAAAATCCAGAAGTAAAATCATACTTATATGGGCAAATAATTTTCAAAAAACAAGCCAAAAACATACAGTGGAGAAAGGAAATCCTCTTCAAAAAATGGTGCTGGGAAAATTGAAAGGCCACCTGCAAAAGAATGAAACTAGACTGTTGTCTATCATCACACACAGAAGTTAAATGAGAATGGATTAGGGACCTGAATATAAGAACTGAAACAATAAAATTCATAGAAGAAAACATAGGAATGAAACTCAAGGACCTTGGACTTAAAGAGGAATTTATGAATTTGACCTCAAAGGCAAAGGAAGTAAAAGCAAAATTAAATGAATGAGACTACATCAAACTAAAAAGCTTCTGCTCAGCAAAAGAAATCACCAACAAGGTAAAGAGACAACCATTCAAATGGGAAAATATATTTGCAAGCAACGCCTCCAATAAGGGCCTAATATCCAAAACATACAAAGAACTCATTTAATTCAATAACAAAACAAAAAAGAAACAATCCAATCAAAAAATGGGCAGATGACCTGAACAGACACTTTTCCCTATAAGACATACAAATGACCTATAAACATATGAAAAGATGCTCAACATTGCTAGCTATTAGGGAAATGCAAATCAAAACCACAATGAGATACCATCGCACACCTGTTAGAATGGCTATAATCAATAGGACAAGTAATAACATATGTAGGAGAGGATGTGGAGAAATAGGAACCCTCATACACTGCTTGTGGGACTGCAAATTGGTATAGTCACTATGGAAAACAGTATGGAGGTTCCTCAAAAAACTAAGAATTGATCTACCATATGACCCAGCAATCCCACTACTGGGTATTTACCCCAAAGACTTGAAAACTTGTATCCAAAAAGATATTTGCACAATGATGTTCATAGCAGCATTATTCACAGTGGCCAGGACATGGAAGGAACTGAAGTGTCCTACAATAGATGATTGGCTAAATAAGCTGTGGCACATATATAGAATGGAATATTATTCAGCCGTAAGAAGAGATGAAATACTACCATTTGTGACAACCTAGATGGACCTTGAGATAATCATATTAAGTGAAATAAATCAGAAGAAAAAGGTTGAAAATCACATTATATTACTTATATGTGAGATATAAACCTAAGAGCAACAAATGAATAGGTCAAACAGAGAGCCAGGGACATGGACAATGGACTAGTGATTACCAGAAAGTACGGGGTGGGAGAGTTGGGGAGAGGTAGACAGGGTAAAGTGGGTCAAATATAGTAGGGGAGGGAGAGGATGAAGTGGATAAAGGGGATCAAATATATGGTAGCTGAAAAAACCTGGACTTTGGTGGTAAACACAAAATAGAATATATAGATGTCAAATTATAATGTACACCTGAAAATTATATAATTGTATTAATCAATGTTATCCCAATAAACTTAATTTAAAAATGAACAAAACATTTAAAATTAAAACATGCCATTTGTATTAACACACCCTCCTAAAATGAAATACTGAGGTATAAATCTAACAAAATATATACAAGATCTGTATGAGGAAAGCTACAAAACTCGATGAACAAAATCAGAGAACTATAATAAATAAGCAGATATTCCATGTTCACAGATAAGAAGACTCCATGTTGTCAAGATGTCAATTTTTTTCTAATTGATCTATAGATTCAATGCAACCTCAATCAAATCTTAAGTTATTTTGTAGAATATACCATATAATTCAGCAATTTCACATTTTGGTAAATATTCAAGAGTAATCAAAACATGTCTATATGAAAACTTATACTTAAATGCTTACAATATCATTATTTGTGATAGCCAAAGAGTAAAAACAACTAAAATATTCATCGAATGCTGAATAAAAAAACAAAATGTGGTATGCCCATACACTGGTGTATTATTTGGCACTAAAAAGTAATGAAGTACTGATACATGCTATGACATGGATAAATCTTGAAAACATTATGCTAAATGAAAGAAGTGAGTTACAATGGATGACATATTGCATGATTTCATCTATATAAAATGTCCAAAATAGGTAGATCTATAGAGACAGAAAGTAGATTGGTGGTTACCAGTGACTAGATTCAGGGTTAGGAATTCGCAATATCTACTAATAATAACAGGATTTCTTTTTCGAATGAGGAGAATATTCTGAAATTAGATTGTGGTAATCTAATTTGCACAACTCTGTGAATATACTAAAATCCATTTAACTTTAAATGAGCTATTTTATAGTAAATAAATTATACTTTAATAAAAGTGTTGATTTAAAAGAAAACAGTCTGAGTTGTCCAGCACAAAGTCTTTACTGAGCTTAACAGACATCTCTCCAGAGGAGACATACAGTTGGCAAATAAGCAGATGAAAAGATGCTACACATCATAAGCCACCAGGGAAATGCAAATTAAAGCAACATCTATTAGAATAAGCAAAATCCAGTACACTGAAAACACTAAATTCAGATGAAAATGGGGAAGCAACAGAAACTTTCATTCATTGATGGTGGAAGTACAAAATGATATAGACTCATTGGAACCAGTTTGATAATTTCTTATAAAACTGAACGAACTCTTAGTATGTAATCCAGCACTTGCACTCCTTGGTATGTACACAAAGGAATTAAAAGCTTCTGTCCTTAAAAGCCCTACACACCCATGTTCATAGCAGCCTTATTTATACTTGCCAAACATGGAAGTAACAAAGATGTCTTTTGGTAAGTGAATAGATAAATAAACTCTAGTATATCCAGACAATAAGATATTATTTATCACTAAAAAGAAATGTGCTATAAATTCACAGAAAGACATAGAGAACACTTAAATGCATATTACTAAATGTAAGAACTTCTGAAAAGGTTACATACTGTCTAATTCCAACTATATGGCATTCTGGAAAAGCAAAACTATAGAGACCATAAAATGATCAGTAGTTGACAGGTGTTAGGAGAGAGAAAGAGGGATTAATAGATAGAATGCAGAGGATTTTTAAGGCAGAAAAACTACTCTGTATGATACTATAATGGTGGATACACATAATTTTACATATATCTAAATCCATAGAATGTACACTAGGAGTAAATCCTTTGGGTGATAATGATAGACTTTGGGTGATAATGATGTGTCAATGTAGGTCTATTGATTGTAACAAAGGTATATGCCAGTGAGGATGTTGATAATGGAGGAAGCTATACATGTGTGGCAAAAGGTCATATATGGGAAATCTCTGTACCTTATGTTCAATTTTACTGTGAATCTAAAACTGCTCTAAAAATGTCTATTAAAACATTTAAAAAATAAAGTAACCTCTGCAAGATTGTGCAGACATCCCAACATTTTTCCATTAACAAGCAAAGAAGAGATCCCTCTAGCCTTAGATTATGGTGATTACTGATGAAATGCCTGATGTCTGAGCTCTCATGGTTCTTTAGCTCTGAACTGATGGACTCTTGCTTGGGTCATGAGAATCTTGAGATTCACTGGACTTAGGGTCTAGCTTCCTTAGGTCTTGTCTCCATTCAGGTCTTTCCACTTCCCTTGGATTCCTTTACTAGACCTTTAACCTTGGTCTTTTTCATTGCTTTTTTAGCTCTCCCAGTCTGAGTTGTCCATTACAAAGTCTTCATTGAGCTCAGACATTTCTAGAAGAGAACAAGTGCATTTGATTTAAAGCAGCCTTCTCTTATTTCCTCTTCTAAATTTCCTAAGGAAAAAAATGAAAAATGTCTGCTTATCTGCTTGAGTCTCTTTTCTCAGCGGGTCTTTGATAAAACAACCACAACAACATCAACAGTGTTTGAAAGCTAGAGCTCAAACACAGAATGAGGAGGTCATTTGACTTGACAATTAATCAAACAAAGTGGTATTCTGAATGGCTTGAACTTTTAGGTTTAACTATCACTGCTAATTAAACCTGACTAAATTAAACCATACAATTTTCAAAGTCCCTTTGGGATGATCTCATGTTAATTTTAAAAGAAAAAAAAAAGTATGTATGTATGTTGAGGGTGGTGATGGTGGTGAATAAAGAGAGTAGCCATATTTTGTAGCTGGAAGGGATTGCAGAGATTCAGTTCCCAAAGTTTGAACCTGGGGCTTCTTCCTCCTCCTAAAGTAGTTATTTATACTAACTCTTACTGTCTCTGAATTACAAATAAAGTCCACTTTTTGGAAAGAAAATCAAAATAGTGTGTAAATATTTCTTTGTTGTTCCTCTAAGGGTTTGTTAAGCAACCTAATCCCTCTTTTAGCATATCAAGAAATCAGGCTTAAATCAGTTAATTCCAGAATCTCTTCACTCAATCAGTAGGCTTACATTAGGAGGAACAGAATTTCCTCTCATTTAGAATTTCAGTTTCTGGATGGGAAATATTTCCACTGTGATCTTTATTTTGTAGCTAAGAGAGAATCTCAATTCCCACACCAACCTGTGTAGAAGATAAGTGGACACTCCTTGTATTGTAAGAAACATCTGGAAATCATTGTGCAACTATTATTAGCTAATCATTTGAAGATCTCTGGTAGGAAAAAGGGAGAATGCTTTCTGTTATCAAACTAAGCATACTGTCCAAGCCTATGGGAGCAGTGGATGAAATCCCTAATAATGTGAAACAGGTTGTATTATTACTAAAGGGTTATGTAAGTATTCAGTTGAGCATACTAATAAATAAGGAGGAATCTCCTTTCTCTCTCTCTCTGCTGTGCTTTTTGTTTTAAAATCAACTCATCAGAAGTGAATATAATAAAGGTACACAAAATTTGCATGTCGCAATATATTTTTCTCTAGTTATACAATGCTCAGTAAATATTGTTGTATGGATATCAAGATTGATTATCAGAATAAGAAATTCACTAAGAAATTCAATTGATAATGGTAAGCATAAAGATAATAAGATGTGTTTGATAGTTTTTGACTGTGAATTATAGAAGATAACTGTATGCATTTGTCAGTACACCCTATTTTTTCTATTAAATCTCTCAATTTTATTCATGCTTACAATTAATGAGACATTGCCAGAAATACATGATTATTGAGATTTTGTAGACTTGCCAATGACTCATAAATCATAACCATCAATCTTTTGATAATGAGTACCTTCATTTTTTCACATTGAATGTTGTGTTGAACTTTAAAACTTAACTGTTGGAGTTTCAAGTATGTGATCTAAGTAGGTCGAAGAAAAAGTATCAATCACAACCGATAATGTGATGGTTTATTTATTAAATAAAAATACATCGGTCATTCTATAATTGAAGAATTCTAGATTCATTAGAATTTTTTTTTACATAGATTTTAAGATGTATAAGTAAGGTAAGTAAATGTGATAAGTGGGAAAGTGCTTTTGGTTTATCAGTGGTTTATTTAGTAAAACTGTGAAATCCTCAATCCCCAAATCTGACATTGTGAACATTTTGAATCACTGCCATCAGAAATGAAATTTGCTTTTACACACTTAAACTAGAAAAATTTCATCATAATAGTTTATAACTGGGGAAATAACATTTTTTAACATACCAAATATGTTGATACTGTTTTCTAATATGCCTAGAACTTATATGACCACTAGAAAATGACAAATGAATCAAGTTTAAAACCAGCCAAGTACTTGCTAAACTATGCTAAAAAGTGTAGAATGTTTAGTATAATTATGTTTATATCTTTGAAAATAATTTTTGTACCAAATAAGTTGTACAAAAGCTAACTTATTATAAGTAACATTTATTTGTTTAATTTTACCAGAAATAGATTCAGTGTGAAGTGAATCAGAGGAATTGCCTTGAGAAGTGTGTGTTTTCGCTAGCGGTGATTTAGGGAAACAACCAATGAGGGAGAAGGTGATTCCTCTGCCTATTGTTTCTAAAACTGATTGAGGGCACATATACATGCGATACATACACATATACACATATGCATATGTGCATGTAAGTATGTGTGTATGTGTATATGTATGTATATATGCATGTGGAGATACATGTGTGTACCCTTATATACAAACACAAACACATACCTTTCACTTTCACCAGTGCAGATCAAAATAAAAAAAATGTTTATCTTCCCCATTGAGTCATCAAGCTTTATGTTTAGTTATGTTTTTTTTCTTTAAATCCGTCTTTGACATAATTTCACCTTTATAAAATATTGTCACAATAAGTGAACAAATTTCAATATGCCCCATGTTTTTTACCCTCTTAAACACTGTTCTTAATATGATAATATCTTAATGCTAGAGTGCCTTAGCTAAAGTTTTTCTTTTTCTTCATCAAATGTATTAAGGATAATTAAAATTGTAGAACTCCTCACTCTGCAATTTCATTATTATATAATTAGCTTATTGCAGACTTATTCGGACTATTCTGTGAAAGTAAATGATGTGATCACACCAAGGAACACTGCTTCAACCATCCAAATGACCAGGTGGTTTCTAGCTCTATCTCTAGGACCTCAATCTTGAATTTCTGTATTTTATTTCTAATGACCTTTGGAATAATTGGATGTTACAGGCACTTAAAACTCATATATTTACAATCTGCCATTTTTTTTAGGTTCCTAGACTCAGTTCTATATGGGAGGATGGGTTACTCCATAGCACCAAGCAATTCTTGGATATCAACTTGATATCTGAGAATTTAACTCACTTCTGACACTATGTACCTGGAGATAGCATCAGATTCTACAGGTTAAAAATTCAGTCCTACAAGACTGACCTCCCTCCAACCCCTGCTATCCTTTAAGATGGGTAACAACCCGGGCTTCTGACTGACTGGCCGCATTTTGGAGGTTCCACCACCCTCATCATCTCAGGATGCCAATCTCAAATCCAGGTTGTTACCTGTGTTTTTGACCAAATTGCTATAAATTTATAGAGATTCTTATGGCCTTCACTTCAGTTTCGATTAATTTGCTAGAGTGGCTCACAGACCTCAGAGAAACATTTTACTTACTAGATCACCACTTAATTATAAAAGGTTATAACTCCAAGCCAGGTGAAAAAGATGCACAGGGCAAGTTATGAGGAAAAGTTGTGGAGCTTCCAAGCCCTTTCCAGGAACGTCACTCTCCCTTCATCCTCATTGTTCACCAAACTGGACTCTCTCAACCCCCATCTTTTTAGGTTTCTATAGAGGCTACAATACATAGGCATGACTGATTAATTTATTGACCATTGCTAATTGAACTCCTTCAGGCATTGACACTTCCTTCCTCAGAGGTAAGAGGGTGGGACTAAAAGTTCCAACCCTAGAATCACAAGATTGGTTCTTTTGGCAACCAGATCCTATACATATGGTACCTAAGGGTGTTCCAAAAGGTTCCTCATTAACATAACAAAAGACACCTTTTTCGTTCTCATCACTTAAGACATTCCGAGGTTTTTGAGAGCTTAGTGCCAGAAACTGGGACAAAGACCAAATATATATTTAGTATTATAAATCACAATTTCACACTGTCCATATCTCTTTCTTTTCCATATGTGTTCTTTTTATTATTTCTAAAACAATCACTTACCACCCAATTTCCTACACAAGAAGGTTAAGTTTTATTCTTTATTTTTGTCCATTATTCATATGCCATCAGTTTTTTAATAACTTTTAATTATATATTGAAAAAGTTTTTGGATCACACATCCATTCTTCTCCATTCCCACTGTCACTATCATTGAATGAAGTATAGAAATAACTTGTATTTGTTTATCTCTTTGACAATGATTTCTCTTTCTACATTGCAGTCAGAATGGTATTTTTAAAATATAAATTTGATCATAAGCCGTCTTAAAAATTTTTTTTATATAGAATACATTTTAGAATACAGATTTACTTATATAGAATACTTATATAGAATACAGATTTCTTAACATATGAAGTGGTTCTGAGTGTTCAGATTCCCAAATTAAGTATTCAAATGTGTGATTTATAATATTATAATAATTTTGTCTCTTATGAATATTAACACTTCCTGGCTTAGTTTAATGACAACTTAAATACAAATAAATTCAGCCACCTTAGGATGTAAACTTGGTCAGCCAAATATTTAAACTCTGTGAATTTTTGAAACATACTTCTGAAAAATTTTTTGCAGCAAGAACGAAGCTATCTGTATTATAAATTGATGTTTCATGTGCAATAGAGATACAGATAACATTTCTTTAAATTCAAATTATGGTTTATGTGTTTTTCTATGAAAAAGTTGAAATCTTCTAATAAATAGATAAGTACAGATATAAATGTTTGTGAGTCTACTTTTATTAAGTAATTATATAGCCAGTATATAAAGTTCTACATTGAGCTTGAGAACAAATATTAGCTTTAGTATTTGTATAGTACGCATTTATCTGTGTCTGCTTTAATGGCAAGTAAGTAGATTTTATATTTTATCAAGCTGAAGGAAGCTTCAGCTCTAGCTGATGTGGTCAGTGACATTTTCACTGAAAATGCAGCATTTGAGCCAGTCTTTGCAATTTAAATGGAAATTGGACAAACAGATATGGAGAAAGGCATTTTGTATTTTTGCGAACATGAAAAAAAGACAAACACGATATTAAAAGACTGTAGCAAGGGCCAGACAGATCAACAAAGAGTTAAAAAATAGTTGGCAAGAGAAAAGCAACCTTTGCTATGTACAGACTCTAACTTGCTACTAAGAAAACTTCAGAACGTGTTTGCTTTCTATCTCTCACTCTTCTAGATACTTCATGAGCATATCAGGAGCCTTACTACCTCTAAACCTCTGCTGACTTCATTTCATTCATTGAAATGTCTTTAGTACCAACAAGCTATATATTCCTTCATCATTAAGTAAACACTGACATTTGGGGCAGTCACTGTACTAGCAAGGGCATAATAAGTTAAGAAGAGTTAAGTGCTATGCCAATTTCTTGGAATCTGTTATGTACTCAAAAACATATTATAAGGATAATAATGAAAATTTAGTTCTCAAATAACTTGTCTCATATAGAAAAAAATAAGCAAGCACGTGAAATTTCTATGTAAGCAGATATTGTTATTATCTCAAACACTGATATCCACAAGCATATATTATGCATGTAGCATCCATACCCCTTAATACCATAGATTCTGCCAGCAGTAGAACTTGTCAAGCCCTTGTCTTGTCCCTCTCTATCGGGCAAAAAAATGTGCTTATTTATCTTTCTATTTCCCTGTGAAATTAAGAAAAAGCTATACACATAAAAGATGTTCAGTAATATGTTGGTTTAAACAAACAAACAAATGAATGAATAACTAAGTATACAAACAAGCAAACCCGAGGAATGTACTCAGCAGTGTTAAATAATGGTGAAAAGTTATGGAGACTGAGAATGCAGATAAGACCATTGGAATTAGAGTGGCCATTGGTGACCTTAGAGATAACATTTTCAATAAAGTGGTGGGCACCTATATCAGATCAAAAAGAGCTAAAGACAGAATACAACTCATCCTGCTATTATCTAACACATGCGTTCCTAAAAAAACACTAGACTGTGCAAAACAGAGCAATTCCATAGTACTTATAAAGAAAATGGAGTTAGGAGGATAGCACTTAAAAACTCTGTTAGTGACACTGTAAAACAAAACAAAATAAAATAGAAAACTTTAGAAACCTAACAACTATAGCACAGTTTTAAACCTGTTAAATAAGCCAGGAATATATAAAATATAATGTATATCAACAACTGTATATATACATAGTTAAGAAATATATGATATATAACATATACTACAACGAATATAGTATATAACCTTAAAAAAAGACCTGAAATTGGCTTGTGGAAGTAGGCGTAAGAAGAGTTGTAGCAACTTGAGAGCTACTGTGAAATGGAGGGAAGGTTATCTGAAGTCAAACAGAAAGTTGTACCAGCATAAGAGTCTGGGTGTGTTCATAAGAAACACGATGGATGGAAATATCTGCAGATATCTGAGGTGTGGGGGGCATGAGAAGGGAGATACGTGTTGCTCTGTGGCTGGTTTCAGCTGGGTGAAAATTTCTACATTTACCTAGTGTTTTTTAGGAATGAAATCATCCATAAGCAAACATAAAAATTTTCATTTTTTAAAACTATTTAATATATCACTCTTATTGGAAAACATTTCCATTTTCAAAACAAGCATTACAGCAGAACTCACTATAGGTGGTGAAAAAGTCTGCTGGCTTTGGCAGTGAAAGGAAGATATCAGAACAAGTATTAAAAAAGTGTTAAGAGATTGAGAAAGTTAGTGTTTAGAACCAAATGAGACCAAATTAAGAAGTATATGATTGATAACATCTTAAAATAATCTACCTAGGGAATTTGCGTTCTTTCAAAACTCAAACCTTAAATCGTAGAAACCAAGTTATAGTGATTGCATGTAAAAGAGAGGGAAGAATATGCTCAGAAACTATATTGGAATTCTTTTCAGTGGACCTGCTATCCCATTCCAACTTGTCATCATGCTATACCTACAAGTAAAACCATTCCTATAATGGAAAGATGCCTGTATTAAAAGTATTAAAACTTTTTTAAAACTTCCTTTTAATTCTCTTTTTGGATTTTCTTTCTTTCTCACCCTGAGTCAAAAATGTTACATATTCATAAATTTAGAATATCTTATTTAGTAGGAAAATCTATGACTGCTTCCAGATTCATTTGTACAGGAAAATAATGTTATCCTTCCCACATTGAGAACTCCATTGATTTCTATTTAACAAGTATAAAACTTTTAATCTAGTGGGTAAAATACAGATGGAATTTCAGACATTTTTTGGAAGAATCAGGAATCATAGAGTCTTCTGGGAATAGTTTTCTTCCTTCCAAGGTCAATGCAGGATTTTCTTTTTCAGCTCCCCATAGGAATTTATTTATCTGGAACTAAACAGCATAGAAAAGAGAAGCAGAGTGAAACTGACAAATCTTATTTGACAAATTTCACTGAGTCATTTCTCAAGAACGTATTTGGAATTTTAAAAAAGATGAAGATCAGATCTCTATTTTAAGCTAATGGGGTCATTTGTTTCTATTGATAAATATCTCCTTTAACAAAAGATATTTTGATATAGCTACAACATAATATTCTGAGAACAAAGCAATACTTTTATGTAGGAAAATTATGAAAACTGGCAGATTTAATTCAAGTAAATAAAGAATGATGCAGGGATCAAATAAATTTTGATTTCTTATAACAAAGTTATTCACAAACATGCGTATGTCTCCTCAAGTCCTACATCAAACAAAGAATGGTATTTCTGTGTACATAAACTCCAACTGTATTTCAAGTGCCTTCAATAATCAAATAAGGAAATTCTCTGACTCAGTCTGATTTTCTACATTTTGCTTAAGAGATTTTTCCAGGAAAGCCAGTGAAGTTCACTTCTGGTTCAGTTTTTAATGTTTCAACTAAGGAGCCCTTATTTATTCATTCATTTACTTATTCATTTATTGATTCATGAAAGCTATGGGCCTTATTCCTTTCATAGGCATTTAGTCTCTGTTCTAATTTTTTTTTTTTTTGCTTGAATATTGTAAGTGCCAGAATTAGTTTAAAAATAATAGATATATAGTCGACCCTTGAACAATACTGATTTGAACTTCACAGGTCCACTTTTACATAAATTTATTTCAATAAATGCTATAAGTGTATTTTTCTAACAATTTTAATAACATTTTTTCTAGCTCTCTTTATTGTAATAATACAATGTAAAATACAATATACAAAACAATGTACAAAATATATGTTAATTGACTGTTTATGTTATTGGTAAGGCTTCTGGTCAACAGTAAGCTATTAATAGTTAAGTTTTTGGGGAGTCAAAAGTTATACACAAATTTTCAACTCTGTGGGGTTTCAACATCACTAAACCCTGCATCAGTTGTTTAAGGGTCAACTTATGTGTGTGTTATATAGATTACACATGTTATATGGATTACATATATAAATTTATATATAAAATATATAAATTTTAAAAACCCTATCCCTAGAAAATACAAAAACGATATCACAAAGCCCAATGACAGTTAGGCTTAATTATGCAAAGGCAAACTTCTGCTCTTATAAAATTTAACAAAGCTTGAAGTTGGCACATTAATATATCTAAATCCTTTGGCAATATAATTAAAACACCACTATAGGTAGTTAGAAATGAACTAGGGCATATGCTTATCAGAATATGCTAAATTCTTTTATACTGATAGTCTGTTTCAATAAAAGCTTAATTTCAGATTACCGTAAATTGAGTGTATTACAGTAATGGCAGAATAAGGGAAATATGCCTAAAAAAATATTTCTCATAAACTGAAATATACCATAGCTGATAGGTACTCTTTCCAATTGAAATGCATTTTTACTTAGACCAGAATTGCTTTTATTATTTCTTTAAAACCTCATGCTATTTTATAGAAAAAAAATTAAGTTTCCATTGCTGGGAAACTGTAGCTAGTTCATATAATGACAACATCATTTTCAAATTTTTTTATATAAAACTAAAATTAGTGTTTATTATATCACTAGGTGACAGAAGAGAATTCATTCTAGATATTAAAGCTACATCACAAAAATATTACAAGAGTTGTATATATTTCAAATCTGTAGACTATTATTCATCATCCAACTCTGAGTTCTATATAATAAAAGTTAGCAAATCAGATTATGAAATTAACTACTGATAATTACCCTCAAGACGGTTGTTTCCTGTCTCTCAAATAATTAAAATATACTGTAGTTCACATAATAACCCTCTTTTAGAAATCCCATCTCTAATACTCCTATATGAATAGGAAACATTAGCTCAGTTTATGCTATTATCTATATTATATTTATACTGAATTTTTTATGAATCCAGTTTTATTCTGTGGTATACTAAGCATTTTTATGAACTCCCAAGTAGGAATGAAAAAAAAAACCCTGAAGTTATTTGAGGCGGGAGAAATGTTTGAGTTGAGTGGAACTTGAAACATAATCTGCAAACCACGGTTCCTCTTCATTTTATGTATATTTCAAGGGAAATTTAATTCAGATGTTTCTGATTAATGTACACTTAGCTCATCGAACTTGTTGTGCAAGAGTTATTTGATTTCCAGGAAGCCTTTTCTTTGCAAGATATTTTCCTATGAACGAGAAAGTCTAGTGTTGCCTCTATTAGATGATATGCAAAACTGGAAACACTTCTGGTGTTTTTTAAAAAAAAAATGTATATGAGTTCATACTTTTATTTGATGAGAATCTTTAAAGCAACCACGTCTTTTGTCTTTTTATAAAAGAACTAAAAGAAAATAACTGATATTCTAGAAGTGAGTTAATCAAACTCCCCAAATTAGAAAAATAATTTGTGAATTTATATTACATTGAACCATACAATCTTTGACTAGAAAATATCTAACATATGTTAGGAGCAGTAATGGAAAGAAATTAAACAAAAAGTCAATGAATCTGGTTTCTAACCTCAGTTCTGCCATACACTTTCTAGGTGATTTTGAAGAATCACATTGTTTTTCTTTATCTGTATATATAAAATGAGGGGGTTGGATAAAATGATTTCTTTAGAAACAATTCTTAAATGTGTCTATTTTCTGAATTCAGTATACATTTTATCAATATATTGATAAAATACATTGATAAATATATTGTATACATTTATATATACATTTATATATATTGATAAATATATTGTATACATTTTATCAATATATTGATAAAATATATTGATAAAATATGTCTTTATCACCAAAAAAATCAGCTTCACCTCAAGTAATGGTCTTAATTCATTTAAATGAGCAAGATGCATTTTGGCCATAATTCGACTAACTGGAGTCTCACAATATATATATTTTTTTATTTTTTGTTACCTACTTTTATGAAAAAGAAGTAAAAAATATGACAGGGACTGAATCATTGGTTATTATTAACATTTTTTTCCAGATTAGATTATGATATTTACATCTATAGTCTTTACATCGATGATCTTTATTTACATCAATGATCTTTACATGAGAAGTAATATCGCAATGACTATCCTAAAATACTGAAAACATTGGGGTTATTTTATTAATTATGATAGTTTGTGTTATGCTGCAGTAACAAACAACCCCCATATCTTGTTGGCTCATGGCAACCACAGGTTATACCCTTGTGGGCTGTCTGGGGGCCGTGTTCCAGGTCATGACTCAGGCATCCAAACTGATGGTACTTCATCTCAAGATTTATTTCACAATCATAACATCTGTGAGAGGGATATGATGAATTATTAATTGGTTCTCAAACTTTCACAAAAGGTAACACAGAACACCTACTCACATATTAGTGACCAGCACAAGTTATCTCCCTACAGATGAACTTCAAGTCTTTCATGTGCCTAGGAAGCAAATGAGAAATAAATGGTAGACAGTATTAATGACTTCCACAGACACACACACAAATGTTAAGTGATATGCAGTGTAGCAGACTAATTAAGAGAGTAAAGTTGACTAATTTTATATTTTTGAAATCAAGAAGTAAAATATTTTTCTAGTTAAAATAATTAAAAAATATAAGTAGACATCTTCTAATCTTTATTTATTCAAAATGTTAATTTTAATTGCTATATTCAAAAATAGAAAATTTTATTATCATCCATTATGTTAAAAATTACTTTTCTCATATTTCTATAAAATTCTTTTTTACTTAATAGTGACATCTTTGATTTTAGAAAAATTTACCACAATTTTAAATAATAGTTAATATTCCATTAATTTTATACATATCATATCTACTTTTATTTATATATGTCATATGTACTCTATGCCAACAATTAATAAAATTTTTTCTAATCTTTGATCTAAAAAAAGGAGCAATATATTTGTTTTGTCTTTACTCACATATCTTAAAAGTCATTTACCATTCTGGATGTATCGATAAATGTAGATGTATCAATTTAAGGTCAGACATGACCTATTGGAGTTTTCTTTCTATAGATGAAGAATTGTGAACTCAATTCACCCTTTATTTCTCCTTCAAGACTTTCCAAAACAGTTAGAGTACAATTTTCAGTTCCTGTACTATTTAATTACTATATCTAAAAATTAAGAATGTTTATATTGTCTGGACTATTTTATTTACTGTTAATTGTGAAGCCAAGTAGAGTAATTTTATTATACTTTTTCTTTTTATATAGTATATTGTCTCTGTTTGTGTAGCTAAAGTGAATTATCGAGAAGTTATCTGATTCTTAGAACACTGAGTATTCTAAATCAGCTCCCACAGTCTGCTGAAGTATTTGAAAGGATAAGCGTTACCTACTAATTTTGTTTGTTTATTTGTAGGGGAGGGGAGGATCTTGGCTCATTACCATAAAGACCAATGGTAAAACTTCAAAGTTATTTCTCATGCGTATTTTATTGCTTCTTCTTCTGTGTTACCACAGCACAGATATATCCATATAACATTTTGAGCAAATTTAATCTTTATTGAGTATGAAGCATATGCCAAGCACTTTATAAATTATTTTATATGTTTTATCTCAACCTCCTCAAATGCTCAGGGAAAATGATATACTCCTATTTTACATGTAAGAATATTAAAACTCAGATAGTGTAATTAAAAATAGCCAATGCTGTAACAGGGACAAAGACAGGATTTAGACCTGGTTGTTTTGACCCTGATAATCTTTCCCCTAATGTTCTATTGTTTCATATATGAGGAATCTTATACAAGGTAAATAGCCAATATATATGTTAAATGCACCAAAATGATCATCTTTTATTGCAGAATTTTCAGCTGTAGAGAGTATAACAGATAGTAGATATGATAGAAAGTTGCTGACAAGAATCCAAGGCACAGGTAACAGCATAGTTAACTCTAGTCGACCAAAGGAGATTCTGGAAGAAGAGGAATCTACCAAAAATGTGGATCGTTAAAAGGGCAAAGCAATTGCATATCATTGAACGAATTGCTGTGAACAAAAGGCAAAATAAAGGCCACAATGCAATTACTCATAACCCGAAATTGTTTAATAATAACTGATTCCTTTTTTCCCTCTGCTTTCCTTTTATATAGCTACTTCTCAAAATACCGATGAAATTCCTATCACTTTTCTAACCTAGCCATGACAATAAATATATGTCTTTTACTTAAATATAATCGGAATGTGTCTAATAGAAATGAGACCATGCCCATAAAAGAAATTCAGTGTATTCAATGTATTGTCCTTAATTAGATTTTCCTTTCTGCTATTTCTGCTTATTTTTATGGGAGTCAGCATTTTGGAGGCAAATAATGGTTTCAGGCAAATATTATTTTAGTTCAGTAAACTAAGAGCTTAGTATAGAGTTAAAAAGAAGCTAGATAGGCACGTAGAAAGATGGATACAGCTTAAATACAGTATATGTTGATCCTATCTATTTTAATCTATCAAATTTTTCAATTTAAATGTATTTTGATCTTTATTTTCTTCTGGTTGAATTATTTTGATATTTCCTATAGAAGAGATTATTATAGAATATCATATATATATATATATCCATACCATTCTCATCTCATTATGCTCTAAGAGTGTTAGATTTGTTTTTCTATATAGTTAATATTTTTATATATTTTGTTATATATTTCTATTCAGCATTTTGATATGGTCTGCTCTCTAAGTTTTCTTGTGTATATTTGCCTATATTTAAAATATTTAAAATATGTTTTTGCTCACTTCAAAGTTCATTTTGAATTCTGGACTCATTTTCAAAGAGGAAAATAAGAACCTCCCCTCTGAAACATTTTCTCCAGCTTCTGTCAACAGAAAACTTAATGAGCTTGCTTATAAGACATCACTTAGAACATTGATGAAAATAACTTGTATTGTTGAAGATGGAAGCATTATAAAATCAATTCTACAAGGTTGTATTTCTGTCATCTTTGAGCTCATTCTTGTGACTCTCAGAGGACACTTAATTGACTTTAGTAGGTGAACACAGGAATATCTGTTTATTACATAACACAAATGTAGTCTTACCTCAGATCACTGTACTGTTTCCAGAATGATACTAAAGGTGTCAATATTGCTCAAGTCATACATTTTAAGATTTCCAGAATATAAATAAGAGGCAAAATGATTACTTACATAAATTCAATACTTTTCAATTAAAATTAAAACATATTTTAAAAATAGAAAAAAACTAGTAGTCCCACATCATAAATGAGCTAAGGGGATTCTATCTTGATTTATTTAAAATAATTGTTCAGGTTTCTCCAATAAGTGTTATGAATGAAATGTTTGTGTGCCCCGCCACTTGCCCCAAATTCATATGTTGAAGTCTTAACCACAAATGTGATGGTATTAGGAGGTGGAAATTTTTGGTAGTAATAGTTTCACATACAGTCATAAATTGGAGCCCACATTGTGCCTTTAGTTTTCTTATAAGAAGAAGAGATAACAGAGCTTCTTCTGTCTTCCATACAAAGAAACAGAAATGAATTTCTTAATGGATCCAAGAATCAAGAATTTTTTTGATGAGCCAATGACAGAAATCCAAATAAATGCAAATGGCAACTAAGTAAATCTTCAGACAGACCAGAATGGACATATCAATGGTGGTAGATGTTTGGAGATATGGGCATAAGAAGGAGGACAATATACTGCCATATCAAACTTTGCAAAAATTACTGCTTATTATATAATCTTACTTTCGATTGATTATCCTTTATTATTTTTTACCTAACTTGAAGCTCTTTTTTACTAACAAAAATATATACATAGTCATAAATGTGAACAGAAAAATCATTTTTAATAAGATGTATGTTTTGCCCAATTTCAGGATATCACTGAAGCATGCTGAAGCACATTGCTTGCTCCAATGGCATATGCATCATGCATTTGCTTCTGCTATTTGCAGTTAATCAATGGCATGGCTAAAAGTAAATTTTTCTCATTATGTCAGTGTTTAGGGTAATCACTACAGTTATTTTTCGATATATATCATTTACATATTTATCACTCTAGCCTCTTTACCGCTCCCCCAAATCTAAACTCATAACTTCGAATGACAGAAAACATTAGCTTTCTTATTTTAAATAATTCTCCTAAATCCATTCATCAGTTTTAAAGGAGGGAGGGAAGGAAGAAAAAAAAGAATGAAAGAAAGAGGGAGGGAGGGAGGAAGAAAAGAAGGTTAGGTACTCGCAATAGAGTATTGAATGGATATAAAGGATAACTATTACTGACATGGTTGAGCTGAACCAGGATTGGCTCCTCAAATCATAGAAACCATAATACTAGTTTGCTCACCAAACTGGCAATAATTTTGAATTTAATAGAGAAAAATAAACCAAAATATCATGTCAGATAAATATGATTTTTATTTCAACTTTTGTCCAGAACCATATTTCTGTGTGTGAACTGTATTTCCCCACTGAGTGATTTTCCACATTTGCCGCATATACCCCTGACTGCTCCCCTACCTTGGAACCTGTGTGTATTCTTCTTTTATAAACTTTGACAAAAAGATTGGGGACTTTTTACCAATTAGATAAAAAAATAACTTCCCCTATTTCTCTCTATTACTCAGGGAAATCTCAGTTGTGCTCTTATTTCCTTGAATTATAAATGATCCTAATACATGCTCATTAATTCAGACACACTGAACATTTATTTTATTTACAATTTTTGCTCATTGATATTCTCTGGAGATGCACATCTCAATTTTATGAGTGACTTGGGGGTAAGTAGTTATGCAGTTATGCTCCAGCCTGCTTTGGTGTCACACATTCATAATGTTGAACACTCAATCTACAACCCACAGCCACACATCACGGTCACAATTCCAATTGCACAGAGTTCTGCTGCAGTATTTCATGTTATACCTTTGAGACAGGCAATTCCTTATTAGCCCCTGGATTTCCCCTGCTTTTAATGTCGGGATCCATTTGGCCGCTGATCTAGTATAAATGGGGATGGCGAGTATGTCTTTGGTCTCCTGTCGCTGCAGAGGGCTCAGAGCAGACATAAAACAGGCCTACAGCCCTACAACATCTGAACAGTGTTTCCTGTCTGCAGTTCTCATTTTTACACTTGGCATGAGTTGCATTGACCTTTACCTTGTTCTTAAAAGGGATGCCTTTTATGGAGGTTAAGAGTGAGTTGGCCCCCAAACTTACAAAGTCTTAGGCTCCCACTGAACTCCAACTGTGCCATATGTGCATGGTGCTGTGAATGCTGATTTAGTGGTATGGGCAACAGTCCACTAGAACTGAGCACACTGAGATCACCACAATTATGCGACTTGAAAATATTTGTGTGCCTCACTGATTATTACCAGAGTTATGAAATTTCAGCTGCGAGTTGCACTTATCTGCCAGCTCAGCAGTATTTTGACCATATGAATTAATGAAAGTATAGCATTCACAGAAAATACATGCTATAGCTACTGGTAACTATTCTTATTAAAGTCAAACATGGGACTTGCTCTGAAAATAGTCTCAAACACTAGCCTCTGGATAGAGCCATGAACATTTACTGTATCCAGTTCTACACATAGATTTGACTCCATATGTACCACCATGCATGAGGGATCATTTAACCTAAAATTTAATAAATTAAATGTATGTTTCCACAGTTTTTTACTTAGGAATTTCATCATAAGAGATGGTGAGAAAAACAAATATTTTCCTTTGCTTGCCAATGATATGATAGTTTGGTCATTCCTAAAAACTTTTATGGGACAAAATCTCTGGGAAGTAAACATAATGTTTATTAAGTGAAGTTTTTGAAAAGCTATAGTGTAAAGTTTTACTATGAAAAATCTTTGTTGAGGTTGTAAGGATATTTATTTATTATAAACTTCTTTGATTCTACTTTTAATATAAGTCAATACAATAGATATAAAACTTTATTTTTCACTTTACAAATTTCCCTGAATTTTTGGTTATTTTGAAGATGCTATTTTAATTACGTCATCTCAGAAAGAATAGAGACTTTGTTACTTTTATAAAAACTATAAATCTATTCTACATCATTTAAAATACAGGTTATCTTTGTCTGCTTTATTATTCTCCTTACCCTTCAAGCAAAGCTCTTGAAATAATTTAAAAAAAAGTAACTTGAGCCAATTAGTCTTCCTGGGCCAAATGCGTCTATCAGTAGTAAATAAGTAAGCATAGCACAATGCTATGTCTCTTCCATTTAGCTTTCTCATTGGTAATTTTGGGCTTATTTAATTGGTAGCCTGATCCGTCATGAAGATATAGAGTTGAGGATGCACCTTCATTGTTTTCTAATATACTATGTCAAAAGCAAAATCTCAACATTTAAATGTCATTGAGGTCAGAAAATAAAGAACTGACAAGTAACTTATTCCTGAATTTAGATTTCTGCAGTTTATTTAAGTAAGTGTTTGCAACCAGAGCATGCCTTATTTCATTTGTTTCTCTATTTCCAGTATCTACTTAATAAAGTGTCTAAGGCAAAAGAGTTACTCAATACATATTTGTTGATTTCAATGAATAAAGTAGGAATATTAATTGCTGTTAACTCTTTAAAATGAAGAAAAAGAAGAAACTGTATTTCTTCCTTGGATATTCCTTTATCTTGAAAGTCTTTCTCAAATAATTTTTATGTTTCCTTTTATACTGACACTTCTCTCTTATGGATTTTCTTTTTTCAGGAATATATTTCATGAAAATTGGTATCTGTCTTCTTCTTTACTTGCCCAGAATAAATTATCAATAGCCATAGTTAAATGAAATTTCTAAGTCTATATATATTTACAGGAGGAAAATAAAATCCTCAGTTTTAAGTTCTAATTTAATAGAAAATTTTTTGTTTTTTTCTTAATTTGTTATCTACTCAGAAAATAAGTGGTGTGTGCTTGTGTGTGTGTGTGTGTGTGTGTATGTGTGTGTATGAGAGAAAGAGAGAAAGTGAGAGACTTGAGGTGTAATGACCTGAAAAGGGGATTTAATTGATACTTCAATTTGTCACATTGTGTCAGTAAAATATGAGAGATTTATAGTGTAATACAAAAGAATGAAATATGTTCTCTCTGTCTTTGATTTGCTTAAAATCTAATGGTAGACAAATTTAAATTAAAAATGACTAAAAATCCAGATGTAGCAATATTTTTTAAAAGCTTATACTAATTCTATAAATGCAGAACAGCATTAAAGAGATTCTGTAGATTTAAAATGGAATTGCTCTGCATTATTGGGGGAAAAAAACTAACTCTTCACTCTCAACGTCAACATTTGAAGTTTCAACATATAGATTCCGTAGGCACTTTTGCTACCTGCAGAAAATTCAAAAGAAGCTGGAAAACATCTTAATCAATAAGCTCGATAAACTGTTTGCTCATCTAATTTAGGGTAGGGCAAACATAACTTAGAGCATTTCATTTAATTGACAAGTTTCGGATGTAGAGCTTGCTTGCCTTTTTTAAGTAGAACACCTATACTGTCTCCCTTGGATCACCTTTCTAGAGGCTTCTTTTTGGACCCTTATCCCCAACTGAACTTTGAGAATAAATAAGAAAACATGTGTTGCTTTCTGAATTCTTTTAGAAATAGTGATGTTTGAACTTGTGATTTTGTAATTAGAAGCCGTAAACATTAATTCCCTTTATATGGCATACATCTTTCCCATGACACTCTGTTCCATTGAGATTATGCTTAATTAATGAGTAGATTTTTAATATCTATCATAGTTTATTATAGGAAAAAGTGTTGTGTGTTATGGAGTGTCCTTGGATAGGTGCTACCACCTTAGTTATTCATCACTATAAGGCATGGAAAAGTTAATCATCACTTTTTTTTTTTTTTTTTTTGTACAGATAGAAAATGATGGGACATGGAAGGCTGTTGGGAGCCGAGCTAACTTGGCGAGCTCTGAGATAAGTGGCACTAAACTATTTGAAGCACTCAGTATTTTCAAAGAAGGGAGCTTGATAGCAGAGCAGAGAGTTCTGAGTTGTGAGAGCTTCATTGTTTTGCAGGATAAGTAATTTGGCTGACCTTGGGTCTTGACTGCTGTTTTCTCATTGCAATGCTATAAGTAATGTGTTCTAAATAAACTTGGGGCTGCAGTATTCACTGTATGCCCTCCCGACTCTAACTCTTGTCTCTGTCTTTTCTTTAATTCTCACTCCCCTCTCAGGTGCTGTTCATCTCAGCCAGTTGGCTCCGGCAGAAGGCCTTGCTTATATTAATAATACTGTAGTAAATTCATAATGCTTATTTTATTCTGGCTTCACTTGACCTTTAGAAATGTACCTCCAGTGTATTGAATACATATTTGTGCAGGGACCTCACCTGAATTAATACCATTTTATATCATTGTCCTCAAACTAAAAGAGTGATATAGTTTCTAGAACATGTCCCAAAGTGGTTTGGTGGAGAAGTTTGGGCAACAAGGCTTGTTTGCTTTCTTTCTTGTTCCTCAACATTGTGAGACCTTTGGCCCTCCTTGGACAATCAAATGTCACTGCAAAATTAGAGGGTATTATTTGTATCCTGATTTACACTATTATTGTCTAGTTTTTCCTGTTACTCCACATTTAATAAATTGAATTGTTTTTTTCAATTAGCAGTGAAGTATTTCAGAATAGTCTACCAGATATAACCAAGGATCGAGGGCTGCTTTTCTTTTGTATAATCTTGGTCCAGACTCAGCATGATGTAATCTTTGATGATGACGATGATGATGATGATGATGATAAAAATAATAATGTTCAATCAAATTTTTGAATTTAGAAGGTTGTGAAAGAAAGTCAGGGAAACTCTGTCCTATTGTAATATTGTGATGCCAACAAACTGGGAAGGTAGGCTTTATAATTTGACCTGATTTTGCAAAACACTTTGAGATGCTCTTTCAACAGCCTTTGACATTTGGCTTCAGTTATATACCCCATACATTGTTTACCAGCATTGCAAAATGCAAGTAGTAGTTGTTGTTTTTTCCTCAGTCACCAAATCTGCTGAAATAGTCTTACCTTCCCTTATGAACCACAAGGTATCTTATAACTCACATATCTGGGCTCTCCAAAATGGGAGAATAGTAATATAATAGTAACAGTAATAGCAAATTTTAAATTAAAGCGTGAAGTTAACTTAGTACTCAGATAATTACTTAGGGATTGTTTTAACTGTTATCTGTATTCCAGTTGGTCTGTAATCACAGAATTCAGATAATGTGAATTAATTCCATCCCACTGAGAGTTTTGTTTTTCTACCTGGTGATAAGATATGGGAGCTTCTCCATAAAAAGAACGTCCATGAAGCCTGTTTGCAAGGCAGATTTCAGTTTGTGTAAAAATCAATTTTGTACTTATTGTAGTCTTTAAGAACCCATAAGGACCTCATTAACTAAGGACCTGGATAAAAGTTGTATGGATAATAACTCCATTGACCATTAACATCGCCCAGATGTACTTGGAATCTTTCATTTTTAAATATTAATAAATATCGCCGCTTATATAATAAGGTATCGAATACAGAGTTTTGAATATATGAGCTGCTTGCTTTTTTGGCTTGTGCACAATCAAGACAATTTGATTCATGTAAACAAATGATTAACAAAACAAGAAATTCCAATGATGATAATATTTTATGAATATCTATAAATATTTAATATATGCCAGTACAAGCAGAGATATGTGTCCACCTCTATAATAGACATAGATTATTTCCTTTTAAAGGAGAACACCTGATAATAGCAAAGTATATTGAAAAGATTACTTGTGTGTTGTGTGCTAACACAGTGTAAATTAATAGAAGTATTGTTGAGAGCAATTTGGACTAGTTTTAACAATTTAACATATAGTCTCACCCAGCTCAAGATTTGCCTTTAGAAATTTATTCAGAATAAATGAATTCGATTTGCTATAAAAACAATCTATAATTGCAAAAGTATAGAAAGAAACAAAATAACTAATAATAAAAGAATTGACTGAATTTTGCAGCACACATATTATGCAATATTATTCAGCATTAAAAATTCGTGTTTTCAAACGTATACAGATGTGGGAGTGCTCCTACTTGTTAAAAATTAAAATATAAAGCTACTTACAAAGTTTGATTCACCCAAGCCATTATCTAGATGATATTAATATATAAAAGATATAAAATATATAAAAGATATATATATTAATATCATCTAGATAATGGCTTGGGTAACCCTGTCTTTAATAAATAAATTAAGTTGTCTAAGTCCCTTAAACAGTCCAACTCTCTCCAATATTTTTTAGACTTCCCAGCAACTGAAATATCCTAGCTGTTTCTCCTCTTAATGTATTCTTATAAATTAATGAGTAATATTTTTCTATTTCTCTTTAATAATATTTTCCTTGTATTTAGCTATGCTTTTAGTAATATTTATTTTTAGTTCTGATATTGGTAATTTGTATTTTCTCCTTTTTTTCTTAGTTATATTTGTTGGTGTTTAAGTCTATAAATCTTTCAATGATCCAACATTTGTTTATTTTCATTTTCAATGATATATGCTCCTATTTAACTACCTTTCTTTTCATTGTTTTCTTGTTATTTACTCTTCTTTTTAAAAAATTTCCTATTATGAAATTAACTTAATGATGGCAAGCCTTTCTTCTTTTTGAATGTAAGTAATTAAAGTATAAATTTCCCACTATGCACTACTTTGGTTACAATCCACTTATGCTGTATTTTTATTATCATTTAATTTGACATAATTTCTAACTTCCATTGTATAATTTTCTTTAACCTATTGGTGATTTAAGAGTGTTTTATTTAATTTCCAAATATTTGGATATTTTATAATATTTTTGTTCTTAATTTGTAATTTAATTTAATTATATTCAGAGGATATATTTGTAAAAGTTTTAATATTTTTGAAATTTATTGCAGCTTATTTTTTAGGTTTTACCTTATGGTCTATCTTATAATTGTTGCAATTGTTGGGTTTAAATCTAGCATCTTGCTATTTGTTTTATATTTTTTAGTGGGCAATTGAAAAGAACATGTTTTTCTGCTAATGATAGGTGTGATGTTCTGTAATTAATTAGGTCAAGTTCACTGGTGGTGTTTATAGTATATATGGAAATGGGCTGTTCAGTTCCCTTTTCAAGGTAGAACTTGCTGGAGTGCAATCAATAAGAGTGCTTAGATGTCAGTTCCTTCAGGTTTTGCTTCCACTGCAACAGTCACACCACCAGAAGTCACATCTTTCCTGGGGAAGCTCACAGGTAGGATCTAAAAGAAAAGTGAGAATTAAGGCACTGCTGGTTTAGCCTGATGTGGGGAACCCTGACAGAAAATATTTTCTCCAATGATTCTCACTAATTTAGACTGAGAATTTCTCGGATCTGTGTCACAGTTTGACTTCTAATCTTACTCAATTCTGTTTCTTCTTACTTTCAAAGATGTTGATCTTGAATACTATCCTGCCATAAACTCCCAATCAGAGTTTGTTTCAGGAGATCCAACCTGAGAGTGTTGTTTATATATTTCTTGATTTTTTTTTCCAAAAAATTTTATTAATAATTTATAGAAAACAATTAAAAATCTTCAGCTATGGTTGTAGATTTCTCCATTTTCCACTTTTATTTTGTTAGCATTTCTTCATGAATTTTGAAACTCTACCATCAAGTCATATATATTTAGGATTATTATGTCTTCCTGATGAATTACCCCTTTAATCATTATTAAATGCCCTCTTTCTCTCCTGTAATATTCTTTGGATTGAAGTCTAATTTATCTGATATTAATATAGATATAACGTCTTTCTTATGTGTACAGCTTGTATGATAGATCTTTTTCCATAACTTTAATTTCAACTTGCTCTATTCTTTATGTTTAACATCTGTTTCTTTTAGAAACAATAGAGTTAGTTCTGGCTTTTTTATCGACTCAATAAATTCTTTTCTTTTTGATTAGAATGTCTTTTTCATCTACATTTAATGTAATTATTGATATTGTTGGATTTAATTTATCATTCTGTTATATTTTATATATTTTTCTTCTATATTTAGCTTTTCTCTTGCTCTTTTTCTGAATTTTCTTTGGATACAGAATAATTTTTAACATTTCTTTTTATTAATGATTAGATTCTTACTTATCATTTAAAATTATTTTCTTAATGATTGCTTTAAGGATTACAATATGCATCCATAGAGTTTCATTGAAACTAAAAATCAGCTCAGAGGTTGGGAAATCTAAGAATGGAATGCAGATGGAGACAAAATAATCTGTCTGCACTGTAAGTGTATGACAAACTTACACTGAAGAAGGTGGGGGAATGCCAACCTAAGTAATTTTGAAAATGAGTAGAAATCATGAGTTAACATAAGAGGAACTGTGTATAAACACTATACTTTAGTTGGTAAAGTTGTTTCTCACTAGGGTATAGGTTAACAATTCTGAAGCCACTGTACATCATACTAGGATGGATTAAATGCAAATGAATGGCAATGGTAGGGGCCAGGTTTCTTACTACTAAAGAGGAAAGTAATAAATAAATAAAGGGAGAGGCTAAAATGAACCATGCAGTACTAGAATATAATCAGAACTATCAAAATGAGCTCTTGTTTAGCTTAATGTTGATGCGAATGAGTAGAGAAAAAATTTATGTACATATGTATTCATGTGTTAGTATACACACATATTTTTCCCAGCTGTGTCTGTTGAGAGGGCCTAGAATACTCATACCACAGTAGAAATGAAGATACCCAATGCCCAGACACTGGTTTCTAATACCAGTCCCTAATAAAAGGAATCAGTCTGGAAAAATAACTGATACTGGGAGTAAGGCAGGAAATACACAAGATATGTGTGGAACATCTTATGGTGCCAGACAGCAGGTTAGAAAGTTTTAGGAAAAAAAAAAAAAAAAATGGCGATATATCAAGGAGTCATAGGAGCCAATTGAAAAAGCTCCCAATTGATAAGTTAGAAAATTTTGAGTAACAAAATAAATAATGTGATATTGGGTTTAGCCCAAAATATAAAATAAATATTCATGATCCCAGACCGATATAAATTGTTGAATAAATGAATAAAGTGAAGAGACATATTTCTCATAGAGAAGACATTCATCCCTCCAGAAGGTAGAATTGAACTACCACCTTTTAAATGTGAGCAGCAGAGTGAATTCCTTCTAAAGGATGCAATATGAAAGGTGGGAGAAAAGAGAACGCCATAGTAGAGAAGCCTGACAACCAGTACTCCAGTCAAATGAATGACAGAATTATCAATGATAAGTCATGTTTATAATAGCATGTCCCTTTAATATGATATGATGAGAATGGGTCTTTTCCTCTGTGGTCTTCCTTCCCAAAATCCATAACCTTAGTCTAATCACAAGAAAAACATCAGATAAATCTCAATTGAGAGATAGTCTATAAAATTCCTGATCATAACTCTTCAAAACTGTTAAGGTCATAATAAACAAAGACTAAGAAATTGTCATAGTCCAGAAGAAGCTAAGGAGGCATAATTAAATGTAATATAATATCTTGGATAGGATCCTGGAACAGAAAAGGGACATTGGTGGAAAAAAACTAATAAACAAATAAAACATGGAGTTTAGTTCATAACAACCTACAAATGTTAGTTCATTAGTTGTCCAAATGTACCATAGGAATGTAAGATATTAATAATAAGGGAAACAGCACAGGGTATATGGAAACTTTCTGCACAATCTTTATTCTAATATAAAATGCTTATTTTAAATTATCTATTTCTTTTACATTGTAAAATTTAATGAGTTTTTTTCAATTATAGTTGGTATACAATAATATACCTGTTTCAGTTGTACAGCATAGTACAGCAAAGCAATCACCGCACTAAATTTAGTACCCCGATTCCCCCTTACATATTTATTACTATTTTTAAATAATAACTATTTATTATTATTATTAACCATCTTCTCCTGCTACATTCTACAACTTCATGACTATTCTGTAACTATCCATTTGTACCTCTTAATCCTTTCATTGTTTTTTGCTGTCTCCCCAACCCCTCTCCCATCTAGTAGCCACAAAGTTTTCTCTGTATCTATGTTTATTTCCACTTTTATTGTTGTTTTTTTATTGTGTTCTTTAGATTCCACATGTATGTGAAATCATGAGATATTTATCTTTCTCTCTCCAACTCACTTCATTCAAAGAGGCAATATTTTTTTCCATCCCCTTCCTTTTAGTCTGTGTGTGTCTTTTAATCTGAAGTGAGTCTCTCGTAGGCAGCATATGAAGAGGTATTGTTTTCTTACCCATTCAGCCACTCTATCTTTGTGTTGGAGCACTTAATTCTTTTCCATTTGAAGTACTTGTTGATAGAAATGCAGTTATTACCATTCTTTATTCATGTTTTTCATACATGTTTTTTCTTCTTAAAGAAGTATCTATCTAGAGTTAATAGTTCACCATGTCATAGCTAACGCATCACCCTGAGACCTCAAACATCACAGGACCCACTTTGCCTATACTTACAACAGTATAATTCTATTTATCAATTATATCATGTGTGCTATTGTTATCATACTTGCTTCTTCTGTATATCTTATAAACCCCATTTTATAATGTTAAGTTGTGTTTAAACACAATTGTCTTTTAAGAAAATTACTGAGAAAAACTTATATTTTATGTTGTCACCCCAGTACTCTACAATAATTCCTCAGTATTCAAGATATATTCTATATTATTTTCTTTTACTCTAAAGACCTTTTTAAAGCATTTCTTGTACTACAGATCAGCTGGTAAAAAATTTTTCATAGTTTTTCTTTATCTGAAAATATTTTCCATTCATCATTCTTTTTTGAAGAGTATTTTTATTGGATGTAATATTCTGGATAGATAGTTCTCTTTAATTTTTTCATAATTTAAAGATGGTTTTCTATATTCTTTCACTTTCCATTGTTCTAAAGAGAAGTCAATTATTAGTACATCACAGTTGCCTCCATGTGTAAAGTGTCTATTTGTTTTGGCTTAATTAATGATTTTTTAATTTTATGTTAGCTTTTTAACAATTCTCTCTAATGGTGGATCTAAGTGTAGTTTTATTTATTCTGCTTGAAACTTGCTGAGATTCTTTGATCTGAGAGATGCTTTTATTCATTATGTTTTATAAATTGTCAGATATTATTTTGTGTGATATTTCTATTCTTTTCTTATTCCAAGATTTCAGTTACAAATATGTTAAACCATTAATGTTTTCTCTTAGATTTTGTTCATCATTTTCCTCATTGTCTCTCTGTTTCTCAAACTGGAATATTTTTATTAATCTTTCTAGAAATCCTCTGACTCTTTATTGTCCCATTTCTAATATTCTGTTAAACACATCTAATGAATTTTTGATTCCAGTTTCTTTTATTTTAGAATTTGATTTGATTCCTTTTAATAGTTTCTAATTTTCTGCTGAGCTATCTTTCTGTTTACTCATTAAGATCAAAAATTACATTGATATGTTGACTATATAACTTTTTAATTAGTTGAACCTATTTATATTAGCTTCTTTAAAGTTTTGTTTTCTAAATCCAAAATCTGAGCCATTGGGGTTAGTTTCTTTTAAACATTTTTTCTTGAACATGGGCCACATTTCTGATTGTAAGCTGGCTATTGTGAATGATACATTATTGATACTCTGGATTCTGTTATCTTCTCTCTGAAGAATCTTTATTTCTCCTAAAGTAGAATTACTGGATGATCATATTGAAATAGTGTAAGCCTGTTTTAATGCTTAGTGAATATCAATTGGTAGAAATCTAAGATTATAAATCCTTCTAATTTGGTAGGTCTCAGTCTTCAGTTTGGATCTATCTCTCCAGGTCATGATTTTAGACTTTGTTAAAGGAGACTTAGAGAAGGCTTTGGTTATTCACAAGATGGCATTGTTTTTTGTGTCTCTGTCCAATGCCTGAGTTCTTAATGAGGTGTTAATGATGTCTTTCTACTCTGGCTGGCCCACACCCCCAATATCTGCCAGTTCTACTCAACCTCTAGAAATTCACTTCTCTTCTCAACCTGGCAGAAACTATTTTCTGATAAGCCAATGTTGCATATGTGCAGCCCAGCTCTCAGCCAAGAACTCATAAAAGACCCTCACTAGCCTTCTGCATAGTTCTCTTCTTCAGCCATATAGGTTGTCCCAAACTCTAAACTCACCTCAGCAGGATGTATCTACAATTCTTGGATGTCAGGTTCATGCATTGCAAATAGGGAAATCAACCAGGGGTCACATGAGGCTTTCTTTGTGAGTTCATTGTCAGAGATCAGAGAATTCTGCTGCTGTTGTCAGCACCTGCACAGTGACTAGCACAGAGAAAGTACTCAATATTTATACTTTGAGTATATAAGAAAGTATTCGTCTCAAATATTTTGCAAAGCTTTATAATTGTGTGCTGTAAAACAGTTGGTCCAGTTCCAACAACTCCATAACATCCAGGATTTGAAATCCTTTTGTTCAACTCTAATCTCAAATAGATCTCATCCCCCATGATCATTCTCCTTTTTTCTTCTCTGCACTGACCAATAAGTTAAAATCAGATACTTTTACTGAGCTTTCCAAAGGTAATACAAGATATTTGTATTTGTTACAGACTTTACTGAATTTGAGAGAAGAGAGGAGATTTTATACTACACAAACAATAAAAAATTAAATTACTTAGTAGGTCTATGATTAAGTACATTTTTGGTCATTCTGTCCCTGCAAAATTCTGCCTGCCATTCCTTCTCCTTTCTCTACTATATCACTCAAAAATGTCTCATCATTTTTTTATGCATAGAAGTTCAGCTATTAGTTTTATTTTTCTGTTTATTTTCATAGTATTGCCTCAGGGTCTCATTTTCCACATCAAAGGAGCTTAATTTTCTAAACAACATTCCCTTCTTAAGAAGTTTGATACTATTTGATAAAATTACTATATTTATAAATGAATATTTGTAGAGATTTAAAAATATAAATATTCAAATAGATTATGCAAGTATCAATTTAAGTCATTCATTTGACAAACTTTTATTAAAGTTTTTCTGTATTTCATGTGCTGAGATTAAAAAGACTAAAAGTACATAACCCAACCTCCCATAAAATTTCTCATTCAAATGTGAAAGTCAAACCGACATAAAACAATTTATCAAGTCCTATGATTAATATATACAACAAGTTTGCTATGGGAACATGGAAAAAGAATAGTAACACAGACAGTAAAAAGAACTGTGATCAATTTTTTACTGTGCAAAATGATCTAAGCTCAAATATCTCTTTCTCTCTGAAGCTTTCCTTGACCCTCAGACTATATAGCTATGATTTTTGCTATCATTCCCACTCTGTATTTTTCTTTATAATTTTAATGACATTAATATATGTGTCTCTACCACAGGACAGTAAATTCTAAAATGTGGGCCCTCTGTTCTCAGAAATTTTCAGTGTCTAGAACACAGTAAGTACTCAATAATTACATTTTGAATGAATCAATAAATGAATGAGAAAGTTTACATTGTGTGTGTTTTTTGATGTTTAACATCTAGATTTATTTTGCTATTTATTTTTGATAAATAATGTCTTCAAGATAGTCTTTATTTTTTTATGTATTTATGATTGCTATTCTCAAGAATCAAGCATATTTTCATTGTTGCTCTTAATATTTGTATAGCCAAAATTATAGTCTTAATTTTTATGCATTCTTTTTTAAAGAGGTATACATGCTTTTGTTTTCAATTTTTGTGTATATGATTTGAGGAAAACATTTTGCTCTTTGTATTATTATTTATTATTTCTCAATAAAAGCAACAGTGATAGGTCTTTGAGGATACTGCTCATTGATATATTCAGAGGATAGAATATGTGCCCCCTTGATTGACTTAATGCTTGTGATTGCAGCAGCAGGAGGGGTGGGGAAAGTATTTTTAGGTGTGTTAGAAAGAAGTGTCAAAGCACCTCAGGCTAAATAGACAGGCCAAGATAACACTCTTGCCTGATGTTAAAGACAATCTGTTCTTGCCTTCTCTCTCTCTGATTAGAGCTCATTCACCCTTACTTCAATGCTGATACATTCATATTTAGATAAATATGTGTCAGGAAAACTTTTAATTTTGAAAGTTATGAGAATGAGGATGCACCATTTGCTCCTGTAACAAATTAATGTTTAATTGTTTAGAACTTGTTTAAGGAACTGGATAAATTGAAAGATTTATAATGATATAGAATTGTCAGCAGGAAGAAACACCAGGACTCATTAGTTAGTGCCCCAACTTCTAGGCAGGACTGGATTCAAGCCTACCCCAACATATGGATAGCCTTAGGAAAGAAGACTTCTCGGATAATTTACATACCTAGTTCAGTGCCTTGAAATGTTGTGTTGGCAAAAGCATATTCTATTAAAAAATCTGACTTCTATTTTTAACACAATTATTTACTCCATGGCATTTTGCCCACAAAACTTACCTATATATATATATATTTTTTATCTGTAAAGTAACAACAGTGGGATACAAGTTAGCGAAAAGTTCCCTTGAGAGAAAAAAATAAGGTGAGTTTGGAAGAATGACATCACTTTTGACCTTTGTGAAAAATAACTCTGGATCTTATAAATTACAAATAATAGATGCTTTTAACATTGGGCTATTATGATAACTCATTGATTTCATTTTGATAATTATTGGTGCTAATATTCAAAAGCTTTTTGTTTTAAAAATTGTGGATTTTAAGATTGAAAAGTAATTTTGAAATGCATAGACTATTTTTGTTCCTTCTATGATGGGATTTATTATACATCTGGGCATCTAGAAGGAGGAGAAATACCTTGCAACTTTTGGAAGAAAGAAAATAACCAAATACCAATTATTGTTGGTATCTTAACTTATTCAGGAATAGAAGGAAAGATTTTCTTCAAGGAAAAAAAATTAACCCTTTTAGCTAGTAAGATAATATTTAGCACACTGGAGCCCTCAATGCAAACCTTGGGTTTTGAGAATTCAGGACAATCACTACCTATCTTTGCTCTCCACACCGTTTCTTCTGCATAGAGTAGTGTGGGTTACTTGCTACACGTTATATTATTAACTACCATCCTGGTCTTTCTGAATCAAAAATCTCTGAGAGTGAGACTTTGGAAGCTGCATTTGTCACACACATCTCAGGTAGTACCATTGCAATTGGTCCAAGGACCACATTTGGAAAATGCTGAGAGATATGAATATGAAAGAGATGTCGGTCTTTTACAGCTATAGAAGAAAACATATAGAATACAGTGAATATGTTCAAGAAACCCAGTCACCCTGAGATCCTTCACACTGCTTTGTTCTTCTGTGAAACCTCATTCCTGACATTTCTGTCTACTAATTATGTTTCTTGACACTTATGTTTTGGTTATTACCTATCAAGCTTGCAAAAGTGACACAAGCAGGGATTCAAAATGTATGTATGTCCTTGCTGCTATTGAAATCTTATAACCATCATATGTAATGCCTGAGCTAGCCAACTCTAGGATGGGAGACATGTAGCTCTGTAACCTCTGTTACCCTTACTAATAGCTTCCAAATGCTACACATGTGCATGAAGCCTTCTTAGGTCACCCAGCTGCTAGGAGATCCATGACCAAAGTTGCTTTGTATATTTAGGGTGAAATTGCAATACTATAGTATTAGGTTAATTTATTCATTGATTTAAATAATTAAAATGTTAAAATAATGAAAATTGCATGGGATGGGTTATTGAGGCATTTTCAGAAAACAGAAACGTTGGTTTCTTTTAGCTTCCAAGTGAGGTATTTGTACAACCTGCTGTGATTGTGTTTGTAATTGAGTAATTTATATATTTAAATTAAATAATTGATCATTCCATTGCTAAATTCCTAAATCTCCAAATGCCTGTGGAACAAATGATTTGTATGATAAAGATGCCTACTTGTGCATTTTCCTTAAATACCTACATAATAAGTTTATGCATATTCTATATGAGAAGAACAATTTTCATATAGAGAATAACTCATGTATGGTTAATGAAGGTTCTTAAATGTGTTAATAAGTATAATTACTAAGATAATTCAAGAATGGATATTTTTATAAAGTATAAATATTATTATGTATATATATCAAAACACTTAAAATTGACTTTACAGTAAATACTACATCATTATCATCGCCAATATTTAGTAAAACAATGAAACCCCGATTTAGGTAATGCACCCTGCAATATCTAAATTATTGTGTTGCTGTAAATTAGACACTTCGGACATTTAGTTTGTCCGAAGCAGTTGTAAATGCAAAAACCTAAGATGCTCAATGTTCAAACAGGGAATTATTAGGTGCTTGGGAAAATCAGTTAACTAGAAGAGAACACGCTTTTGCATAAACGTTTGTGCATGTGTACGTGTGAATCAATATATAAGACATTATTTATAATAGTTGGGAACGTTTGTGTTGTTTACTTATCATTTATGCAGCATTAGGAATAAAAAAGTATTTTTAGATATATTACAAAGAAGTGGCAAAGAAATTCTGGCTGAGCATACCTGTGTTTACCCACCTATTTTATTGTATAGATCCTGTACATAAAACCATAAATATGTGAGATGGCCTCTCTTTAGTACTTATTAAAAAAATTACCAGTCTATAAACATTTCTAACATTGACCAGAGCTTGTCTAGCTCCCAAGACAGATGTCAAATCCATATCATTTAATGTAACACTCCTACCCTAAATCCCATGGAAATATTAAGTCAATTTGAATAGTAATATGTGTATAAAAACAAATTATAGAACAATTATTACTTCTACATACCAAAGAAAAGTATTATAATAACTTTTCTTTTTTAAATGAATCAACTTCTTCTCTGGCTCTATAAATTTTTAATTCACACTAGGTTATGTGGACACCTGTTTATTCACAAAGCCTTCAATCATGGAGATGTACATTCAGATAGTCGAGACGAGAATAAAATCAAATGGATGGCCTCCTTTTAAATCCAACTGTGACTTTCATCTTTGTCACAAAATAAGCACAACATTTGGCAAGATTGGAAGCCTCATCTCCAGGCGGGGCCAAGTTGGCACCGGATCACCTTGACAGACTCCCAGATTAGCTAGAACTCTGAGCTCTGAATGGCTCTTTTGCTAAATTTAAATTTCCTTGTGTACAATGAATAAAAATTTCCTGAGGAGAAGAAATAGCTTCAAGATCATGAAGAGGGGCCATCAGGCTCAGTCAATCCAATCAGGTATATAAGATACCTAGGTAAGCTAACGACAACCTGTACAAGAGAAATGCTGAGTGTATACAAATTAAGATATGCCTGCAAATTTGGAAAGATAAATGATTTATTCTGTTTTATTTTTCCTGTAGGGCCATATCATTTTCATTTATTTATTTATTTTTTGGAGGCAGTTGGGTCCAACAGTAAGAGTAGAAAAGATGAATAATTTTGTTGTGTCTTGATGTTAGTAATTCTCAGTCTGAAATCTATTTTCATTGTTAGGCTTTATGATTGGAAAGGACTCCAACTTTCTTCTTCCTAAATTAAATGTCTTCCCAAAACAGAATCTGAAGAACTACATGAAATAAAAAGGTCGTAGTTTTGGCAAGCTGTGACACTTCCAGGCTGAGTCATACACACAGCATGAACTTTGAAGTCATGGTATTTTTGTCTTTATTTAGGTTCACGATTTGCACAGAGGGCTGTATCTTTTCCCACGTCACACAAAGTTTGTTGGCAAAACCTGGATGAGGTGCTATAGCATAAATGCAGTTATTTTAGGAATAGTTTTGGCTTATGTCACTGTAAAGTCAACCAAGCTGTCAAGCTGCATAAGAAAGTAATTTAAACGAAAGAGTGTCTTAGTAAATTAAATACTGATGCAAAAAAGTCCTTAATCTCCTTCTGCCGCTGGACATGCATTTGCTTAATTTCAGTTTTATTCACTTTCTCAGTCCCCTTTTCTTTATTAGATAGCAGAAACTAGAGAAGATCCTTAGCTTGCCAGAGATAGAATGTAACTAGTTCTCTTTTTCTTTATATACTCATGGCTTTAATATCTTTAATCAGTCTGTACCGATAGAACTTTTCCCAGGCTTCATTTGTGTATCAGTGTAGCATAAAACACTATTTTGCTAGAGCTGAAAATGCTGTGGTAGTCTATAGGGAAAGTCTCATGTGCTTCACAAGCTTGCATTTTCCTCTTGTTCATTTTACTCTTCAGAATTTCATAGTCAGAGAATCTAAGGAAACGTCTGTTCTAAGCTGTTCATTTTACAAGTGAGAGAATTAAACTTCCAAACTTCCAAGAAGCAGAAAAACTTATCCATACTCACACAGCTAATCAATAAAATCAAATCAGAAATCAGGGCCACTGGATCTTTTTTCTCTGATGAAAATGCTCTCTGGAAGCTCCCAGGGCTTTTTTGATTCCCTTCCTATTCCCCACATCAAAAAATGGAGGAGGCTTATTTTATTTATTATTCCCTGATCAGACATAAAACTCTCTGCTAAAGAGATAAAGTGTTAAAGAATAATAAATATCTAATACTGCTATCTCCAAGACCTCTCAGACACTGAATGTTTAGAGTTTTACTTTTTTTTACATTGTTATATTTTTATTTTTTTATATGAGAGCTCTATCTTAAAAGAAGAAAAATAAAGAGAAGGGACATGAATGTTCAATTTTAAAAACGCTTTTTTACTTATCTTAAAACTTAATTTTTTATTTTTTGAAAAAATATTTTCAAAGTAAATTTAGTTTAAAATTGATCCCCCAAAGAAACCAAAACCTTGTTAAAAATACACAATAGAAATTTAAACATCTAATTTTCCATTATGTGAAGATATCACTCTCCCAAAGGACTATAAATTCCCTTGAGATTATAAAATAATCTAATAATTATGCATTATCTCCAGCTTTTGTTGTTCTAAAGAGACAAACGCATCAAATTCAATTTTTTCTGAATTATTAAATTCTAACTTTCTTAGTCTTTACGTCATAAGACTGTTAGTTAGTAAAAACATCTGTACTTAGTCTTTATATCATAAGACTGTTAAATCGTAGCATCATAAGACTGTTAAATAGTAGCATCTGTACTGATGCTACTATCTACAGTAATGAAGGAAGTGACAACTTCTAATTTAGACATTTCAGGAAGCATCTGTAAGAATAAAAGTACATAATAACCAGGGCCACATGAATATTGAATATTGGAGACCACCCTCCCCGCAAAGAAACTGAAAGTAGAGATGAGGTGTGGGGTCCAGGGCGCATCATTTCCAGCTAACACATACTAATTACCACATATTTTCAAAGGATTCTTGACTTCTGTCAAGGATGGGTATATGTGGTACTTATACCATGGGCCAGATGGAATTAAGCCAACCACAGGATCTGATCTAGAACTTGGAGATTTTATGGATTTTAAATCACATGAATAATTTGTATGTAAAGTATTTAAAGTAAATTACATGAATAATTTGTATGTAAAGTATTTCATGGAAGAATTTCTTTTGTATTCTGAAACCATATTATATGCTGTGTCAAAATCAGTAATCTGAGAACCAAAAAGCCTGAATTTCAAACTTTAATTTGGGTATTTATTAGGTTTTGAGGAAGTTACTTTATCTCATCAATTTTAAAGTTCTTTCTCTGCCAAAAATGGCATAATAATAGATTAGTTTCCAGAATGGTTGTGAGGAATGATGCAACACATGCAAACTGCTTATCCTAATACCTGTTTTTGTAAAATACGATTAAAGAAATTAGGCGACTGTTACTCTGCTCACACGAAATGCCACTTGTGTTGATTCAAAAGTATTGTACTGATCATAGTTCTATTGGTTCAGCTCTACAAATTCCACAAATTTAACCCACCAGACCCTAATCTGTGTGTGTGTGTGTGTGTGTGTGTGTGTGTACACTGTATCTAATCCTATTATTCCTTCTTCTACCTTTTCTTCCATGTGCTTTCGTTCTCATAATTGATGATCAGTCCACCTTAAAGATATCTTGCTTCTCAGTATTGCCCTCATATCAGGGATTGCATGGACTATACTCAAGAATTTTCAGAAGTTTTGGCCATCATGCTGGCTCTTAAAACCAACTTTGCAACATATTCCTTGGACCAACTCAATAAACAAGGCTAGATGTCATTCTCAGGCCCACAAATGGTAGACCCAGTGGTGAGCAGCAAACTATGCTCGAGGAAAAAGCACTGACATATATAATAGAAAGAATTTCTATTATATATGTCAGTGCTATTTCAGGTTTACTGGAAGTGTCATGCCTGTGTTGTAGGCCAGAGGTATCCAATCAATAGATGAGGGAAATTCCCTTTTCTTATGCTGTTCAATATGACAGCTTTGGCTCTGACTATTTTGGACCAGAAATGTAGCTAATGCAATTAAAAAAAAAAATTCTGAATTTTATTTAATTTTAATTTATTGATGTTTAAATTTAGCTAGATGTGTGACTAGTATCTACTCTACTGAATGTAGCCCTAGATCATATATTTTTACAATATTAAAAAGCAATATTGTTTTTTAAAGCTTTAAAAGACTTTTATTATTTATAGTGTTATGATTTGTGTTATAGAGATAGAAATTAAAACAAAATTCAATATAAGATCTATAAGTAAAGTTATAAATATTATTTTATCTTTTTGTAATTCATATGTCTTGTTCTTTTTCTGAACTTTTTTTGGTCCAAAATAAAGTTTTCTATCCTCTCTTGCTTTTTTCTTCTCTGTTTATTGTCCAGGATGCTACTATCTACAATAATGAAGGAAGTGAAAACCTCTAATTTAGACATTTCAAGAAGCATCTGTAAGAATAAAAGTACATAATAACCAGGGCCACATGAATTATATACTTCATAAACCACATTAAATGGGAAAACTGTCTAAGTATTAAGGGTCAGAGCTAATAAACTGAAAATAATCTCCTGTGTTCTATCTCTAAAGAAAATTAAATTTAATGATCCTGAAAGCTCACTGTTCAGGAATGTCACTCTAAGTAATCAGGTAAAAGACAGTTAAACTCCAGAATCAAGTTAAAAGTTAAAATAGCCTCTGCTTAAGCCTAGAGTTGCTAGTTGATTCAGGCACACTCTTAGGAATATCAGAATATTGACAGGTTATAACAAGATGCAAGAGAAAACTGTTAGATCTGCAAAATTAGTCACTGCTGAATGCTTTATTGAGTAACATTCTGGAAGAACATTCAACTAAAAATTATGTTAAACATTTCAGAATTTATATTGTCAATTTCTAGAAGTGTAAGTTTCAGGCAACACTCTTCTCTCTGAGAAAACTGTATCACAGACTTAATGGTTCAGAGACACACAGAGCTCTCATTTTCTCTGTGGATATGTGAGAGAGCATCTGAAGGAGGGAGAAAGGAAGGGAGGAGGGTAAGGAAAGAGGGAGAAAGTAAGAGAGTGAGAAAGATTATTAGATTATCTCTTATACTCAACTCCTAAAAGCAGAGTTTCTAAACTTTCCCAGCCTGGACATTACTGTGGGGTCAATCTTATCTCTACACTTTAGCGCATTAGAGAGCTTTAGATTTTTCTAGTGTTAAGGGTAGGAAGAAGTAAGTAAAAAAAAAAAAAATCCAGGGATTTGTTGCTATTTTATGACAAATTTTTTGACTCATTCAGATTTTTTTTTTCTGGTGCTATGGGTTTATGCATTTAAGAGAAAGAGAACAGATAGTTAATTTTTTTCTAACTTTTACTGTTTCTTCAATTGAATTTATAGGAACTATTTATCCTTGATGTTAAGAACGCTATAGTATTTGATCGAAGTATATTTTATAGAAATTATTTTACCATATACATTTAAGCAATGAGAAAAAGTATTTTCTAATTTCTTAGACTTAAATAGAAAAAGTCTACTAAAGAGGACATTCTCAGTGTAATTTTATATGATATTTTTATAAGTAAGAATATAACTATATTCTTTTCAGTAATTTCTACTTGGCCTTGGGGGGTTAGGATAGAAACAGGCAAATATTCACATTTTGATTTAAGAGACAAAACTTGTCTTTCAAAGCATAATAGTTCTGCATTGGAGTCAAACTCTACCTCTTTCTGGTAGTCATTTGGGGATCTTAGGCAGACTATTTAACCTTTCTGTGCCACAGATACCTCATTTTCATTTGGAGATAATTAAAGCACCCGTCTCCTAAAATTGCAATGAGCACTAAATGAGTTACTACTTCTAAAGGCCTTAGCTCTGTTCTGCTACATAAATGTCATTTTTTTAGCCTACCTTTTTTCTTTTCTCTTCTTTCTTTATTTAACCAGATACTTATTTAGCTAGGGAAGCATACCCGACCTTCCCTTTTATAGCACACAGCTCCTCAACTATGCTTCTAAAAGTCATACCTAGGAAAATAATCTCAATCAATTAATATGGAAAATTAGGTAAACTACCTACTTGCAAGCCTGACAGCCCCTTTAGGTATGAGCCTACAGGAGTAGCCCAGCTTGTAGGGAACTCTTTAGAACATTTGCTGTTTTCTTTTTTCTCTTTAAAACCCTTGACATTAGTAGCATTGAAATTTACTGCTAATCAGCAGCTTCAATGTAATGAATGCCTATAATGATAATTCCTTCTAATAATGTACTTCTTTATCCAGGTCTTTATCCAGGTTTTTTTGTTGTTTTTTTGTTTGTTTTTTTTGTTTTTTGTTTCCCCCTACCTGTCACTGAAGCCTTTTCATTTTGCACACAAAACCGCTGGGGACCGTACCTGTGGACACCTTGGAGATACAATGTGGATACACTTGGCTCCAGGGCCTTGGGAAGCGAGGGATTTTTTGTATTAAAGTTTTTTGTTTTAAAAACTTTCTGAAATAGATGATATCAATAGGATAAAAAAAAGTCACTGGAACTGAAATATTCCTTCTAAAATCAGAAATTGGAGTACATGTGGAAACATAGCAGAGTGAGAGACGTCCTCAGATCTTTCCCCTTGAAACAACAATAAGCCGAACATCTAAAACTCAACAAAAAACACCCAAACTGCATACCACCAGCACATCTGAGTATGGGACCTGCACATAAGAGCTACCATAGGTCAGAACCGAGGTATCGGGCAGTGGACTGGGAGAAATAAAGATGCTTCCTCTCGCAGCCTCTGGAGCTCCCTGTAGGAGGAGGGGTATGGGAGAAGGTTCGGCGACTTCCCTGATCAACCTGCCTGGAAGTGCCGGATTCTAGCAGCCAGCAGCAGAGCCCAGACATCAGGGCAGAAAGCAGAGAAGCAGGATGGGACAGCAGAGAAACAAGTTGACTTTTATTGGTCCTGGTTGCAAAATCGAGGCTGAGCTGCTGCTCCCAGCCCTTAATCCAGAGGGCTCCCCATACCCTCTGATACCAATCACCACAGAGCCCCAGGGGAATCTGAGCAAATGCTACTGAAACTGTTACTAACACAGACAAGGAGTGAAATGGAGAGTAGCAAGTGTGATTAGATATCTACAAGAAAATAAAAAAGACATTTAGTCTTTATATAAAGCAGGGATCCAAGAGGCTTGAATGCCACCTACTAGCAGCAGGCTAAAGGTAGACCTTTATATAATAAATCTTCTTTCTGAAACAACAGAATACACTTCTATTAATGCCCAGGCAGAGAAATAGTCCATTAAACACCATGAACAACCAAGGTGACAAGGCATTTCAGAAAGAAAGAGAAAAATCTCCAGAAAGTAAGCTTATAGACAGAGAAATATGCGACTTAAGTGACAGAGAATTCAGGATGGCACTTCTGAAAAAAATCAATGAGATCCAAAACAACTCAAATCAACAATTTCAGAAATTGAAAAAACAGCTAGATGAGCAGAGCAAGGAGATTGAAACCCTCCAAAGGAACCAAATAGAAATTCTGGAGATGAAGAACACACTACAGGAGTTGAAAAATGAAATAGCAAGCTTGAGAAACAGAGTCGACCAAATGGAGGAAAGGATCAGTGATATTGAAGACAGATATCTAGAAAAAATATCAGAAGAAAGAAAAAAAGAAACCAAAGAATAAAAAATAATGAAGGAGAAATACAAGAACTAGTTGATACCATCAGGAGAGGAAACATAAGAATAATGGGCATTATCAAAGGCGAGGAAAAGGAACAGGGACAAGAAAGCATTTTCAGACAAATAGCTGACGAGAATTTCCCAAATCGAAAGAATGAACTGGCACTTGGAATTCAAGAAGTCAAGAAAACACCCAATTATCTCAACCCAAAAAGGCCTTCGACGAGACACATTATATTAAAGTTATCAAAAATCAACAACAAAGACAGAATTCTCAGGGCAGCCAGGGAAAAGAAGACGGTAATTGATTAAGGAAACACATTAGATTATCATCAGACTTCTCAGCGCAGAATTTACAAGCCAGAAAGGAATGGAATCAAATATTTAAACTATTAAGTGAAAGGAACTACCAGCTTAGAATAATGTATCCAGCTAAGCTCTCCTTTAGATATGAAGGAGAAATGAAGACTTTTCTAGACATACAAAGATTGAGGGAATTCTCCACTACAAGGCCTGCACTACAGGAAATAATGAAAGGTGTGAGCTTACCTAAAACAAAATAACAAAATAAAAAAAAATAATAATACATAATTAGGAGTAGTGACTATCAGGCAAATAGAAGCAGAAGATTGAAACCCTTACTAAGAACAAGACATTATAAGCTTAAATAATAAGAAGAGAATTGCTATAGCAAGATAGTAATGAACGTTCAGCATACATAGAGACAAATTGAGATAACAATGACTGAAAACAGGAGGATTCAAAGATCCAAATTTGCAAAGAAGAAAGGAGATAAGGCATGAGAAGAAGAAAATGGACTACTATATATATATATATATATATATATATATATATATATATATATATATATATATATATATATAGCTATATATATATATATAGCTATCCTTTTCATATTTGTATAGGTAACCACACAACAAAGATTCAGAACAGAAGTATATAACATAAAACAAGAAGAACCAGAGGGAAAACCCACAAAAGCCAACCAAAATAAAGAAAACAGAAACACAAGGACAAAGAAGCAATGGAAACACCGAGCTACCAAAAAGCAAAAGATAAAATGGTTATAAGAAAACCTCATATTTCAATAATCACCCTAAATGTAAATGGACTGAACTCACCAATAAAAAGGCACAGAGTTGCAGAATGGATCAAAAAACAAAACCCCACCATATGCTGCCTCCAGGAGACACATCTCATTCCAAAGACAAACACAGACTCAAAGTGAAAGGGTGGAAAGTGATATTTCAAGCTAAAGGCATTCAGAGAAAAGCCGGAGTAGCGATACTAATATCAGATGAAATAAACTTCAAAATCAAAAAGGTAAAGAAAGATACTGAGGGACACTTCATAATGATAAAGGGAATCATGCACCAAGAAGACATAACACTTATTAATATCTATGCTCCCAATCAGGGAGCCCCAAAATATGTGAAGCAATTACTAACAGAATGAAAGGGAGAAACAGACCAAAACACTATCGTCGTAGGGGACCTTAATACTCCACTGTCAGATATAGACAGACCATCCAAACAGAAAGTCAATAAGGAAATAATGTCCTTAAATGACACATTAGACCAACTGGACATAATTGACATTTACAGAGCCTTTCAACCCAAAACAGCCGCTTATACATTCTTCTCTAGTGCACATGGGAAAATATATTTGCAAGCAAGCCTCCAATAAGGGCCTAATATCCAAAATATACAAAGAACTCATACAACTCAATAACAACAAAAAAGAAAAGATCCAACTAAAAAATGGGCAGATGACCTGNAGAGAGAGAGAGAGAGAGAGAGAGAGAGAGAGAGAGAGAGAGAGAGAGAGAGAGAGAGAGAGAGAGAGATTTTATTCTCTAATCAATTCTCCTGATATTTATTTATGTCAGTGATTTTCTCTGGTATAGTGTAGAGCATAATATGGATCCACAACAATTTATGTATTAATTTTTATAGTGACAACCCCCTCAGTTGTCTTCAGATCCCTGATACTATAATCAATGCTACAAAGAATGTCCTGATTGAGATGCCCTTATGAACTTTATTACAGTTGTTCTATGAAGAGTGGAATTTTTGAGTATTGGGCTCTATGAATATTAATCTCGTAAGTACTGCATAATATTCCAGAATGACCATCCCAGTTCATACTGCACAAAAACTGCATATTTTTTTGCCACATTCTCACCAATAATTAGTATTCATAAACTTTAAATGTTTCCATTATCAGAGCTGTAGCTCATGTACTCATCCCTGTTTTAATTGCATGACTTAGTCATAAGAATTTCTCTAAATATCTGTTAATCATTAAGCTTTCCTTCAGTATGTCACTTAGTCATAACTTGAAATATTTTTCTAATGTGTTTCCTGTCTTTTAGTTTTATCACTGTTTATTTTATAAATTCCTTTATGGTATTCTAAATATTAATACCTAGGTGGTTTAATTCCTGCAAAAATCTTCTATAGTGGTATTTAGTTAGAGTTAATGTTTGATATAATTATTGTAAAAAACTATTTTTGATTTTAAAAATTCAATATTTTTTATGGTTTGTGTTCTCGGGTCTTATTAAAGAAAACTTTTCTTAACACAAATGCACAAAAATATTCTCTGTACTCTCCTTTAAATTTTATAACTTTATTTTCACTTAGTCCACTATAAGTTACCTTTGTTTTATATAAAAAATGAACTTTTCGCTCCAATTACTGTATCACCGTTGCTTTACACCATATGCACAACACTCCATTTATTCCCAAAAGCATGGTAGTTGTGCCTCAAGTTTCTCTACTTATACAGCACTCTGATTCTGACCCTTCTACTTTGTTTCATGTGTATATTTGTCTATAACTGGTACAGCAGTACATCGTTTTAAAATGACAGATGTATAGCATGTATTACAAACATTTGGTGAGATAGATAATCATTCTTTGGCCTTTTACTTTCTCTTATTTTTAGAAATTGATTCAGTTATTTATGAATTGTTGTTCCTGTACAAACACCTTTTGTAAATGATTTCTAAGATTATTATTACAGTCAGAAAATATAGCATTTATTGTGTTGATTCTTAAAAAATCTGTTATGGTTTTTGGTCAGTTTCGTTAATATTCTATACAGATTCTACCTCGTTCCTAAGAAGAGAAGGACAAGATCCTAACTCTGTTCATCCTGTCTGTAGATGTGAAGCAGGATATCTTCACTGATTGGCCCCTGCCCTCCCTGTATTCTTGTTCAGCCCTGTCAACTGAGTCAGCAAATACTGGAGCCATGAGACTGGGAGACCAGGTGTCATCCTCAGAAACCAAAGGGAAAGGGAGATGCCCTGGTCCATCAAGTCCATGCATGTTGCTGAGCACATCTGATCTTAAGCATCAATGAGCCATTGATTGTATGCCAGGACTACACTCAATGCTTGATATGTAATGGTTCATTCAGCCTCACAACACCATATGCAAAACATCCCATATATTCTCAAACGAGTGTTTATTTGTGAAAAGAATGCCATCATCATTCCCATTTTATAAAAATGGTTACTGAAGCATGTGAAGTAAATTGGATTTAAAAAAAAAAAAACCTGTAATCTGAAATGTTATTGAAAGCTCCCAATTTTTAAATGGTGATCAATAATTCAAATATTTTAACATATAACCACCACCACCACCAACAAAAACCAGTATCTTTGTCTTACAGATGCAAGTGAATGTCATACAGGAGCAGATTTAGAATTTAGCACTTTTTCTAAGAAATTTTTTCCTTAACAGGTGTTATTTTTTGGAATAATTTGCTAAATTACAAAATTATATGTTTATAACACAACTTCCTGTGGAAGCATTGCAGTTGCAGTAGCACATTTTATATTATACACTCGTAGAAACTGATTAAAAACAACTACATACTCAGGTAATCAGTAGATTAGAAAACAAGCTTATAGACTTAAGAGGTAAAAGGAGGGCTTATTTATCATCTCATCTTCATTCTTAAACTCACTTAAATTCAAAAATTTTAAAGTGCTCAGCATTAATGCTCCATGTTAAATAGAAACAGAATAATAAAGCACATTCTCATACTAGAATAATAACTTAAAGGGATTCAGTGGAGAAGCTGGAAAATGTTAGATATGTGCCTGAAACTTTAATAGTAGTAAAGAGAGTTAAGTAAAATAATAAAATCAGAGCATCCCATTTCTCTGGAGAAGACTATATAGGAGCTCATATGGTAGCTAATCTGTCAGTCTAGTGCTGTGACTGAGGCAGTTCTCTGCCGTTGTTTCAATGATCCTCGACATGGAAATAATGACATCGTAATACGGATGTGCCTGGGTGTGAGTGCTTGTATATAAGATTGCCAACTTATTTCTTCTTAAGATAATCTGCTTTTCAGACTGCATAGTTCTTATATTTTGTTGTTTAAAAAATCTTTACTTTTTTTGAAATAAATTATAAGTGAATATTTTTAGGTTTTTTTCCCCCCTCTATTACTTACTTGAAAAAGATGTTTTGTCTTTGGCAAAACACAAATTTGTTAGTTTCAAAAAAAATAATAATAACAATAATAAATTTTTAAAATTTTGTTGGTCCAGGAAATACAAAACTCTGAAAATTGCTGCTATTGGGTTTATTTCCAATGCCTCTGTGTCTATCAGACCATCATCCTCTTCTCCTAAGTAGTTACACTAAATCTTCAGCAATGATAACCTGAGGCTGTGTGTGTGTGGTGGGGTGGTAGTGGGGGAGTTATGGTCATGTCTAGGGTGACTGGCCTAATTTAATCAATCCCAATGATCCTTTACTTAATGCCCATCATCTATTAGGAAGGCAAACTTTTGACTTGTATCTGAGCTGCTTTTCTGTAGTTTCTGGATTACTCAATTCTTTCTTATTAAATTATTTTCTTGATTTTTATTTAGTTCATAGTCTCTCAAAAGAATATAAAATATATAATGATCAAATTACTCAATTACTGGATGGAATTTTGATAACAACCTATTAATTTTACACATTTTTTGACTGGAGCAATCGTTACAACAAACTTATCACTTAATCACTTTCAAGGCAATGAGCTTCTCATTGATCTGCTAGGCTGCTAGCCCTGGAAAGTGGAGTGATAAGTAATCAGCTATCATGAAAATGAATCCACAGCACTGTATTTTTGGAAACTCACAATGAAAAACAGCAAACAAAAAGATGATTTTCAATTACTATAGACTTCTATCTTTGAAAAGAATTTACAGGATGGTAAATAAAATGGTAAATTTATTAAATATAAATATATAAGTATTAATGTGAATGACAAAAGTATCAGCATTTTTTATATCACTAGGCAGAAAACAGTAAATGCTTTTAAAATATATTCATATTTTAGAAAACCAACCTTATGTTTCATACATTTTATATAGATTTTATCACATACAAATGCAATACATGTCTTTTTCTCGTCACCTAATGTTAAATATCTTAATAAAATAAAATACTTTATTATGTATTTTTATGTTCTTATTGTACTTTTATTTAATGCTAAGTTAAATCATTCTAAATATGTAATAATAAAAAATTATACTAAAAATCAGTTAAAACTTTAATATTTAGACAGGTTCTTAGTATAAAAATGAAATATATTTTATTGAGATATATTCATGCATGTCATATTTTTTGCCTATTTATTTATTCTCTGTCATCATTCAAAACCTATTACATTCATCATATGATCCAATGAATATGGATCAATGAACAGTCAAAAATATGAATTTTGACTAAAACAAGAGAAAGAAGGAAAATAATCACTATTTTATGCTTCATTATTACATGCCAAGTGTTCTGCTAGTAAATACATATATATTTATCCATATAGTAAATATATGTATATATTTATATGGATAAATATATATATTTACTATATATATTTACATATATATTCTCATATATATACATATGTATATGTACATATTCTCATATATATGTATATATATGAGAATATATATATTCTCATAAGAATCTTATAAACACTCATTATTATCCCCATTCAAGGAAAGAAAACTTATATACAGAGATTCTTTAAAATGCCTAAGTAAACATCTCTATTACTGTAGATGGGAAATTCAAACCCAGACTTGCCTTCTGTCTTCTGCTTCCTTCTATGATTAACTTATATCAGATGGACTCTTTTGCCAAGAAACTGTTAAAGTTGGTCAAAATTAAAACAAACAAGCAAACAGCAGTTACAGAAATCTTGGAGCAGACAGGAAGCCAGGATTAGAAGGGCCATAATCCCAAAAAGAAGGGAAATGCAGTGAAGAAAGCCTTTCATTACTATTAATTTTTCTTTTTTCACTTTGGATATTTGCAAATTTCCAGGACAGGACAGAAAGGCTGAACAGGAAACATCATAGATTTTTTTGGCCAACTTGCTGAGATGAGAAGGAAAACTAATAGAGTCACGGATACCATGGCAGCAGGAATTTGAGGAGCTAAAGTGAAAGAAAAAGAAATCATGGAGAAATGAACTGACATTTGATATATCTTTCCCTTCAAGTTTGTACTAATTTCTAATTTTTTCATGAAAGTCAAGTTTCTTGACTTTTTACCCTTTCATGAAAAGTTTACACACTACAAAAGAATTAAAAGCTTACACACTACAAAATAATTAAAAATCTGACAGTACTAAAAAGAGGATCTTGGTGGTGTAGGAAGATCCTGAACTCATTTCTTCCCACAACAAATCAACAACTACACATGAAATAATTTCTTTGGAAAGGGCCCTGAAAATTGGATGTAAAGAGCTTCTACGACAAAAGACAAAACGATAACACTGAGATAGGTAAAAGAGGGAGAAATATGGTTTCCTCCTAGAAAAAATCTACACCCCAAATGTAGAAATCTACAATCAAGAGGGATCTCAAAAAGTGGAAAACTTTTCCGGAAGAGTGAGAAATTCAAGCTCCACATCAGCTACCTCAACCCACAGATCTTGCACAGGAGAGATGAGCCCCCTGAATACTTTGTTTTTAAATACGATGGGAATTATGTACAGGAAAACTATAAAACTTCAGAGAACAGAAAACCTGCTCTTAAGGGGCTTGAATGCAGCCTAACTCAACCTAGAAAGGAGAACAAATCACCAGACTGAAAAGTGCATAAAGCATGAGTAAGGAGACCCATATGTTAACCTTAAGACATCTGCTAGAGAGATAGAAACTAGCTGGGACTCTCCCCCAGGATTGAGACACTGGTGGGAGACATTTTTGCAATCTCAATCTACCTTGTTAATGTTGACACTAGTCTGGAACTTTCTCTTTAACCTACTAGAGCCAGTGGGCATGACTTGCTGAAATCCCCACCCAGCAGCATGACACAACAGTTGCAAATGTGTCCTGCAGCTAAGCTGTGGGTGAACCCCACCCATCAATGTGTTTCAGACATGTCCTCACCACAACAGGAGGCACATACAGTCCACACAGGAGAGATCCCTTGAGCACCTGGCTTTAGTGGACACGGGGAGTTGTACTTCTGAGCCCCAGAGGACATGTCTTACATAAGGCTACTCCTTCAAGAGTGGGAGAGGTAGCTGATTTACCTAATACATAGATGCAAACTCAAAGTTAGGCAAAATGAGGAAATAAATAAATATGTTCCACATGAAAACAAAAACAAAAACAAAAAACAAACAAGACAAAACCTCAGATAAAAAGCTAACTAAAATGTAGATAAGCAACCTACCTGATAAAGCGTTCAAAGTAGTATTCATAAAGATGCTAATTGAACTCTGGAGAAGAATGAATGAACAGTAAAACTTCAACAAAGAGACAGAAAATATTAAAAAGTACCAAACAGAAGTTGTAACTGGACTGAAAACTATATGAGATGGTTACAATAACAGACAGGACAAAGTAAAAGAACAGATCAGTGAGCTAAAAGATAAAAAAATGGAACTCACAGAGACAGAGTGGCAAAATTAAAAATAATAATAATAATAAGTGAAGATATTTCAAGGGATCTTTGGCACAACATTGAATAGAATAACATTTGCATGATAGGGGTCTCAGATAAAGGAAAGAGAGAAAGAGCCAGGAAATTTATTTGAAGAACTATGGTTTAAAACTTTCCTACTCTGGAGAAAGGAACATTCAGGTCCAGGAAACCCAGAAAGTTGCAAATAAGATGAACTCCAAAAGACATACAACAAGACACATTATAATTAAAATAGTAACATTAAGGATAAAGAGAAAATCTCAAAAATAGCAAGAAAAAAACAACTCGTTCCATACAAGAGAAACCATGTAAGGTTAAGAGCAGATTTTTCGGCAAAAATATTACAGGCTAGAAAGTAGTGGCTCAATAACTTTAAAGTGTTAAAATTGAAAAAAAAAAAAAAGTTCCAACCAAGAATATTTTTACCCAGTCAGATTATCATTCAGAATGAGAGAAATTAAGAGTTTTCCAGATAAGCCAAAGCTAAATGAGTTTATTACCACTAAACTTACCCTACAAGAAATGTTAAAAGTACTTCTTTAAGCTGAAAAGAAATGACACTAAAAATTTAAAAAAATACAAAAGTAAAAATCTCACTGAAAAAGGTAAATATATACTAAAGGGTATAATAAAGGTAGTAAATCGAACACTTATAAAGCAAGCATGAAGGTTTAAAAAAGTAGTAAAATTAACTAAAATTACAACAATTAGTTAAGGGATGCATAAAATAAAAAGAATGTAAAATGTAAGAGAAGGAGTAAAAATATAAATCTTTGGAAGTGTTCAAATGAAATTGTCAATTTAGCCCATTATTTACATAGGATGTTATATGTGGACCTCATGGTAACCACAAGGAAAAAAAATTATAGTAAATACACAAAAGAATATAAGAAAAGAATATAAATATAACATTAAAGAAATTCATCAAAACATAAAGGGGAAAAAAAAAAACAAAGAGGAAATACAAAAACAGCCAGAAAACAAGTAACGAAATGACTATATGTATATATCTACCGATAATTATTTTAAATGTAAATGGACTATTTTTGTCAATCAAAAAACATAGAGTGGCTGAATGGATTTAAAAAAAATGCTACCCATAAAATAATTACTTCAAAAATAAGAATACACACAGACTAAAAGTAAAGGGATGAAAAAAAGATATTTCATGAAAATGTAATTGAAAAGAAATCTGAAGTAGTTACTATCATATCAACAAAACAGACTTTAAAATAGACTGTAATAAAGACATGGAAGGGCATTAATAATGATGGAGGGGTCAATCCAGTGAAAAGACATAACATTTATAAATATATATGCACCCAATATAGGAGCACCAAAATATATAAAACAAGCATTAACAGATCTAAAAGGAAAAATTAAAACTATACAATAATAGTAGGGAAATGTAACATTCTGCTTACATCAATTGATAAATCAGCCAGACAAAAAAATTTCTAAGTAAACATTAGCCTTAAACAATACATTAGATAAGAACTTAATATACATACAGATGATAGATAGATAGATAGATAGATAGATAGATAGATAGATAGATAGATCATAGATAGATAGAACATTCTATCCAAAAGCATTGGAATATACATTCTTCTTATGTGCATATGAAACATTCTTCAAGAATGATCACGTTAGGAATCAAAACAAGTCTCAATAAATTCAAGAAGAGTGAAATCAAATCGAGCATCTTTTCTGACTATGGTGGTATGAAAATAGAAAATAATAATAAGAAGAAACCTAAAAAAAAAAAACCCACACAAAAACATGCTACTGAACAACCAGTGGGTTATTGAAGAAATCAAAGAAGAAATAAAAAAAAATACCTAAAGACAAATAAAAACAGAAATACAGCATACCAAAATCTATGGAATACATTAAAAATAGTTCTGAGAAGGAAATTCAAAGCAATGTAAGCCTACCTCAAGAAACACAAGAAAATCCCAAATTCATAATCATTTTATACCTAAAAAAACTGGAAAAAGAAGAAAAAATTGACCCACAATTAGTAAAAAGAAAGACATAATAAAATTCAGAGCAGAAATAAATGCAAAAGAGACTAAAAAGATGACAGGAAATGAAACAAAAAGCTGGTTCTTTGAAAAGATAAACAAAATTGACAAACTTTTAGACTAACAAAGGAAAAAAGAAAGAAAGGGTACAAATAAGTAAAATAAAAAATGAATGAAAAATTACAACTGATACCAAAGAAATACAAAGTTTCATGAGAGACTACTACAAATAGTCATATAGCAACAAACTGAGTAATCTAGAAAAAATGGATAATTTCTAGAAATATACAGATAATGACTGACACTCAGGCATCACAAAAGACAAAAATAAATTATCAAGAACCACGAGAAAAAATATAGGCAATATAAAAACCACTAGTGATTAAGATTTTGACATTATCAGAAACAAACTTTAGTACAATTTTGATTAAAATGTTTTAAAACCACTACTAAAATAGACAAAATGATAAAAACTTTTACCAGCGATGACATCTAAAAATGAAGCAGATGAATATTTATGTATCAAAAACTACGGTTTCTAAAATTAGTAGCAATAGATATTTTTAACAGCAAGAGAGAGGAATAGTGACTAGAAAATTGCTCTGTAGAAAAGCAAACCCCACCTACTTCTCTTTTTAAGGTCATTGCACTTAATATTATTTATTTTGTGAAAAAACTTGAATTTTTTATAACTGACTCCTCACGTTAAGTTTCAACATAAATGTCATTTCAGAGAAGCTCTCTTAAACCACCTTATTTAATAGGTCTCCTTCCATTCCACCTACCTATCCATCTCATTTTCTTCTGTTTCCTTCAAAACACTTAGTGCAAAAGACTATAGTTGATAAAAATGATAGGTGTAAGGACCTTTTTCTGTGTGTGTAAGCTTAAGCAAGTTGCTTACCTTCTTTGAGTCCATTTTTTTATTCAGATAGTAATACTAATGCACAAGTTAAAAATTATTAAAAAGTAACTGGGATAATACATGTAAGGCACTCAGCTAAGTTTGAAGGCAGAGTTTTCAATTTATCAAAGAGTAAAAGAATAACTTATTGAAGAGTATAGGCTATTTGAGAAATTAACTAAAAACCCATGGAATAGCAAATATGAAGATAGCTGCATCACAGTGGAAACCATTAGGGATATTTGATGTCAGATGCCTTGATTCTAGCTCTCATACGACATCTTACTTGTTCAGTGCCATTAGTCTATCAATTTTCAAAATTATAAATTGGGGGTAATGTGCCCACACACTAATTCTAAGAATTAAGGGGAAAAAGGTTCATTGTAAACCTGGTCTTATTAGTAAATCTGCCCACAACTTAAACTTCTAATTCACTGGCCATTCCCTGATATAGCAAACATTCCAGAGCTTTCATTCTCCAAAAATTGATTATCATTTTTTCTTTTGAGTTTTACTAATGCATATTTTGATAATATTTCTGTTTTATAGCAGAAAAAATGGAGAAAAATATAGAAATGAGGTTCCTGTCTGGGAGTTAGCCAAAATCACATTGCTTTTATAATGAAATGCTATTTCCTACATGAAGGATTTAATTTTCCACCATTCAGGTACTGAAAATGATATTGTCAAGTTAAAAAGAAAGTAAATCATCATTTACTTCTTTTAATAAAATATTATTGAAGTTGGCTTGAAATCACTGCAGAAATCATTTATGGAGAAAACACTTTTCATTCAATGTCCTAAGCACATATATGCAAAGCTGATTTTGGATTTTCTAAATCAGAGGTCATCATGCTTTTCTTAAAATAAATATTTCAGGCTTGTAGATTATATGTCTCTGTTAGAAATATTCAACATTGCCATTTTAGTTTAAAAGCAGTCATAGACTATATGTAAACAAATAGGAATCACTACGATCCAATAAAACTTTATAAAAACACACAGTCATCTCATAGGTGTAATTTGCTGACCTCTGTTTTAAGTGATTAAGAAATTGCTATGAAACATGAATGTATAGACAAGAAAATACTTTGACTTTTTAAGAAAAATAATTTGTCACAAATCTATGACTTAGAAGTTTTTCAGATCATCTAAACTCTAATAAGAAAAAATAGAGGCTGATTCTTACTTGCAGGAGAGACTTATAACTGTACATAAATCCATCCTTTCCCCCACCCCTATGCCCTCGACACATACCTTGCAGTGAGGTATGGCCTATATTTTGGCCAATAGAAATGAGTACACGTTTTAAAATATGTGTTAATTCTAGTCTTGAATCACAAAAATCCCTCAGGTATCATCTTTACCTACTTCTCCGTCAGTCAGATGAGAAGGACCCAGCAAAAGACTAAAACTCCAGGAGATAATGAGTCACTAAGTGACATAAAAGAAACAAAACCCCTAAGGACTCCTTCTTTCCATCAACTGAACTCTATGTGCATGACAATTAACTTCCATTTTACAAATTTACTGAAATAATTGGAGCTGACATTTTACCAACTGGCATTAACTACCATAAAACATAAATCGATAGATGTGAGAAAACTTAAATGTGTAGAATTAACTAAGTAAGTTGGCAGCAGGTGGTGAGAATGCAGATATAGAAATTCTGAGATGCCCTAAAAGTAAGACTAAAAGTAAGACCCTGTGACAACCAGACCTGTGATTTTCAAGAAAATAGCTAAAAAGAGTCAGAATGTGTGTGGGTTACGATTAGCTCTTTCTAACAAGGTAGTTCAAGAAAGAAATTACCTCAGACAATGATTGGCTGGCTTTCATGGTGAGATCTAGGGCTTTATGATTTGAGAAAGATGATTGTTGGAGGTCAAGTGATACACAAAACTGAAAAAAATAACTTGAGTGCCAAAGGCCCACTAAGATTTCTTAGTTGATCCAAGTACTGAATCTTGTGGCTAAATTTAAATGATCAGATGAAGGTGTTACCTTCCCACCCAAGACTACTTTTTTCTAATAGCTTTAAATTGTTTGCTATTTAAAAAGAAGTACAAAATGAATAGGGGAAAGGGATAAGGAGATAAAGAGAGAAATGGGGATGAGAACAAAAGAAAGAAATCATGCTTGAAAATTGTGTCTAGAAAAACTTGGATGCGGTTACTGGCACATGAAATTGAATGGCAGGAAATAACTTCAAAGTCTCTTACTTTTGTTGGGGATTTGTTTCCAAAGAGACCATAAACCTGGACTAAAAAAATATTTTAGTGTCAAATCCTTAAAACAACCTTTGGACCCAAGGGCAGAAAGGAGACAACAAAAGTTCCAAATACCCAAAGATGACAGTGATAGATAAAAGAGAACACAGAAGGTGAAGCTGGAAGCCTGGAGAAAACCTCCCAGAAAACAGAATTTAGGTTTGGACTTGTCTCCAATTCTCTCTCTTCCAAATGAGAAACCACCACAAATCTGTAAAATGAAATAGAAATGTTTCAAATAAATCCAATTCAAACAAAGAAAAAACAATTTGATCAATACTACATATAATAATGATGTAACCTACAATATTGCATATCTATATATGTGAGTATGCACATATGTATATATAGCTTTTTGTTTTTTAAACTAGTATTTGATCATACTTTCTGTAGTTCATGATTATAATCTCAATAAGTATAGATAATATACTGGGTATATGTCTTTGATTTTGGCACATCCCAGTTGAAGGCTCTCGGCCCATGTACCTTCTCTAAAAGTCCTTTCCAAAGGATCTTGTACAAGTATTCTGCTTCCATCAGTGTTCTATAAGGTGAGCAGCCCCTCAAAATGGATAAGCATTAGTACCATTTCTGCTTTGTCATTCTTAATACAAAACTGCCTTCTGAGTGACTGCTGAGTTACTTCAATTATAGATTGAAATACTCAAAATCTATTCTTTATGAAAATAAGGAATATCAACTTAATATGATTGTAAATAAAAGCAAAACAATACTTTCAATTTTCTTTCATCATGTATAACAGAAAATAATACCCTTCTCTAGTGTATAAGAGAATACATCTCATCTTGCCTACTGACTTTTAATGCAAAAGAGCACTTTTGATATTATCAACTACCCAAATGTAAACTATATTTTTAATTCCTTTATAGTGACTGAACATCTTGGATAATTAAAAGTTAATGACCTGAAAAAACAGCAGAAACAAATAAATGTATTACTTTTTATCCCTGTTTGGGTTGTTTAATCTAAATGACATAAATTTGATTATCATCTATTGTAAAAAATGATTTTCACTTCAGAATTCTCATGTTTGAATCCCAGAATATAGGAACACCAAAGACACTGTATTATATAGCATATGTTATAGTGGTGTGGATAAAGATAATAATTACAAAAAGCTGATGTATTTCTACAAAATTTTAGTATAATATCCCCATACCTTTATTATATTTACAAATATATATAAATGCAAATAAAGCCTCTGATTTTGTCAGATTTAAACCTGACCATAAGAAAGACAAACAACTGATTCTGAGGTTTTTAATCTAGTGCTGTGTTTTATTTAGGTGTTTTCACAAACAAATGAGCCAATCTAAATGATTATTAAATAGTATTGGAATAAGAGCTAAGATTAATTCACAGAAATATATACTTAATATTTACCAGTTGCAATGAGTCAGAATACTTCCAGGATGTGAATCACAGCAGTTTCCAACATTGTCTCCTGGAGCTTTGGGCAAAAAACTCTCTGGAACTGGTCCAGAATTCACTCTCTCTCTTCTTTATTCTTTTCTTTGGTCGTGGTTTGATGTGAATGAAAAGTAAAAGATGGCTAAGTGGCAGTAAAAATCAAGTAGACTCATGGGCTGATTTCAAATTTTTAGGTTGCTTTGAAAAGGCACCAGGTTAAAAAAGCAAATGAGAAAAAAGTGAAAACATCACATGGACTTAGAGCTCATTTCATACATATAACAAAGGCCAATAAAAGAAAAGGAAAACTTTATGAATAGTGTGATGAGAAAAGCCAAGGACCTTAGATGCCACATGACAGTGCACTAAGATCTTTGACAGATGATAAAGATACAACTTGGCACAATCAGTAATTATTTTTGGCACCTACAAAAGAGGTAGTGAAGCAGAAAACTCTGTCCAAGAATTAATCTGCAACCTGCACCACACACTGTTTCATCTTCTCTAGTCTGTGATATGAGGTACAGTCAGGAAGGTAGAAGTTTCTTAAAAATTAGACTATCAAAAAAACTTTTAACAATTGAGCAATTGTTAAATAATTAATATATAAAATATATATTAATAAATAGATGCTGTATATAAATATGGATTTTTCACATATTTTACTTTTACCTTTAATAGCCTGAAGAATAAAATTAAATTTACTAATGAAATGTCTTTAAGAAATCTTATTGCATGCACTCCAAAATAATTTTATAGTTTTCAACAACACAACTCATTCTAACAGGATTCACTGACATTAAGATATTCTGTGCACCCAATTCTGCTGTTGGGTTAAATCTCTGCTTGAAAGAGAGGCATCGACGCCAAGCCCTGTATATCAGTCACTCTTGGTCATCTTGTCATGACTTTAGCTATTGCCTCCATTTTCCAGTTTCCCCAAAGGCAAACACCTATATACACTTGCAAGATATTGTGCCCAAAGTGCTGCCCTGCACACATTAAAATTTGCCATTATTTCAGGAGGAATAATCAAATTACTTCCTATTGAAAATACCCCTTGGCCTGGTTTTAACCCAGCAGTTTGATGCTTTGACTTGATATCCATTAATACTTTTAAAGAAAATGAGAATGAGAATTACTTTTAGTAAGAATTTATGGACATACAGTAAACTGATCTTTTTTGAGTAAGAGAAAGGACATGGTATTAGTGTGATATTTTTATATTATAATCTAATTGTGCTTTTTAAACTACTCAAGTGTTACATTTGTTTTTCTTTTTCTCCTATTGAATCACGATTGTTTTAGGTGACTTGACAATATTTTTTCTCAGGATAAAATCCAATAACTAACTCATACAAAGTTGTCAACTCATGAATATAAAAGCACTGATGAATATTGGGAGCTCCACTGCACTTGATTTTTCCTAAAATTATGTAAAACATTCAAATTGCTTAATAACTGATAATCAAGAGATTAAATGTTTAAACATATTTTTTATCTACAATCTTTTGAGTTAGTATACTTTAATTATATTTCCAAATTCTCTTTGTTTTTCTCAACAAACCATTATTTAAAATTCATTACAAGCATGAAGAAACTAACAACTCAAAAAAATATTTTATGCAATGTTATCTAATTCCTTGGACTTGTACTTTAATGGTTGTGAGAGAACTATAAATTGAGCCAAAAATGTGGAATAAAATCTCAGATTTCCTCATATGTGAGCGTTACCCAAATCAATTGAAACTACTCAAGGGTAATCAAGTGTACAACTGGAGTTAATAATTTCATTTAGCTGTAATACCATTTTTTTTAATGCTGGCTTCTTGCCTTGTGCATTATGTATTTTTGTTATGCTTAGCTTGCTTAAAATCATAAATTTGAATCATTTGTAACTGAATATCATAACTAGAAAATATTCACTCTCATCTTGACCCCAATCTCTGACTTCTTATATTCAGGCTTCTTTTGTCTTTTAGTAACTAGGACCACATTTTAAATACCTCATCTCTGAATTGATTTCTTCACCGTATCCTTAGAAAATACTTTTCCCAATAACCAGCTGCTGAGCATTGTTAAAGAAATCTCAGCCAACTGGGCCTTCCAGAAATTCATGCTGTGTAACCAATATTACCATTTGATAATCTTTAAGATGCTCTATAAGGGCAGGATTCAAAGTTGATTTGTCTGTTCTCCTCATTGTTATAGCCCCATAACATGGAACAGAAAGTTGTACTTGGTATATGCTCAGTAAATATTTGATAAATAAATACATTGCAGTTGTTCAAATCATTTCTGATTTTTTTTTCTACCTCTACTATTCTTCACTTTCAAGACCATTCAATACATGCTCCCATTTTTCTCTCTTTTTTTTTAAATCATAAACATTTTGTGATGATCAAAGTTAGGATTACTCCTGTTGGATAGTTTCCAATATCACAGCAACTTTTTTCAACACAGCTTCTCTATTCATTCATATCCTTACTTTTTATCTTCTCTATCTCTGGTCTCTTAAGAAAGGCCAAAATTCAGGACTGTTTTGCTATTTCATTTCACCTTCTCTTAACATTCTTTTTTTTCTCCTCTCACTCTTAATGTCATAGAAGTAGACAACCATTAGAATTAGAATGTAATTTGCAGCTCATCTGATCCATCTTTCTCATTTAATCAATAATGTAACCAAGACAGAAAAGATGAGGTGGTATTTTGAAGATCATAAAATAGTCACAAAACCAGGATTCTAAGTAGTGTTCTAGATGCCTGCCCTATGCTCTTTTTACTTCTCTTTTCATACCTCAATTTTTTAATTTTTCTTGACGGAGCATCTCATGATATCTACAACAGGCCAGAGAAGGCTCTCTCAAAGAAGTATTTTTTTAAGCACAATCTCAAAGAATGAATAAGCATTTATCTAGTGGTGAAGGCACAAAACAACTTACATGAAAGCAAGCAGCCTGGAAAGCTTGGATACTACAAAGAACTGGATGATGGAGAAGATAGTGGGAAATGAAATGGCCACATTTTAAAGTCTTTTTATGCCATGCTAAACAATTGATAATTTTGCTGAAGATACTAGAAGGCCATTGAAGTATTTATAGTAAGGTAGTAACAAGATCATATTATTGTTTAGATAGATACCCTGAGAGCTCTGTGAAAATAAAGCTGGAGTAGATATTGGTAAAAAAAAAAAAATACACACACACACACATACATATATGTGCGTGTGTGTGTGTGTGTGTGTGTATATATATATGTATATATATATATGCCACTTATATGTGTGTACAAGGCATTTGGAACTACTTTAACAGATTATTGCAGTTTTAATAATTTTTAAATAAGTTTAAAAACTTAAATTGTTTTCTCTGTCAAAACATTTAAACATTTTAAATTATTATTTTGAATTATAAGACTTGAATTATCTACAGATAATGATGCTGGAATAATTAGAACAATAGTGTGTGAAAAATTTCAACGTTTTGCTTCTTTGTTTTTGGAAATAATATGGCTTCATATACATATAATAATATGTGAATTCATTTTGAACAGTTCAAATAAACAGATCCATCCACTTCTATGTTATAAAGTAAAAGTTTCCTAGTATTTCTCTCTTCTTATGAGATTACTTTGTTTCTAAGGAGACTTTCTGCGACTTCTTTAAGGTACTCCTCTGACAACAAATCCTAAATTACTCTCTTACTCCATCCTTCCAATTCTTAGTCACTTAAAAGAAATAAAATGTGAAGTTTTTTTACATTTTTAAGTGGCCTAACTCAGCTGAATTCTGCTCCCAAATAAAGAATAGAAAATACTCTCATTTCAGATGCCAATTTAAGGTTGTATGAGAAATCAGACCTTTTTCATGCTCATTCTGTACTAGCCTCTAGTCCTCAGCTTCACAAGAGTAATCTTACTTCCAAATGTGGCTGCACATCAAAATCATTTGTAAAGTTCCTTAAATATGCAGATTTCTGGGCCCCAGGAAAGACTTAGTGAACCAGAATCTCCATTAATGGATCACGGAAAATTGTGCAGGAGACTACAGTGTAAATTGAGTATGAGTGCTCTGTAGTGGGCCTGGCGGTGGTCGTCTCCACCCAGGGTTAGCAGCATCATGGCACCTTTGGCAGATGACTCTAGCCCATTCCCAAACTGAGAAAGAAGATACCCACTGAGAGGGGCACCTGATGGCTAACTTAGCTCAAATTTAAAAGCAGAGCCTAGCAGCCATTTCTAAACAGGGACCTCTCACGTAAACTACACTTTACAGAGAATCCTGCACTGAACTGCCTGCCTGCACTGTGTTCCTGACAACTGAGGCAGCCCTTATAAAGGAATTTTTAAAATTGTATTTCAATCAGTATAACTCAGGTTTCCCCAGTCCAATCAGAGCTGTGCAACTATATTCCCATCAGCATCTTCACTGACCAATCAGAATGGCTCTATTCTGACCAATCGGGACAGTGCCTTTTGGATCAATCAAACTATAAGGATTTGGAGTCCTCATTTTCATGACTATAGACCAATCAGGAACAAGGGGTCGGGACTTCTGTCTATATAAGTCCGTTCTCATCGGGGTCAGAGAGCTCATTTTTCCATTCCACGAAAGACTGAAGTTTGTGTTTCTCCAACTGGAGGTGAAACACTGGAGGAAAAAACACTGGAGGATGAACAGTGAAGATGTGAAACTCCGAAGACATCGCACAAGACCAGAGTGAAGAAGAGCAGGTGGAGCAAAGCAGGGCAGAATGGAGCAGGCTAGCTGGAGAAGGACCTCGCCCCAATGCCAGCTCGAAGCCTTCCTGTTTTTGTAGCTGTGCTGTGTCACAGTTGAGCTGTCTGCACTAAAATTTTTCTTCTTCGCTGCACCCCAAACTGGGAATTTCTGTTGGCATTAAATTGGCACCAAAACCCGTCAATTGATAGTATTAAGGCATCCTGGGTTGAAAGTTGCATATCTATGGGAGGTGCCCGGCCTCTGTGGATTGGGGTGGCTGACCATAGGAAGGAGAAACTGATTCCTTTGGCTTGTGAAAATGCACATGTGGGGACAGGAGTCAGAACCCAGGGACATGCATGAGAGTCTGTACTCTCAGAAGAATATCCAGTTCAGAGCGAGAGTATATTAGATAGTGAATAAAAACCACCATGACAAGACAAAAGAAAAAGACTGGAAAAATTTTTAAATTTTATACTTTATTACTTTTAATGATACTTTCTCCTCAGCTTTTTGAACAAGTGCTCTGATTTTTCATTTTTCAGTAACCCCAAATTTACATAGCTAGTCCTGTCTTGAGATATGGCTACAGGTTTGGGGTTAGGAGGTTGTGGAAATTTTTACATAGCTATTGTAGCATTAAGGAAAAAATAATTTTCTACTGGTCACTTCTCTCAAGTCAATTACCCACTGGAGGGGGAACCTGTATATACATATACATATTTTTTTTTTAGTGACAATTCATGTAAGTAAATTGTACTCTAAAATGGCTTACTTAAAAAATGCTTCTTAGCCAATATGTAGCAATAAATTCTTCAGAGTTGTAAAATTTGTAAGTTGTCTTTTCTGAATGTGTGGTCCAGGAAAGATTATTGCCTTAAGAAGTGTACACACACACGCAAAAAGATTCTGTAGTTTTCTTTATTCAGAATAATCAGTCTTTAATATGTTAATAAGCTTTGTGATTCTCCAAAAGGGAGATAGTCTCAGTATATTCTCATATTTAAAAACTACCTTTCTAACCTCACATACTGACATTTTGAAATCAAGATCTATCTCAAAATTACCATGTATATTCACTGTACTATTTCTATCGTTAAGAACAAAACGTCCTTTTAAGTCCTATGATTATTTCCATTTATTTTTTAGAGTAAAATTTCAAACAGTAAAATTCACCCTTTTTAGCATACAATTCTGAAAGTTTTGATAAATACAATTGTGAACCAACAATACGATCAAGAAATAAAACAAATTAACTCATATCCTTTTGAAATCAACCACTCCCCTAACTCCATGTCCTGGCAACCATTGATCTATTTTCTTGCCCTGTAGTTTTGCCTTTTCTGAACATGATCTAAATAGAATAATACAATAATAATACAGCCTTTACATATAAAATACAGAATAATACAGCCTTTTAAATCTAGCTTCTTTTACTTAGCATAAAGCATTTGCAATTCTTTCATATTGTCATGTCAGTAGATTCGGAAATAAATAGCCTTGTGCCTGGAAATGGCCATTCATATTCTTTTGCCAGGCTTTTAGTGTAGAGTTTGTTATAATCTAGTTTGGTTTATATTATTATTATATTTGCTCTCAGTGTACCATAGGTTTCAAATTTTTCTAGTTTAACTTGTATTTTGAATGGAAATTGTGTTACCAGAGGATTTTTGTCAATCTCTGCTCCACATTCAGTGTCAGATCTTGGCACTGTGCCTACTCTCTTGTCCCTCTCTCAAAACTAGACCTTTGCTTCTTATCATTCAGTGCTTATTGGCCTCACAGTGGTGTACAGAGTGAGAGAAAATTCTCTGTTGATATGACTTAGCCTCAGTCTTAAGCAGGCACTGTGCCTGGATCTTAGAGGTGAAGAATTATCAGTGATTTTCCTCTCCTAACTTTTGTCTGGGCCCAGGAGGTATTCATCCCCAGAAGATGTTTTTTTGTTTCTCTCCCTCTGCTGCAGTGGTCTTTTACCAGTGCCACAAGATAACAGTGTTTGCTGCCTTTCTTCCAGCATCGTAGGGCTTTTGTTACCAAGGGAAGAAAGGTAGAAGGATTCAGGTGGGGCTTTGTGCATTACCAGCAACAGTTTCTATTCCTGTTCCCCAGGCCTGTGCCATGAGGGATGTTTTCTCAGGACTCTTGTGTTGCTCAAATATTTCTCATAAGCACTTGGACAATCTATGGAGAAAAGCCCTGGATGGTAGTTAATTCACCTTGTGAATTATCTGGTTTAACTCTTGGGCATTCTAAATTCTCATGCTAGTGCCTACTCAGATTTTAGTAATTTGTTTAAAAAATTTAGACTTTAATAATTTGTTAAAAATTTTAATAATTTGTAAAAATTTACTTTAGTAATGTGTTAAAAATTATTCTTACCAACTTATATGCTACATGGCAGAGTTTGCCCAGGTAAACAAGAAATTGCGCTCCATTACTCCTTGGAGGGACAGTGTTTTTATGGATCTGGGGTTACAGTATTTGGTTGCCCTAAATCCTCAATTCTCTGTTGTTTTAAGGATGACACTGACAATGATGTTCTTTTTAGCTTTCTAACTCCTTGGGAGAAGCCAGAACTCTGGATTGAGTTTTATAACAAAGATGTACAGCAGTATTTTGTATTTTCTTAATATTTTTACCACTGAAATAATTTAGAGAGACTAATTTGCTAAGTAACATATTTTTGAATTTGTTTTTCTATTTATAGTATCTTTCTATTAGAGAAAAATGTTAGTGGCAACTTATTCTAATAATAATTCATATAAATGTTATATTAAGGTAAAAATAAAGGTTTTTTTTTTTTTAACTCTGCATGGAATTTTTCAATATCTTCAAAAGGAAGGAAGGAACAAGTTTGTAGGAGAGAGTAATTTAACAAAAAATAAGGCATTTGGTAAAGGATAGCATCCTGTGCTCTGTTATCTCCTAATAAATTATGCCCAGGCCATTTGCACCTAAACCTATAGTAGAGTAAGTTTCAACATGAGAAGTGAAAGGTGGCTATATGTAACCTTGGCACAGCAAGTTTGCTTCAATAAAATGAACTTCTGGTTTGGGATTTCTCAGTCCTGATGGATTCCTCACAACTAGCACAGCACTAAGCTCCCAGAATTACTGGTGCGTCTCTAGGTTGAACAAGGAAGGTGTGGGTGATTTTGCTCACTGTATTCTTGACCTTGTATTTGTTCTCTGCACAGCTTATTTCAGGTTTGATAGTAAACTAAGGTGATAGCTACATTAACTCAATCAAGTCATCACTTTCACTTGTTCTCAACATTGAACCAATCCAGCCAACATGCACAATATATTTTGAAATATTTTTGTCATTGAATGTTAGTAGACATTTGGATACAATATTAGTAAAGACTTTATATATATATATATATATATATATATATATATATATATATATATGCATGCATATATGTGAATGGACTATTGAGTTGCTTAATAAAATATTTTAAAATATTCTAAAATACTTGTAAGCTCCCCCATCTTCTAGTATACCTTATGGGAAATGAAAAGAAAAAAAAAAAAATTACAGACATGAAAATGTATGTAAAAATGTAAATATATACTAAATATATAAATATATACGCTTGATATAAGTAAATATATTAATTTATTAAATGTTATTTAATAAGTAATTTAAATATTTTATATATTTAATACAATAAATACATGTATAATATAAATTTTAAAAAATATAAATGTATAAAAATGAAAAAATATTGAGATATACATTAATATATGTTTTGTGTAATCCCTGTATCTTTTGTTTTTTATATATACAAGGCTACTAGCACTGAAAACACTCGTGATTATTCCATATCTATGACAGGTAAAGAGAGTTAAAATCATATCCCAGCAAAACTTTAACAGCAAAAGTCTTTGTTAGGGTGGTGAAGAGTTTGTGGTATAGTTTTGCTTGTTATTCTCCAGAGCAATATTGGGGTACAAACAAGGAAGAGAAATGACTACTTTCAAGATAAGTTCATATACTGTGCTCTATTAAAATATTTATTATTTTGAGTGGTTTCCAAACATCATTTTTCTTTACACATTTATCTTTTCTCCTTGAACCTTCAGATTTTAAAGAAATGATTACTCTGTACTCATTGTGGGCTTTTTCTTGCAGAGCACAGATGTAAACATCAAATCCCAAGGTGGAATTCTGTGTTTTAACGGTGAAATGGGGGTCACATCTATAACTCCAAGTTCCATATAAATAATAGAAATTTATCTCCAAATTTGTTAATTAGAGGCATTTTTACATTTATAACTTTGTTAAAGCACCAAATATAGTACACAGTGCTTTGTTTTGACTTTCCAAATTAATACAGTAACTTCTGAGAATAGAGATCTTGAAGTAAATGCTCCTTGCTGTATTAAAGCCACAGTGGCTTTCCTTGGCTGGTATTCAAAAAAATTGTTTCTGTTGATTACACCTGCAGCCTGAGTAAAGAATGATCATTCATTCATAAAAGAATCATTCGAGTAGATATAAATCACAACAATTAGTACTAGGAAGAAAGATACCATTTAAAACATAGTACCATCTACAGATGCTTCTCAATCTCAATTTAAGATTGAATTACATCTTGATAAACCCAGCATAAATTGAAAGTATCATAAGTCAAAAATGCATTTAATACTGTACTCAGAATATCGGTTGTTTACCCTCATGATCACGCGGCTGACTGGGAGCTGTGGCTCGCTGCCACTGCCCAACATCACAAGAAAGTACTCAAAAAATCAGAATCTGAAGTAAGATTTCTACCAAATGCATATCACTTTCACACCACCATAAAGTCAAAAAATAATAAGTCGAATCATCATAAAGCAGGAACTATCTGAATTGCGTATAATTTTTCATATTCAGCTATTTGAGCAGTTGATGTGTGCAAGGCATTGATCTAGATGTAACAATGTTCGTTGTGTCCTTTTACCCTCACAAAATTCCTTTGAATAACTATTGTTTCTATTTTATGACTGAGCCATGCAAAGCTTAGAGAGAGAAAAGTGCTTAAGTAGACACAACTTTTAGCATTGACATTGCTGTAAATTTATTCAACCTCTCTTTAAGTCTAAGCCACAATCCTACTTGAGGTAATTTAAGAAAAGCTAGCACACCAGGCAGAAAAATAAATGTCTTTAAGTTAAAATAGGCATGAGATGTTGTTTGTCTAGCTTTATTTTCACATAACCAAAATATTTATTGTGCTATCTGTCCCATCCAGATAGCTATATAGAACAATAGAGGGAAAAAAATGTTAATTACTTATGAATACAACAGAAACTTTGTAAAACCTGCCAGGACCAATGTTCTGTAGAGAGAACTACAACTGACATAGAGTTATTTGTATAAAATAAATCATAGAAGATATGTAATAGATTTTGTCATTAATTTTTGGATTCTCATCACAAAGCTTTGATGATAACCCTTACTCAATGTGAATCAAAAAGTCACTTATTTCCAGTAATATCCTTTTCTTACTAGTCTGTGCAATGCTCTTCTATTTCTGCTTCAAGGCCTATAGAATTGATCACTAGTAGTTCTTACTCTTTGTTTATTAATCCTGACTTTGATTATGTGACCCTGTAAGTGGAGCATACTGGTATGTTCCCTTCTAGGGTAGTTCTTCTCCTCTTTTTGACTTCTGGATCTTATTCAAAAACTCTATGAGCTGCTACATAGAAAAGACAGGTTTGACTTCTTTGGGCAATGAGGTCTTTTTTTTTTTTGAAAGTAAATTTCACTTGCTGAGCACAATCTCACACCATAAGTAATCTTATGTACACCCTGGAAATAGTTGCTAAGAAAATTATTACTTGTGTCCTAGAATATGTGGGTTGCAAATTTTATGTAGCTTTGTTTTCTAATAAAAGCAGTATCAGGGGAACAATCTTGATCCAAATATTTCAAGTTGAATAATTATTTTCTTTTTACAATCTTAATAAGATGAAAAAAATCATACCAAATGTTTCCATTTACAGGTTTCCATTACAGAAAGTATAAATTTCTACTATTAACACACATATCTTGCAAGATTATAAGATTGTGTCTTTTCACAAGTAGTATCTGACAGATTTGAGTCTTTTACTTATTTTTCATACATTCTTATTTTTCATACATTGCTAATGTCTAAAAGTTAACTATACAAGCCTTGGAGTTAGAACTTGGGTTTTTATATTTTATGCCTAAAATGTGAAGTGCATTTTTTGGAGTTCTATAAATGAAGTGAATATATTTTAATAACGACAAAAGACTAACATTATTGTTCATTGAAACTGTCTTGTGAAAGAACTTCCTTGTGGCAAAGATAATGCTACTAAGGGAGACCACATAGTCTCTGTAATTAAAACAGGAGATGTATCTGTCTTGCAGTGTTCTTCGCTTGTAGGCAAGTAAATGGTTTGATAATATAATTGCTTTAGGCCATTAAAAGTATGTACTTTATGATTTGGCTTACATCATAGCCTCTGTGACTTTAAGGATTTTAAAAAATGTTCTACTAAATTAGCTTTTTTTCCCATTTGCCTTAATTTTTATATTGAGTTTACAGAAATACCAATGGTCTAATCTTTAACAATGTAAAGATAATGAGTAATATATTATGTCAAATTAACACAAAAAGGAATAATATTATTTATTCCTCAACATAGTTCATTTTAATTAAAAATGTAGTTCCTTGATTAGGGAATAATACTCTATTAATTTAAAACACATCTATTGAGACAGTAAATTCAGAGAGAAAAATTGACATTACATGAAACATAATTTATCATTCTGAAGAATGCATTATGCCATTACTCACAATGCATGCAAGTTTTCCATTATGCATTACAATGCACAATGCAAGCACAGTGACGGATTTAGGGAAAAGGCTGTGTAGCAAAGGAAACTCATGAGGTATTCCTATACTAATAGTAGAAAAACATTTACAGTTTGTAATACCAAGAGAAAAATGAGCATGATGGAGGAATAGGCATTCCATAGAAATGTTTTCTGAAATGTAGTCACTGATTTCTTAGTGACTGAAAGCTTATATCAATTTATCAGTGATTCTCTTGAGATTTACTAAACACCTATCGTGTATTAAATACTTAAAATTTTAGAAAAGTTAAAAAAATACTAGAAAACCCAATTTCATTCATTGGGATGTTTATAATCAACCAAAAAGGCAAATGACACCATTCAATAACCTTAAAATATTTACAAACAATCATTTTCAAAACAGAAACTAAAAAAATATATATTTACTGAGAATTCAGAGTAAAATGGTATGTTTTAAGATAGAATATAAAATTCACAGAGAATTTTCTATTAAGTGAGAAGGAGAACAAATTCATTCTACTTATAGCATAATGTTCAAAGTAGATTAAGAATTTAACCGATTTATGAGTGAATGAGTAAAGGAGTGAAAGACTTGTCATAGAAAATATGTTTCATAAAGTGGAAAAAAGCTTTCAATATCAGTTGTCTAGATGATGTGGAGAATGAATAAAGAATCAGAGTGACAGCTGGCGCTATTTGGACTTTATCAAACTCTATATCATAATAATCAACTAAAATCAATACACTACTATCATACTAAGAAATTTGCATGAGAGAAAAATAAGGCACATGTGAATGCAGCCAGTGAATAGTTACAGAACCACTAACCAAACAATCTTTAAGGAACAGCCTGAAGTATGCAAATATACAGCAAAAATATGTCGCTACATTCAAGGATACACTATGCTATGCTGAGGAATTACAGCTTCATTGAAAACCACTCTAATCAGAGGAAAAAAGATCATTGACAGATTAGAATGGAGAGAGTAAGTTATTTTCTGACCTCGAATTGGAGATTCAAATATTTTATATTTAATATGCAAGTAGCTAGTCTTACTTGCATTCATTTTTGTTATGTTTGTTTTGGTTTGGTTTGGTTTTAATTGTAAATTAAAGAGAATGAACATATTTTGTTATGATGATTTAAACAAATTAAATCTACAATCCTAACCTTTATTTTCTGGTTGGTTCATTTTTTTTCTTTGTTTCTTTTGTACACTAATTTGTCTGCTTTGGGATCAATCAGAGTGACAGCTGGCGCTATTTGGACTTTATCAAACTCTATATCATAATAATCAACTAAAATCAATACACTACTATCATACTAAGTTTATTTTATGATTTTATGCTATCCTGAATAACGGCCAGTTTTTGTAACTATTATTTTTATTTTCAATTGCCCTTATAATTGCTGTATTTATTTTTAATTAATTACTGTATAATATCAAATAATGTTATGTCAATTATAATATGAATAAACATATAACAGCATAGTTTTAAATTCTTTCTTACTTTATATTTTACTTTTACATATTCTATAAACCCACATTGCTACCATTTCTGCTTTAGACACTCAATTATTTTTAGTTATTTAAAACTCCCTGTGTTTATTAATCCCAAGGTTTCTATATTCAAGCAATCATTTCAACAAATCACTAAAAATTTACCTGTATTCTTATATGCTTGTATGACATCTAGAATTTCTTCCTAAACTCTACCAAAGGTGACCCAAAGCTCACTCCCATGTCCTCTTGGGAAAATTTGTCCTTCCTTAGGTTTCATGCTGCTTGTTTATTCTGCATCTTGTCTCTGAGTTTATGAAAAGTTATGATTTTGTAGTTTCTCCATTTTTTCTTGTTGTTAGATTGGTAAAAATACTTTTTTCCTTTTTTTTCTACATTCTATGTGGAAGCAGACAGCCTACAACTGAAATTTAAAAACAAGAGTTGCCACGGTAAAAAAGTGTTAACTTTGAGCTTGTTGCTTAATGAATTATGTATACACTGTAGAGGAAATGAGTTAATTTGTTACTCTAAGTTATAATTATAGTTTATGGAATATTCAATTTTAAACTGGATGTTTTATGGTTTTGTCATTTAATATTTGTGTTCTATAACTTGAATAAATCATTCAGTTGATTAACGTTACTGAAGGGAATTGTCAGTATAGTATAAATATATAGATGGCAAATTCATTTCAAACGATTTTTCAGAAAATAATTATTAAAGCCCACTAATGAAAGTCAAGGTGTTGATGTGATAAAAATTGTTCAAATTCCTTTTCTTGATGCGCCTGAATTTTTACTTGGAGGCTATATTAACAGTAAACCAGTGAGAGACCAGATATTTTTTTAAGTTGTGGATACAATATACAGAATTGAAGATTTGCTAATATTTGTAACATACTGTGGAAAAATAAAGGCACTTAAAAATTTTATTTATAAAATGAAAATAAACTAGACCGTATATCTTTAAAAGTAAATGCTAGAGACAGTAATAATGTATAATAAATATTTTCAAACAAATAGTGATTAATATTAGTACCCAAGAAGGAACAGGAAAGCACGTGTAAATTTTAGAGTAACAGTTGAAAATGAAGGGAATTTTGAGTAATTCATTAGAAGTATGTGTTAGTTAGGTCTAAAAAAGCTGGAGCAATCTATTTACAATGAACTTTTGAAACAGCCCAGAAAACATGCCCCTCCAGGACATGATTCCAGAAAAAACTGATGAGAATTAAATAAAAAAATAAATAGAACAGAGACTATAAAGGGAAAAGAAAGAGATTCTCAAGAGGAAAGTGAGGGAACCGACCAGAGCTAAGAAATCAAATCATCATATTTTTTGAAAACTACATAAAACAACAGAAGACAGAGCTCTATTAAGTTAGAAAAATTTATTTCACATAACAATAAGCAGTAGAAAAAGATTACAGCTCGAACCCTATTTTAAAAAAGTTATTATAATGAAAAAGAGAATAAGTAGAAAAATAGCATATCTACAAAAAATAGAAGCATACCAAAAATATATGAATACAAAACCAATCAAAATTATGTTTAAATCAATGACTTTATCATGACACCACAGGAGTAAAAAGTCTAATTGTTTACTTTTGAAGTAAACAATTTTATTACCTTGAAAATGCATAAGTAAAAGGAGAATATTTGTATTGTATTTATTGGATAAACTGTACCACCAGGCAACAAACTATTTTCAGAAATATTTCATTTAATAATAGAAAAGAAATTATAAACTTAATATATTGCCATTTTCCAGCTCACTCTAAATACATGGATCTAAGCATTAAGCAACAACAGAAGATAACATCATAAAAAGTGAGGCAACTAATTGTTATATGCCTCCTGATGGAACAGCACAACACCATCTAGAGTTTCCAAAGTCATTAGATACAAGTGACTTTATTCTGGAGCCAGGCTTGATTAAATTGATTCTCTTATAGATGAAATTAAACTTTGCATAGTTCTTTACAGATTAAATTTGGGAATCATTTTTGTTTGAAGTTTGCAAAAAAAATTGGCATAGGTTCAGCTATGGTTTTATTTAATGGTTCATTCTTTTCAAATAGAAGTATTTTTGAAGGTAAATATTTAATGTTTAAAACTTTGGGGATTTTTGTGCTTTGCCATAATTCCTTTTCCTCTGTCACAAATGGTTAAAATACGCATCATCATAAAAACTATTGCTTCAAATTTTACCCTCTTTAAAATTCATATATTACAGAAATCTATAATGTTCAAGGGCACAATGTCCTGTAAATCCAACTCCCAGAATTAATCAGTGCCAACATATGGCTCAAAAATATCTTTTGTACGTATACGTATACGTATGTCTATATATAAAGGTTATACGTATGTCTATATATAAAGGCTAAGTGTAATTATACTATTCATAGTTCAAATTATATGTATGTCTATACGTATGTCTATATATAAAGGTTAAGTGTAATTATACTATTCATAGTTCATCTACCTTTGAAGACCAAGGAAATATTTCTCATGTAGAAATTTATACATATAAATACTATGTGTGTGTGTAATATATATATATATATATATATATATATATATATATATATATATATATATATATGTATAATTAATGCATCTTTTAACACGTGATAAAGAAGTTTGAATCTTTGGAAACATGGTGGAGTGAGAGATGTACACAGATCTCTCCCCTTAAAACAATAAGCTAAATATCTAAAACTCAACAAAAAACACTCAAACTGCACACCAGCAGGTCTGAGAGTGGGATCTGCGCACAAGAGCTACCACAGGTCAGAACTCCGGATGTCGGATGCTGGACTTGGAGAAACAAAGAAGCTGCCTCTCATAGCCTCCTGGGATCCTTGCAGGAGGAGGGGGAGGGGAGAAGGAGCAGTGAGTTCTTGCTGCGAGTTCCCTGAACATTCCTGCGTGGGATAACTGTGAGCTCCCTGTGGACGGCTGGCTGCAGGGCCCACTCATCAGGGCAGAAAGCAGAGAAGCAGGACTAAACCGCAGAGGAACAACAGCTGATTTTTGCCATCTACAGCTGCAAAACCGAGGCTGAGCCATAGCTCCAACTCCCAATTTAGAGGTCCCTCCCTCCGTAAACTCCAAGAACAATCACCATGAAGCCCCAGGAGAATCTGGGCAAATGCGGCCGAGATTGTTGCTGACACTGACAGGGAATGAAACTGAGTGTAGTGAGCCTGATTAAATATCTACAAGAAAATTTAAAAAGTGTTATTAAGACTTTGTATAAATCAGGGATCCAAGAGGCTTAATGCCACCTACTGGAAACCAAAAGAAAAGCACCTTCTTTGCAACAGGCTAAAGAGAGACCTTTATATAATAAATCTTCTTTCTGGAAAAACAGCAAAATACACTTCCATTAATGCCCAGACGGAGAAATAGTCCATTAAACACCATGAACAACCAAGGTGACAAGGCATCTCAGAAAGAAAGAGAAAAATCTCCAGAAAATAAGCTTATAGAGATAGAAATATGTGACTTAAGTAACAGAGAATTCAGGATGGCACTTCTGAAAAAACTCAGTGAGATCCAAAACAACTCAAATCAACAATTTCAGGAATTGAAAAAGAACTAAATGAGCAGAGCAAGGAGATTGAAACCCTCAAAAAGAACCAAATAGAACTTCTGGAGATGAAGAACACAGTGCAAGAGTTGAAAAATGAAATAGCAAGCTTGGGGAATAGAGTCAACCAAGTGGAGGACAGGATCAGTGATATTGAAGCCAGAAATCTAGAAAGAAATGAGAAGAAAAAAAGAGAGAAACTGAAGAATTAAAAATAATAAAAGAGAAATTCAAGAACTAGCTGATATCATCAGGAGAGGAAACATAAGAATAATGGGCATTATTAAAGGTGAGGAAAAGCAGCAGGGACTAAAAAACAATTTCAGACAAATAGTTGATGAGAATTTCCCAAATCTAAGGAATGAACTGGAGCTTGGAATTCAAGAAGTCAAAAGAACACCCAATTATCTCAACCCAAAAAGACCTTTACTGAGAACCATTGTATTAAAATTATCAAAAATCAACGACAAAGAATTCTCAAGATAGCCAAGGGGAAAATAATGGTAACTTATAAAGATAAACCCATTAGATTATCCTCGGACTTCTCAACACAAACCTTACAAGTCAGAAAGGAATGGAATCAAATATTTAAACTATTCAATGAAAAGAACTACCAACCTAGAATAATGTATCCAGCTAAGCTCTCCTTTAGATATGAAGGAGAAATTAAGACTTTTCCAGACATATAAAAGTTGAGGAAATTCTTCACTATGAGGCCTGCACTACAGGAAATACTGAAAGGGCTCAGCTCATCTAAAACAAAATAACAAAACAAAACAATACATAATTAGAAAAAGTGACTATCAGGCAAATAGAAGCAGAGGAGTGCAATCCTTACTAAGAATAGGGCATTATAAGCTTAAATAATAACAAGAGAATTGTTATAACAAAATAGTAATGAACGATCAGCATACATAGGAACAAATTGAGAAAAGAATGACTGAAAAGGAGGAGATTCAGAGATCCAAATTTGCAAAGGGGAATGGAGATAAAGAACACACAGAAGAAAATGAACAATTGTATATATATTTAACTATCCTTTTCATATTCATAATGGTAACCACACGCCAAAGATTCAGAACCATAGTATATAACATAAAACAAGAAGGAACAGAGTCAAAACCCACAAAAGCCAACCAAAATAAAGATAACAGAAGCATAAGGACAAGGAAGCAATGGAAACACTGAGCTACCAGAAAGCAAAAGATAAAATGTCTGTAAAAAGACCTCATATTTCAATAACAACCCTAAATGTAAATGGACTGAACTCACCAATGAAAAGACACAGAGTTGCAGAATGGATCAAAAAACAAAAACCAACCATATACTGCCTTCAGGAGACACATCTCAGCTCCAAAGACAAATATAGATTCAAAGTGAAAGGGTGGAAAATGATATTTCAAGCAAATGACATTCAGAAAAAAGTGGGAGTAGCCGTACTAATATCTGACGAAATAGACTTCAAAATCAAAAAGGTAAAGAAAGATACTGAGGGACACTTCCTAATGATAAAGGCAATCATGTACCAAGAAGACATAGCACTTATTAATATCTATGCTCTCAATTAGGGAGCCCCAAAATATGTAAAGCAATTACTAACAGATCTAAAGGGAGAAACAGACCAAAACACTATCATAGTAGGAGATCTAAATACCCTACTGTCAGATATGGACAGATCACCTAACCAGAAAATCAATAAGAAAATAACATCCTTAAATGACACATTAGACCATCTGGGCATAATTGACATTTACAGAGCCTTCTATCCCAAAACAGTTGCTTATACATTCTTCTCTAGTGCACATGGAACATTCTCAAGAATCGACCACATACTGGAACACGGAGATAGCCTCAACAAATATAAGAGGGTTGAAATCATATCAACCATATTCTCTGATCATAATGCTTTGAAACCAGAGATCAACTACAGAAAGAAATCAGGAAGAACCACAAATACATGGAGATTCAACAACATGCTACTGAAGAATAACTGGGTCAGAGAAGAAAAGAAAAGAGAGATCAAGGGATACATAGAAACAAATGATAATGATAGCACAACATATCTAAACTTTTGAGACACAGCAAAAGTGGTCATAAGAGGAGAATTCATATTATTACAGGCTGATTTCCAAAAACAAGAATGAGCCCAAATAAACAACCTGATGCTTTATCTTAAAAAACTAGAAAAGGAAGAACAAATGAAGCCTAAAGTTAGCAGAAGGAAAGAAATCGTCAAAATTAGAGCCAAAATAAATGAAATTGAAAACAAATAAACAAAAATCAATAGAAAAAATAAATACAACAGAGAGCTGGTTCTTTGAAAAAGTTAATAAACTTGACAAACCCCTGGCTAGACTCACTAAAGAAAAAAGAGAAAGGACATAAATAAACAAAATCAGGAATGAAAGAGGGGAAATCATGACTGACATCGTAGAAATACACAGGATTGTACAAGAGTACTATGAGAAAGTATATAACGCAAAATTCAATAACCTAGAAGAAATGGACCAGTACTTATAAAAATACAACTTTCCTAGACTGAATCAAGAAGAACTGGAAAATCTAAATAGACTGATCAGCAGAATGGAAATTGAAACAATCATTAAAAAACCTACCAAAAAGTAAAAGTCTAGGACCAGATGGCTTCACCAGTGAATTCTATCAAACATTCAAAGAAGATTTAATATCTATTCTCCTCAAACTCCTCCAAAAAATCAAAGAGGAAACAATACTTCCAACTCATTTTATGAGGCCAATATTACTCTGATACCAAAACCTGGTAAAGATAACCCACAAAAAAGTAAACTACAGACCAATATTTCTCATGAACACAGATGCAAAAATACTAAATAAGATACTAGCAAACCAAATATAACATATTAAAAAGATTATACACCACGATCAAGGGGCTTTACCTCAGAGGAACAGGGATGGTACAACATACGCAAGTCGATTAATGTGATACACCACATAAACAAATTAAAAAATAAGAATCATATGATCATATCAATAGATGCAGAAAAAGCCTTTGACAAGATATTGCATCCATTTATGATCAAAACACTTAACAAAATCAGTATAAAAAGAAAGCACCTTAACATAATAAAGGCCATATTTGACAAACCCTCAGCCAACATTATACTAAATGGTGAAAAACTAAAAACCTTCCCTCTAAGATCAGGAACAAGGCAAGCCTGTCCACTATCGCCACTCTTATTCAATATAACATTGGACGTCCTCGCAAGTGCAATCAAGCAAGAGTGGTCATAAGATATAAAAAGCATCCAAATAGGAAACAAAGAAGTCAAACTGTCACTATTTGTGGATGACATGATTCTCTATGTAGAAAACCCTAAAGACTCCACAAGACACTACTAGAAACAATAAGCAAATACAGTGAAGTCTCTGGATACAAAATCAATGTTCAAAAATCCAGTGTTTCTATACTCTAATAATGAAGTGTGAGAAAAATAAGTGGAAAAATAATTTATTTTCCAATTGCAACAAAAAGAATAAAATACCTAGGAATCTATATAATGAAACATGTGAAGGACCTATATAATAAAAACTATAAGATCCTATTAAAAGAAATCGAAGAAGATACAAAGAAATGGAAAGATATTCCATGTTCTTGGATTGTAAGAATCAACACAGTTAAAATGACCATATTACCTAAAGCATTATACAGACTTAATGCAATCCCCATCAAAATTCCATCGGCTTTTTTTAAAGAAGTAGAACAAAAAATCATCAGCTTTGTATGGAAGCATAAAAGACCCTGCATTGCCAAAGCCATCCTGAGAAAAAAGAACGAGGCTGGAGGCATCACTCTGTACGACTTCAAATTATACTACAAAGCAACAGCAATCAAAACAGCGTGTTATTGACAGTAAGATAGACACACGGACCAGTGGATCAGAATCTAGAGTCTAAAAGCAAACCCATATTTATATGGGCAAACAATTTTCGACAAAGAAGTCAAAAACATACAGTAGAGAAAGGAAAGCTTCTTCAAAAAATGGTGCTGGGAAAATTGAAAGGCCACCTGCAAAAGAATGAAACTAGACTGTTGTCTATCACCACACACCAAAATTAACTCGAAATGGATTAAGGACCTGAATATAAGACCTGAAACAATAAAATGCATAGAAGAAAACATAGGAACAAAACTCAAGGACCTTGGACTTAAAGAAGATTTTATAAATTTGACCTCAAAAGCAAAGGAAGTAAAAGCTAAAATAAGTAAATGAGACTACATCAAACTAAAAAGCTTCTGCTCAGCAAAAGAAATCATCAACAAGGTAAAGAGATGACCATACAAATGGGAAAATATACTTGCAAGCAACTTCTCAAATAAGGGCCTAATATCCAAAACATACAAAGAAATCATCCGATTCAATAACAACAAAAAAATAAACTATCTAGTCAAAAAATAGGCATAGGACCTGAACAGACACTTCTCTCTAGAGGACATACAAATAGCCAACAAATATATGAAAAGATGTTCAACATCGCTAGCTATTAGGGAAATGCAAATCAAAACCACAATGAGATACCATCTCACACCTGTTAGAATGGCTATAATCAACAGGACAAGTAATAACAAATGTTGGAGAGGATGCGGAGAAAAGGAACTCTCATACACTGCTGGTGGGACTGCAAATTGGTAGAGCCACTATGGAAAACAGTATGGAGTTTCCTCAAAAAACTAAGAATTAATCTACCATATGATCCAGCAATCCCACTACTGGGTATTTACCCCAAAGATTTGAAATCCCAAAAGAAATTTGCACACTGATGTTCATAGCAGCATTATTCACAGTGGCCAGGACATGGAAGGAACTGAAGTGTCCTACAATAGATGATTGGCTAAAGAAGCTGTGGTACATATATACAATGGAATATTACTCAGCCATAAGAAGAGATGAAATACTGCCATTTGCGACAACCTGGATGGACCTTGAGATAATCATGCTAAGCAAAATTAGCCAGACAGAAAAAGTTGAAAATCACATATCACTTATATGTGGGATATAAACCTAAAAGCAGCAAGTGAGCAGGACAAACAAACAGACTCATGGACATAGACTATAGGCTAATGGTTACCAGAGGACTATAGACTAATGGTTACCTGTGGAGTGGGGAGGAGAGGAGAGGTAGACAGAGTAAAGGGGCTCAAATATAGAGTTTAGGGGGAGAGTGAAGTGGGTAAAGGGGATCAAATATATGGTAGCTGAAGAAAACCAGAGTTTGGGTGGTAAACACACAATAGAACATACAGATGTCAAATTATAACGTATACCTAAAAATTACATAATTGTATTAACCAATGTTATCTCGATAAGCTTAATTAAAATTTTTTTTTAAAGTTAAAAAAAAAAGAAGTTTGAAACAAAAGTTAGGTAAACATTTTGAGAGAAGTCGATACCTGTAAAGTACTTATTCACACTGGCCAAAGCATTTTTAAAGAACTATTTTATGGCATATCTAAATTTTATATTTTAAAAAGTTTATCAATTGGAGTTCTTAATAAGATCCAGTTCTTAATGACTCTGTAGAGAAGAGAAAGCCCAATCTCCCTAGAACACTCATATCCATAGTGATGTGCAAAAGAGAATGAAACATTTGAGTCACTGTTTTCAGACCTTTCTCATAGCAGTTTAACATATAGTTTAACTAATAACATAACCACTAAATACACTGAAAATTTTTTATTCCATTTCTTTATAGACAAAGAGTTATGGAAATAGGATGTATTGGAATGTATTTATTCATTCAAAGTAGTCATTTATATTTAATAAATATTTAACTACTACAGGCTAGACCTCATGCTAGGCATAAGAGACACAGCAATGAGCAAAGATACTAAGTATTGCCCTCAGATAGTATTATTTTTTGAAACAAACAGAAACTCATCAAAAATTACAAATGAAAGTCTAGAAAATACTAATGTGTTACTTGTTTCAATGTTAGGTAACTGGTAATACAGAAGAAATAAAAAAAATAGTAAAAAAAAAATAGTAAAAATCACAAATATTTATTACCTAGTAGCTGTATAAAAGAAATAGTGATAATGCAAAGAAACTTGCCCTCCACTACTCTAGAGTCTGTAAGGAGAAATAAGAAATAAAAATATAATCACTAAGCAAGGCAGTATGTTGGTACCACGTAAGCACAAAGGATGAATGAGTGTATCCCAGGCATGACTAAACCTGACAAATGTTTTTCTAATACAATGACAGATGTAATGTAAAACAATATAATGCTTCACAATGTGTGTGTCTCCTAATATAAAACATCTACATTTGAGCTGTGAGAAAAATACATTGATGTTGTATTAAACCTCACATATTCATTTTTTCACATAAGCATCAATTATGAGTCTTCTGACTAGTGGTTTTAACCATGATATGAAATGATTTGATTTACATTATATCTTTCCTAGAGGAGATTTGTCCATATACATAGATCAAATCTTCTCCTAAAGTCTTCCAGATTTTAAATCAATCAGTAAGTGGAATTTTAACAGAGGTAACCACATAACTTACATTTCCAAGTTCCAACTTATTATTGTGAAAAAATTGCTGAATACTCAGGATGAGTTCAACCAAACCTTGTCTGAGTTCACTCCCAAAGTTGTCTGTCTTTGCTGGAAAATCTTACTGTGAATATATAATTCATTGGAAAACAAAGATAGACTTGTTCAAACCTCATTAGGAAGGATGGGACAGAGAGCTAATCTGACTTTTGATCCAATCTTTAAGGTTTGAGCTTGAAGAAGTAGTAAATTTGTATAATGACATTTAAAAACACATGTCCTAAAATCCTAACATTTAAAAACACATGTCCTAAAATTCAGAGATTTTAGAGAACCAAAATATAACAAAATTCTAGAAAATAAATAAGATATAGATATAGATGATATGATATAGATACATATAGATATAGATAATTTAATGCTTTCAAAAATGGTTTTGCAGATATTTAATGTTGAAAAGTTGATTAAGATTTCTCAACTTCTGGGGCTCATGATATTAAACCTTGATGCTATAGACTGGATGTTTGTGTCCCCGCAAAATTTGTATGTTGAAACCTAATGCCCATAATGTTGGGGCAATTGGGAAGCGATTAAGTCATGAGGGTAGAACTCTCATGAATAAGATTAGTGATCTTATATGAGACCTCAGAGAACTCCCTCACCCCTTCAATCATGTGAAGACACAGTGAGAAGAGTCATTTATGAATCAAGAAGCAGGCCCTCACCAGATACTACATCTGATGGCACCTTGGGCATGGACTTCCCAGACTCCAAAACTGTGAGAAATAAATATTGTTTAAGACACCCAGTCTATGGTATTTTTGTTACAGCAACTTTATCATACTAACATGCATGAAAAGAGAGAAAATGACTTTCTCCCAGTCAGATTCTGAATCTCAAAGTAGTCTTTGTGACATATCTATTTATGCAAATTTTCATTTATCCACTTAAATTATAATTTGAAGAATACACATTTTCCAAATTCTCTTGGGCATTTCTGAAATATAGCAGGCATACTTACCACGAAATTACACTGTTTAATTTTAAAAAGAAAATATTACATATCATATATGCCAAAATTGCGCCTAATTATAGACACTGTTAAATCTTAGATAGATTTAAGTTGGGTTTTCTTTCTTTTTCTAGGTGGACCTATGAGATTTTTGGCATATATACCTAGCAACTCACATTTCCTATATGCACTGATTGTTAGAAATGGCCAAGAATTTCCTACCAGATCTGACTTGATCAATTCACTGTGTCTTACTGCCACCAGGATATATCTCTACTACTCTTTCATGTAAACTGACACGTCCTCATTTTCATACCAAGAGGGAGAGAAACTTAATTTTGCTGGTAGCTGCTATATTATTTCTCTCCTTGTTTCCTCATTTTTTCAGGTTTTGGAGAGTACCTTCCTTGGGGACACCTATAACCACTAAACCATGCCCCCATAGTAAATCCCTTTATCGCTGTTCTAGCTATATACCGTTGTCTCACTTAATTCTATCATTAGATTAGTTCATTTTGTTGGATGAAACTAAATTCCTTGTTCATTTACTTGTCTTTGAAAATGCTAAATCTCTCTATAATTAAAAAAAACGGGTTATCTGATTTCCAATTTAGAACACATAAACAGATTTCATGGACTGCTTATGAAATAAAACAAAACATCACCACTGAAACATTGAGTTTATTCCCCAAAGACACAGGAACCAATGCTATTCCTAGTCAATTAAAATTTAGTGCTTAAATATGCCATGGTTTGTTCTTTAACCTTGATGGATTAACTTGAGAAATGTCAAAAGTAACTGCCAAGTTTGGGGAGGAAAACAAGATAAGATTTAACCATACCAATAGATCTCACACTATGTCTGGGTTTTATCACTTGCATTGCCAAACAACTGTATATTCTAAAATTATCTCAGTGAATAAAGGAATGGAAAGATACACTCCATCTCTTTTGGCCAACACTGGTATATCGGATTATCTGAGCTTTAAAATTATGACAGTATGTGAATAATGACAAGTATAACTACAATGTCAGAACCTTGTATTATACAGGCCGGGTGGATTATCATAGGACTATGGAATTCTAATACTTCAAAGAACTTTAAAGACAATCTAACTGCTCACCTTTCAACATTTTTTTCAAATTTATTTTAGCCCACCAGTCAATTGAAATACATCTCTTGCATAAACAACATTAAGTATAACACATTTCTTACATGTCATTTCTTTAAGGGGAGCACTTGCTAGTTATCACCACAAGAAGATGTCTGAAATGCCTCAAGTAGACTGTATGTTCTACAGATATAAGTGCTAAATCCCTCAGATTTGACACTGCCTCCAGAACATCCTATATTCCTGTTAGAATACATGACTTTTAAGAAACAAAACCCTTCTGTTACTAAACATAATTTCAGATTCATATTATTGCCAACATTCTAACAATATTGGAAATTTAAGAAAACAAAAACTCTCTGTAGGTTTAAGTATGAGTTTAAATGTCAACTCGTCAACAAATTGGGTCCCATATTTTTCTGGTCCAATTATCCAGTCGTTCCTTTTTAGACTTTTTTTTTTTAATTCAGTACATTTATACTCCATTAATACCACCATATTTTAATCAATTTGTTCTCTTCCATTTTATCAATAGAATGCATGTTGGAAGGAACGATATGTGATGAATAGACTTTTTAAACAATTAACTAGCGAGCACAAATTAGCAATTTAAATATTGCCCAGTTCCACATAATTTTAATGAAAATTATTGTTTGGGATATTCTTCATGAATTTCATAAGCAACTTTCACCAATCAAACAGCCTTTGCTTTGCCAAAACATTTTGCTTACTCGAATTAGCTGCTAGAAGTCTAGCTACCTTCACTAAGGGATCATAGGCACACCTATGTTAAAAAAAAATGAGTGCAGCTTCACAACTACCAACCTCAGCAGAATGATACATGTACATTTTTCATGGAGACTAACACTTCCTTTGAATAACTAGGGGACATTCAAATTTAAAATGTATCCATAATCTGAAAAAAAATATTTCTTATTTAAAATATATTGAATTGATGTTATATTTTCCAGAAAATAAAAATTAATACAAATCTAAACACTCTATAATCTTTTTTAGTCAAGTATATTTTAGTTTTAAAATTGACAAATTTGTTGTCCAATTATAAATATAATGTTTGAAAATTTTTGCTCTTTCAGGAAATATTATTTTATGATAGATAAAATTTAAAAATTTAAGCAGAACATTTGCTGTATCTATTATTATTATTATGGCATGTTGTGAATAATAACAATTGTAACTACATTGCTAAAAACTTTGATTCTGTAGCTCAATTATTTGATATAGTCAAATTTGAAAAATAAGCTTCTGTATTCACTTCCAAGTCTAAAATTTTCTATGACTTGGTATCAAATAAATCTATTTTAAAATGAAATTACTCTAATGTGAAATAATTAGAATTCTGTGTTCTGGCAAAATGAATAAATTACTACATTGTGAGCTCATACTATGAATGTAGTTTCCAGACCAACTCTACCACTACATTCTCCTATCTCTTCCCTTAAAAGGACTAAACGAAGGGGGGTAAAATTACAGTTAAAATTAAGTAAACTGGGTCAAATGTGACTCTTTTTGTATGTGACAAGCTTAGCATCAGAGGAATTGAGGTTTTGTAAGTTACACATTTCTAAATAAATGAAATATATACACTATAACATGAAAAATAGAAAAATATTGATTTTATAAATGTACATAAAATTTATAAAATGATTTCAGTATAATTTTATTTTTGCCAAATTATATATTCTGAAGATCAAAAAAATACACTATTGATTTTTCAGTTATTTATGTAGTATTTTTCCCCTGTAATGATTTAATTTTTCAGGAGAAAATAATTACCTAGATACAACAAATATTCACTATTCTTTTAAGAGTTAATGTTATATCATCATTTTTCCCCCTATCTCTTTCATGAAATAATTTTTAACTGAAACTGCACTTGAAGAATGTTTTAATATTTTGTTCCATATACACTTTGAGAAAAAGTCAAAGACAATTTAGCTCATACTTTTCTTCTTTTGCTGGTAACAAAAGTTTTAAAAGTTTCAAGTATATTTATATTCCATTCATTGAACAAAAGTTAAAAAAACAGCTTTCATGGATATCAAATATTTCTTTGTTTCTAGATATATGTGTTTATGTAAAAAACAAAACTTTTGGCAATCTGGACATATTTAGGACTTTTTTTTCTTTTTCTTTAAGTTGAAAAACACATGATAAACATTTGTCACAAATCATAAGCTTACCTTTCGTTCTTGGTTTTGGTCCAGGAAGTGTTCTACATTACAAACTCTTCATCTGGCATATTTAACTGATGACTCTACAGATAAAACTGAAAGAAGATGATTTAATAATTCCCTTCATGCTCTAGTCTCAGGTTAGGTTGTCGGTATTTTACATTTAATTCAAATCTTTTTCTTTTCTTTATGAGAGTCTCTAAATTTTCCTTCCTTTTCACATAGAAAAAAATCCTTTACAAAGAATTATTTCTTTAGTATTATTATTTTTTGATTTTTATTTTTTATTACAGTTGACATTCAATATTGGATCGGTTTCAGGTATGCAGCCTAGTGGTTAGACATTTATATAATTTACTACGTAAATAAACAGTTCATTTATTTCTTTATTTTTAATTTTCAATGTACTTCTTAATCCTTAGAGCTTTTGCTTTCTTTAAAATTTTTTAAAAGTGGCTCCAGTTGACACCTATTTAAGAAACAAACTCTATTAAATGCTAAATATGTGCTAAGAAATAAGTATAAAAATATGATTGAAATTGACACATAAAGAACTCATTATATACCAATAAAATGCAAAAAATAATTCCATTCAAAGACAATCACTCAGGAGAGAAAAAAAATAAAAATAAAACTGGCTTGGAATCTCACAATCCTGGTTAAAAATCAAGTCTCAATCACTGTCGAGGTGTGTGACATTGATCAATGTCCTTATTCTCTCTGAATTATTAAGGTATAATCTTTAAAGTAGCTCCCTAAGGAGAAAAAAAGTAAGGATTCTTAACTATTAGTAGTGCTTTGTCCATTATCTATAAATTCTCAGGTGCATATTCAGAAAACATTGCCACAAAAAAGGAAAATAGTTTAGAAATCTGCATTTCTAAAGGAAATTGTGAGAGGAATGAAAAATACCTGTAATGTGATCAATGTAACAAAAAAGAACAATGTGCACTTCTACTTTTAACTCAAAAAGAGTGCCCCCATTTCTCCAAGGTTATCCCTGCTACAACTCAAAAACAAATAAATAAATGCTGGCCATAACACAACAAACAAGTATAAGACTATGAAAGGTGGAAAGAAATGTGGACTGTCTAAGAACCTTGGGACCTATGAAGTGGTGGGTTCCCTATGTTTCCTTATTATTTCCCACATATACTGGGCAGAGTGCTGCAGAATATTCCAACCCAGAACCTCCAATAGGCAAAGACAAAAATAATAAACAAACAAACAAACAAACATTCAAGCAAAGCCTGTTTCCTGAACCTAAAAGAATAGAAACCATTTTTGGAAATATCTAGCCTATTATAGTCACACACCAGCAGAAACCCTCTCCTGTGTGGTATCAGTGAGGCTCAGCAAGGAGCTAATCTTCCATTCCACCCCTCTCCACTAAACCCGTGGCAGCACTCTGACTCCCAGGGACCAGCTGTGTTAGCTGGAACAAACAGGGAATTAATATTTCACCTTCCACTTGATGGAAGAAAGTACTTCTCTAATTCTCCTAGCAACTTGTATTGGCAAACGCAGTATTCAAGTTTCAAACTCAAGATTCAAGTTTTTATACTATATTTTGGCACAAGCAACAATCTTGTTGTATTTTCAAAAATAAAGTTAAAATAAGTTTTAACTTTAATTTTTTAATTAGAGTTGACATTAAATACAATTTTATATACCTTAATTCTTTACACTAAAAAACAATCTTCCCTAAATGAAAGAAAAGTGCTGAAATAATTTCCACTTAATCACCTTCAAAAGTACCTATTACAAATTATTTATGTATTTATAATAATTTTTGCTTTAAATTTACTATATTTTATGCAAATAAAATAGATGCATATATTTATATTTGCTTTTATATTTATAAATTTTATTAATATCAGAATTAATTTTATAAACATAATATATCAGAGCAACTATTTAATCTATTTCATATATTTCAGTCTGCTTTTTATGTCAGTGCCATAGAGCTTTAATAATTAAAAATAGAATTATCATATGATTCAGTATCCCACTTCTGGATAAAGATTCAAAAGAATTGAAATCAGGATCTCGAAGAGATATCTGCATCCCTATATTCATTGCAACATCATTCACAATAATCAACATAGAGAAACAAATTAAATGTCCATTAGTGAATGAATAGATTTAAAAATGTGATATATACATACAAGAGGTTATTATTCAGCATAAAAAGAAGAGAATCCTGTGTTATGCAACAATGTGGATAAACCTGGAGGACATTATGCTAAATGAAATAAGCCAATCACCAAAAGGTACCATTTATGCAATATCTAAAATAATCAAACTTCATAGTGGCTGTACTAATTTACATTCTTATTAGCAGTGTAGGATGGGAATGTAAATTTAAAAAATTAAAAATAGAATTACCTTGTGACCCAATAATCCCTCTTCTGGGTATCTATTCATAAAAATGTGAAAACTTGTATTTGTAAAAGTATATGTATTCCTATGTTCACTGCAGCATTATTCATGGTAGCCAAGAAATGGAAACAACCAATAGATGATCAGATAAAGAAGCTATGGTATATATATACAATGGAATGTTACTCAACCATAAGAAAAGATAAAATACTGCCATTCGTGACAGCATAAATGGATTTTGAGAATATCATGCTAAGTGAAATAAGTCAGATGGACAAAATCAAGAACCATATGATTTCACTCATATATGGAATATAAAACTGAAAGCAACAAACAAATAAGACAAACAAACAAATGAAAACGCATAGATACAGACAATAGTTTAGTGGTTACTAGAGGGAATGGGGGGTGAGGGAGAGGTAGACAAAGGTAAAGGGGGTCAAATATATGGTGACAGAAGGAGATCTGACTTTGGGTGCTGAACATACAATGCAATATACAGATGATATATTATTGAATTTTTACTTGAAACTTATATAATTTTATTAACCAGGTCATCCCAATAAATTTAATAAACAAAAATATCAAACTCATAGAAACAGTAGCATACTGGTCGCCAGGGGTTGGGGGAGAGAGAAATGAAGAGTTGCTGTTGGACAAGTATAAGGTTTCAGTTAGGCAAGCTAGATAAATTCTAGTGATTTTCTATACAACATTGTGCCTATCATTAATGATACTATATTGTGCACTTAAAAATTTATTGAGGGTAGATCTCATGTTAAGTGTTCTTACCACAATAAACAAACAAACAAACAAATAAATAAATATTTTTTGAAAGAATGGATAATTAGGATATGGATTTTTTTTTAATGCCTTAAATTGTAATCTAGGGCTATGGTTGTGCCATTCTGATAATATTATTTACTTTAAACTCAGAAATGCATGAAAAAGATATTGCTGATAAATTTTGTCTTTATCTACTTTTCATTTTACTTTTTCAGTTCCATAGCATAGTTAAGCACTGAGAGATTTGTAGGTACCGAAATTTCATCTTCCTCATAAAGGTATCTTCATTATTTTTTAAATATTAATTTTAAATATTTTTTATTTTTTTAAAAAAACGTATTTTTTTGTACAAAGTGTGTTTTATCTGTAGGTTCTGAAATTTCACTGAAGATTAAAAAAGATTGTTTTCAGTTTATAACAGTTTTTCATGTAAATAAATTAATGTGAAAATCTAAACATATAAATAATTTATAATGTGATTAGTTATTTGCAAGCTGGTAAGTTTGCAAGTACCCAAAATTGGATTTCCTTAGCTTCCCTCAGTTGGCATTACTGTGTTTCATATCAAAGCACATAGCTTTTTATCTCACCCCTATTTCACAGGGTCAAGAATTGATATTAACCCTTTTCCAAATGAACAACTACAACTAAAAAATCACATAGCAAAAAGATGCCCACAGGATATAAAGAAAGGTAGAAGTGTAAAAAGTAGAAAGGTGGCTTTTTTGAGAAATAACCAAGTGAAAAAAAATGACATTTTTAGGTTCCTAAGTATCTTGAAACAGAGAAAAAAAAGAGAGAGAGAGAGAAAGAACAAGTGATAGACTCTTGCTTGGAACCGACACTTATACCAAAAAGAAAACGCAACAAAGAAAATGAAAGTTACTCAGTGACCTTTCCTTGAGTGAATTAAAAAAAAGGTTTGCTTATTCTTTCTAATAATGTGGCTGGTAAAATAAGAATACTTATACTTTACACTCTTTAGTTTCTTTTTACTGTACAGGGAATCACATATCTCCCTTCAGCGTTTCAAACACAAAATACAAAAAAGATTACCGTCTTTCATGGTTTTAGATACTTAAACTCCATTTCCTTATAAATCATATGACATACAAGCTGTTTGTATACTAAAGTGCACTTAATATGAGATCTCTGAAAAAATACATAGATCAATGTTAGAGATCCCAGAGCTCCAAGGATAGTACAGAATGTGGCAAAAAAAAAAAAAAAAGAGGATTCAGAAAAAATCAAGAGAGACAGAACTTTTCTTGGTTAAACTAAATGCAAGATTTCACCAATGCTCCAGGGAAGAGAAAATAAATATAATGTGATGATAACAATAATAATAATAATAATAATAATAATAACAACAACAACAACAACAACAAAGGCAATAACTATCTTACAATAACACAAGTGCTAATAAATATTAAGCACTCATTTCCTGTTAAGCACTGTGTCCTAAACAATTTATTTGTAGCATTTCACTTAATTCTTTCAACAACTCTAGTTCTAGGGTTTCAAATGGTAAAATTAAAGCATAGAAAGCTTAAAAAACATCTATGATCACACAATTATCAGGTGGAAACAATTAGCTCCAAATTAAGGGAATATGGTCTTTTAATCCATGTTTTTTACCACTACAGTATATCCTACATACTTAGATCTAAATACCAACATGTTTACTTATTTATTTTTTTAGCTGAGTACATGCTACCTAATTAAATCCATGGGTAGGTATCTTTTGTATTTGCTTCAAATATTTATACATAAATTACAAGTAAAGTAATCCTTTAGTTTATGTAGGAGATATTTATCTGGAGTTAGACCCATAAAGTCGACTGCAATCAAGATATTCTGATCCTCAAACACCAGCTGATTAAATGGTTTCATACAGAATGCCTGAATGAGATACTCTCTTTCAGGACAATGTTACATGCACAGATTTGCTCTCCTTAAAAATTGTAAATGACCCAGTGAAAACTGCTTAATTATATAATGAATTTTTAGGGAATGTTCCATTTCATAGAGACAATTTCCAACTATTTGCAACAAAATTATCAGAAGTAGATTATGTAAACTTGTTAATATTTTTGTACTCAGAGGAATGCATTTTTCAACACATCATTTAAAAATAAAACCAATAATACATTGCTGAGGCCCACTGATATATACATACCCTATAGTGTTTTATTAATGTTTCTTTCATTCATCTTATGCAAAATGAAAGTATTGTTTGTTATACAAAGTTGTTCTGTGTTGCTTATCATACTTCTTGAAATCTTATTCATGCTCTGCAAATAAATTAAAAAATATGGTTTATCACAAATGCCATATCAAAATAATTGCTGATTTCTTATAGAAAAAAATTATTTGAAATATTTAGACTTTAGTTTCTTCATATTCATCTTTTTCGTCTTCAAGAAAATAGAAGATAACCAAAGCCTTATTGTTCAAGACCCTGGGACTCTGAAGGCTCTCATATTTCATTTGTTACTGATGTTTTCAAATATACATTCACATTATGACATGTTTTTCACTAATAACCATTCTTTCTAATAGATTAAAGTCATCAACACCACCACATTCTATATATTTTCTACATTTAAAATGCCTGATAACATTAACATAAATTTGTATGACATTTCTTATGTTACACAGCATGTTTACAACCTACTCACAACGCCTCCAGACAGATCAAGGTGTGATTTTCAGCCTTCCACAATTGTGTCCTCATTTATGTTTGCAAACTGGCCTCTCTCTATTCTTACTTCAGTAAAATTGGCCTACAGAATATTCTTTTAATGACACTTCAAAATTACCTTTGCCTATGTCACTTTCTGTACTTACTTTCTCCATCCCCAAATAATAGTGATGTATTTCCCTCCTCTGAATTTCTAGAACACATCATTATCTCTTATAACGTGTTTTCTTTTCTCTTATTTATAATTAATTAGACATATGTGCTATCCCTCCCTGTACGTGGTAGGCTCACTGAGTGCGGCATTCTGTTCCTTTTCCCACCAGCAGTATCTAGCAGAGCACCATACACATTGTAGGGATTCTATACATTTGTATGGAAAGAATGAATCAATTTTCAGAAGAGAATGCATGAACAACTTAAGTGACTGGTGTCAGACAAAATTCAACCTAGAAATTCTGATTCTTAAGCCATTTTCCAAAGAGGATGATGTTGGCTAACCCCTAAAAGCTACTCAAAGTATTACCATGTTCTAACATCAAGCTACTCTACCCTCAAGCATAGTTCATTCATTTGATCCAGAACTTGTCTGGATTTCATCATCTATAACTGTGAACTCATATTTTGATTTTCCTCCTTAGTCATGTTCTCATTTGCCGTGTACTTTCTTAGATTTCTGTGGGGAAAGATATTTTAACATTATTTCACCTTAAAATCTGCATATTAATTCAAAACTTTCTTTGAATGCTGAATTAAAAAACAAGCAAACAACAAAAAACTATATCTAAAAATTTAGTAAGTTATTAGAGATATTTTAATAGAAAATAGAGAATTGCATTTAATTATTTTGTCCTTAATATTGACTTTCAACTTGTTACATATGAGTGTAAAATGTATTTCTTATAAATTTTTACAAACATTTGGAATACCATAAAATCTTTAAACTGTGACAAAACTGTAAAGAAATTATGTTACAATTAGAAAATATTTTTTCAACTGGGGCATCTACTTGGCCTTTATGCTTGAGTAGGAAGTCCATATTTTCCATTTTATATAATTATTAGGAACATAATTAGCTTATCTTTTTACTAGCCTGACTTTTTTCTAGGTACCACTAGCACTTTTAAATTATTCTTTTCAAAGAACTCATGCAATTACCACACTTTGTAAGCAACTACTATAATTCCAAAATGTGTCAAAATCTGTCACAAATCTGCTTTATTATTTAGTTAAACTTGAAAAAAAGATATTTATCTCTATCCAAAGGCATTTTTGTAGAAGAAGTTACATACAAACACACACTACAAAAGAAACTGAATGAGAAAAGAAAATTGACATTTTGATTTGTGGACTCTCCAGTAGGTCTATCATTCATCTAGAAAAATATCACTATTGTCACTCTTCTCAGGCAGGGAGACTAATTGGAGCAGCTGTGGCAGAGCACAGTCTTTCTGCAGGGAAAGCCGCCTTGCAAAGAAAGAACACACTAAAGGACTTGCAGGTGTTACAAATTGAGTCTAAAAGATGAGACTGATTAGAAAGAGCTAAAGATGTATAGCTATGTCTTTCTAAACACTGAGTTACTAATATGGTTTTTTGTATGGACGACAGTTTATTCACTGAGAAAATATTTTGCATTTGTGCTTTGTAAAAAGCAGTGTGCTAGTCACTTCTTTTAGCTTAAAAAGCAAACAAAAATTGACATGATGGAAAAGATGGCAAAAAATCAACATGGAAGTGAACACACTTTGAGGCCATGCAGTGCCTTGTTTTGATTTTCTCTTTCAGTATATGATTCCCATCCAAGTCATTCTAGATTCCATAAAGATGATAACGATAGCTAACATTTATCAAGGGGCAAAGGTGAAATTGTTTTCCCAAGGTCATATCCAGGTTTCGTGATTCCCAATTTAGTTAAACATTGACTTTTTCTTACTATTCTGTGAACCAGTCAGGTCAGAGCTCCTGACCAAAGCATTCACTTCTACCACATTGGTGCTTTAATAGGAATTATTATTTATACTTTTGGGATAATGAATGGGATCTTGCTCACAAGCCTGAGGACCAGGAAAGGGAAGGAGGGATAAGATCAGTCCTTTACTGCAAGGAGAACCTGGGAAGTTTCCTAGAAGCAAGAAAAAACTCAGACCCCATACCTCCACCTAAGACTACTTTACCCTTCATTCCTCCTGCTGTTTGAAAGGAAATTATAAGATGTACAGTGAGAGGCTTATCATTTGGACAAGCTTGAATAGGTCTTTTAACTTCTGTAGATTTCAGTTTTCTCAGCATCCTTGGGGGAATTATATAAAAGCATATATTCTATTATAATATTTTTTTCTTATATGGGTGTTCTTGAGGACAAAAGTTGTGTTTTATTTCTCTGTGTAAGCCTAAGGCCTAGAGTAGGATATTTCAAACATTAAATGATAAATAACTGTTAAATCAAAGAATAACACAGGGATAAAATATTTTACTTACCTACCTCATGGAATTGCTATAAACATTGAATAGAAAAATTGTGAAAACACTGTAAAACTTTAAAATGTTTGTAATGTAAATGAGAATAACATTTGTGCTTATAATATCATTATTCTAAGTGTTATTTAATTTTTCTGGTCTACTTCATTTTTATAAAGAACCGATAAAGGAAGTATTATTGTTATCATCTTTTTACAGACATGCAAATGTGAGCCACAGAAAGATGAACAAAAATGCTGAAGGTAATTTAACCAGTATTTGTGGGAGCCAAGATGTGAGCTCATGTAGTCCAATACCAGAATCTGTGCTCTTAACCAGTATCTATTATTATGATAAGGTTGATTTATATAATGTTTATCGATGTGCTTCTATGATTCTTGATTGAAATATCAAATGACCAAGAAAGTGTGAGTTACTGCTGCAGTATAGTCGAAAATGACATTGCTGAGTTATAGGAAGACCATTGAAACACATGCCAGACAGACTTGGTAAAGCCTCATTTTGCTTTTTTTCTGCATAATTTTAAACTTCTCACTGAATATGCCAGAGAGTTTCCTCATCTGTGAAATAGATGTAATATTTATCTACAGAATTATTAAGTGTTTTATTATATGGCAACTAATAGGACTTTAGTAATATACAGTTGCTGTTATTTTTGTTATCGTTGTCATTATTTCTTCTCTTTTCTTTCTTTTTTTAACTTTCTTTTTTTTATTCTTTATGTATTAATTATTTCAAAAACTATGTATTGAGAACCTACTATGTGGAAATAAAACAAGAAAACGTAGCTGTTTACATAAAGCTTATATTCTAGTAAAAAGGAAAAAAGATAGTATGCAGATTAAATATGTAAAGAAAATTATATATTAGAAGATGATAATGGTTGTGGAGAAAAAATGAAATAGTCAAGTTGTATAGTATGTCCCGGGGAGAGAAGATTTATAATTTTAATAAGGTGGTAAGAAAAGATCACATTAAAAAGTACCATTCAAAGAATATCCTGAGAAACAGCATTTGGGGCAGAAGTTACAGCTCATCTAAGAGACCCAGGATGGGATTGTGCTTGGTTTATTTGAGGAACAGCAAGAAAAAGCCAATGTAGATGAAGTAGGCTGAGTGAGGGGGAAAGAAATAAATAGAGATCAGAGAAGTATGAGTAGGATGTAAGGTCATCAAAGGAAGGGCACTTTCTAGAGTTCATTGTAAGCATTTTGAGTTTTATTCTGAGTGAGGCAGAAAAGAGCAGAGTCATGAGTGACAACTCTGGGTGGCATAGTAAGCAGAGATGGTAGAAAGAGAAGGATGATAGCCAGAAGCCAGTCTGGAAGCTTTTACAATAACCCTGCTATGAGACAATGATATCTTCAGCCAAAGTATATGGCGATGGTGGAGTCGAGGCCCACTGTTTGGATCATGATGACATTCGACTCCATTTATTGCTCAAAAACAATGAGAAAAGGGAGAGGCAAATTATGAGGAGTCAAGATGCTTCTTGCATCACCTCAGATTCAGTCTCTGCATAGTCTACAGGCAAGAGGTGGTTATTCTTTAGCACAGAGGAATGAATCACTTTTGCTACCCAGAGGATTCAGAGAAATATAGAGGCCTAGTTTCTCATACCAAACAAGATGTTCCAAAGCTGGGTCTCAGTGCCACACATCTTCTCTCTCAGGGACCTGAATTTAGCATAGATTTGTCAGGATTATAAATTCAGCCTATTTCAGTACTCTCTTATTCTCAAAATTTGATCCTAGGCCTCATTTTCAGCATACCTGCTCCATGGCTACAGGAGATGAGGGTCCTTTACATACTAACATCAAGGTCATCCGGCTTTCACACTGTGCCCTGAGTTGATAGTTGGCTGATTTAGTCCTATTAGCTCCTTCCTTCAATGCATCAAAGGCACTTAAATGCCACCAGTCATCTCCACATTCCCTGTTATTACCACTGCTCTTGCAAAAGTAGCCTATTTAGGAGCAGTGGTAATCATAAGGATTGGGGTAATAGCAGGAGACTCTAGTAGGAAAGAGAGGAAGTGAAACAGAGAGAACAATGTTATCAAGCAAGTTATCACTACAGGTCATTAGAACTTAATCCCACTGAGAAACTTTGGAAGCTAATGCAGAACTCATCTCTCAGAGTTAACCCAGCAGAAAAACAACAGGTATTTATTCACATACTCCTAATAGTCACTGGTTCTGGGCTGCACCTAGCATTAATTCTCTGGCACATACTTCCTGATATGTCTGTAGTGTGAAATCCAGACACTAGAGAGAGGCCTCAGGAAATGAGTTATGGATGCAGGCAGCTGGAAGTCAGTCTGGCGTGCACTGCAACTGAAAGACCCAAGGTATATGGTCAGGGCACTGACACTGCCTAGCATATTATTCTACTATTGATGAACATCTGGGAAGCCTCTAGGTTTTGGCTTTTATGATTAGTACTGCTAGGAACATTCTTATACATGCCTTTTGGTGAACACATGTATGTGTTTATATTGGATATATACCCAGAACAGAAATTACTGGGTCATAGAGTACACATGTGTTTAGCATATTAGATACTGTCAAACATTTCTCTAAAAGCGTTATACCAATTCACACACTGAAGACAGTTTAAGAGAATTGCAGTTCTATTTTGTTAGTAATAATTGATATTTTCTATCTTTTCTCATTTTAGCCATTTTGTGGAGTGTGTTATTGCACATCTGTGGTTCAAATTTACTTTTCCCTGATTATTAATGAAATCGTGTATCTTTTCATTTGAAAATTGCACATCCTCTATTGTAAAGGGCCTGTACAAATATATATCTTTTTTATTTGATTGAATAACATTTGACTTGTTTCTCTTTTTTTCATTCACATTTTGACGTTTTTGGAATCTACCAATATTTTATATATAGGCTTAATTAATTCATTTTATCTAGTCAATATCATTTAGTATTTATTCATTCTCTAAAGAAGGATACCAATTTATCTTCTATTTTTTTCTTTCATGAAAATACCGTGAAAACCATCCCCATTTATGGTTTCTTTTGACCAGTTCGAGGTTCCTTTGGGTTGTATACCAAGAATAGAAATGTTTGTATTGTAAGCTATATGGCAAGTAAAGTATAAAACATATTACAATATTAAGAATAACAATTTACATTCCCCGTGAAGTACCTGAGTGTTCATCTTTTTTCATATCCTGACCAGGTCTTGCTATTTTCCAATATTGTCACCAGTGCTTCATCATTTCTTTCTACACTAGTAAACTTGATCATTTCTTTCTATATCTATTAATTGATAAGCCTCTTAGTAAGTATAATGTACATTTATTACAACTATGAATAAGCTTTATTAGGAAAATTTATAGGTAGAAATTGATTATATGTAGCCCCCTGAATCCATGATCCCACTGGACTAGTACAGCTGGGCCTAATGTACCTGGACTTGTGGTAGTTTGTGCTCCAGGAAAGGTACTTTACTAACTTTCCTTTTTTAACATGTTTACTGGGAAATCGGGAGGACACAGAGAATACCTGATTAGTTGTATAATACTAGGAATCAGAAGATCTTGACCTTCCTACTCTCAGGGGTGTCCATATTGATGAGAGGAACACCGTGCCTTCCTGAGTTGTCTATAAGAATTTGCTTCCCAGGGTCAGTATTGGATGGAAACCTTACAGATCCTCATGCTGAGCTAGTTCATTACTAAGCCACCTGAATGTGGAGTTTTCTGAGCCATCCGTCTATCCATCCACCCATCCATTCATCCATCCATCCGTTCATCCATTCAACAAAAAGCTCCGCATCTCTGAGTTACCTACTGGTCCCTAGAAGAAAAATTGATTAAATATATATTTTCGGAAAACCAACTGAATTTTCAGTGAAGCTTCTAGCTTCTCTTGAAAACAATGATGATATTCCATATGTATGGAGACAGCAAACTTAGTAAAATTCTCATTAGAAGGATTTGTAGAGATCATCTAAACCACTTGGTTATGAAGTCCAAGGTGAGAAAACAAGGACAAACTTCTGGGATCAAATCAAAGGACTGCTCAGTGTCATTTTAAAAATTTCGTTAGGTGAAAACCCATACATTGATTCGTAACCTAAGTAATGCCGCTGACAGTGCAGGAAACCTGTGTGTATAATATGATCTGTCCCTCTCTACCTCTGGTTCTTGGGTCATCATGAAGGATCATATGGCTCCCTCTAGAGTGAAAATTATATTATATCTAAGTGGAAGGCAAGAGAAAGTCTGTCTGCTTCAGAGACAAGTCCTAGGGAACACAAAGTATTGTACTAACAGTTTATTTTGGAGTAAAATCATGTATCCAACTAGTGTTGATTATCTCCTACTGTGGGCATTTGCTTTTCTGCTGTTTAAGATGGTGGAAAAGTTTGGTTGCATTAAGGAGGTGAAGAAAATTGCAACCAAAGCTTTTTAAGTAAGCTCTACTATATAGAGTAGTTGCAGAGTTTTTTAAGGGCCAAGATATTAGAAGTATGTTATTCTATACCAAAGGGAATGAGAAAAGGTTGTTATAATTTGTGTAGTTGATAAAAACGTCTATGTGGAAACTAAGGAAATCATGCTTGTAGAGGTTGTGACAGTCCTTAGGAAGGAGTGGTTGCCTAGGAATCACTAGGATTATCTAGAAAAGGGAATGGGATCTGACAAGGCCCCTCACATCTTGGCAGATTGCAGGAATCATTTGCAATATCACTATGAGCCACAAACTAAGAAATTTATAGATGACTGTTGGGGCTGGCCATATTTGTAATAGGAAAGGAGAAAATCATCTATCCATCCTTTGACCACCCCTCTTCAACATCCCAAGATCAAATGCATTTATGCATAAATTATTACTTTGGAAAAGCAGCTAGAATACTTGTCCTTTCTCTGCAACCATAAACAGAAATCCAACAGTCATCATTCTGTCTCCAATGATAACCTCTAAAGAAAAATGAAGACAAATTCAATGGAAAGGGAATCTGTTGCAAAAGCATGAAAAGCATAGCAATGTTTCTCACTTCAAGAGAGATGAAATCATAAAACCCCCAGGAAATGACATGGTGCTATCCTGGGAGTAAAAGGATTCAAAACTTATTTATATTATGTCCATCCAGTCATCTTCAATCTATTCAGGGGAAGTCCCCATCTATTCACCAGGGTTTCTAGGTGTGTGTGAATAAATAGAAAGGAAGAGTGAGTGTTGAGATATAAAATCATTAGAGTCCCTGCATATCAAATAGATATGTAGTACTCTATAGGATTTTTTAAATTGGCAAAATTTTTATAAACCAAAATGAAAAGTTTTCTAAGACATGCTAAGTGAAAAAAGCAAGATGCAGAACAGTAGGTTTTAGTATGTTCTTTTGTGTTTAATAAATAAAACTTTCTCATGTTGCAGTATAGAAATACAAGCATCTTGATTTGTTACTTGGACTTTCATTCTTTATTCTCCATGCCTGACGCCTAGGGGCCTAGGAGCTCTAACAAGGAAGAATATGGTTGTGTTCAATTGTTTAAGAGTTCAGTCACCAAGGATAGCTTAAACATATATCCCTGAAGAAGTCATTGAAGGAGAGGCTGTTGTAGATAGCTTTTGAGAGAGTCATCCCTTTGCTCAATGGTATATACTGTCCATGTATAATAGTGACATCCAACCACCAAATGCTAAGTTTAGGGTAGTCACAAGCATAAATAATAACCCACTAATAAATTTTATTATGTTAGGAAATATCAGTGCCTGGCAAATATTGTCGATCAGATACTGGCTAATGTGTTTTATCTGCTTCAGGGAGAACACAGAAACTCCATATTCCACATTTGTGTCTGTAGCAATGGGGTCTAATTTTTGTCCTCTTACTAGAGTCAGGTACATCTTCCAACTTCAAGTTGGTGCAGATGCATATGGTGCTTGCCTGGTTTGTTTTCAGTTAATGAGTATTATTGCTGCCAAATGCGAACAGGAGCACCAGTGAGAGGGATTTAGCAAGCTTTGCTTCCCAATTGGAAGAATGACTTTGTCCTCTTTAATGAGAGAAACATTCTGACCTCAGAAGTCAGGTAACTTGTGGAGTTTGGGTACCAAAGGCTGTATCATTGGGAAAACTTGCAGTCCTTCTGTGAAGCTAGCTCATTGCTTGGGTACTTGCAAAAGCCGTGAAGATCCCAGTTAGTAAATGGGTTTGTCTCATCTTGTTTGTTCAGGTGCCCTCTTCTCCATATTCTTATTAATGTACTTTGCTCATTTCCTCTTGGTTTTCTTATTGATGAGTAGTGTACTAATTCTACAGACTAACTATCTGGATTTAAATCCAGCTCTACCAGTTAACAAATTGTGGGATTTCAGACTATTTACTTAAATTGTTTGTGTCTCAGATTTTTTTTTTAATAAAGTCAAATAATATTTTCTATCTTAGAAGTTTGTTATAATTAAATGGATTAATATTTTTAGCACTTTTAAAAATTCTAGAATAGATTAAGCACATTTGTTGGGTAAATGAATGAACCTTTCTTATTTCTTGCTAATTCATAGAAATGTATTCTACATACCAGATATTAATCCTTTATAGATAATAAGTGTACATGTATCTTCCAGTCTCTCACTTATTTGTTAATGTACCTTATTATAAAGAAATCTTACATGTTATCCAATCAAATCTATTCATTTTTTATGATTTTGGGATCTGCCTTAAGAAATTTTCACAACCCCAAGTTCAAAAAGGTATTTTTCTACAATCTTGTCTGTTTGCCTTATAGTTTCATTTTTAATGTTTAAGCATTCAACTAACTTATTCTAGTATATACTATATGTTAGAGATACAACTTTATTTTTTCAACAAAGGTGGCTAAAAATGAATCCTTTGTCCACAGGTTTATCTTACCGCTATTATCACATATCAACTTCACATTTAGAGTAAGATCTATTTCTAAACTATTCCTTTACATTGGCCAATTTACCTTTATCTATACCAATACCATCATGTTAATTACTGTAGTCTTGTAATATACATTAATATATTGGGGAAGGAGGTAAGTCTTACCACTGTGCTCTACTTTTTCAAAAATTGCTTAGCTGTGTGTGATTCTTTTCCTTTAAATTATAGACTGAATATATCAAGAAGTTTCCCAAATCCTGCTGAGATTTTGAACTAAATTTATTGCTCATTTATGTCTAAATATTTATAGAATTGATATCTTTATAATGTTAAATTGTTTAATCCATGACTATATTGTTAACATCTAAGAAATTATGATTTGCAATAGTTTTTAGGCTCACCTTCAAATATGTTTTGTTAATAGAAAAATTTTTCATTAATTTAGATTTTCTATTGGTCTCTTGGGAAAATGTAGATGCATCTAATTGCACACTATTTTGAACTGACAGATATTGGTTTTAAATGGCCTTGCTATGAATTGTCATTTATGCATTTAACTCATTCTAGTATTAGTATATGCAATGTGTTAAATAGAGATAAAATAATTTCAAAGATGCCTTACAAAGTGAGCAATAGCATAGTTACTATAAAAGACTTTTATTAGAAAAGTCTTTATTAAAAGTTGCTTTGTTGGGTTTGGAGAAAATGTGATTATGGGAAATACTTCAAAGAAATGACATTTAAAATTTAGATTTTGCAAAGTGTTTGGTGATGCTTCTGCCATTTTAAGAAACCTAAAATTCCTTTCAAAGTTTGATGTCTCAGCACGGAAGATTAGCTTACAACTGTGGAAAATCACTATGTGGAAGTTACATGATCATGTATAGTCATAACTATTGACCTGCCACTAAAGGTTTTTCACATAATGAAAAGTAATCCAAATTATTTCAAGGTTGGAAAACATGGACTTGAACATTGATATGGTGTTATTAATTTTGCTGTATAATTACTCAGCAGATAATTTGCTTTATTCTGACAATAGCCTTGTTCTAACACCTACTACATACAAAGTGCCATCCAAGAAAGAGTAGAGAAAATAATCGTGAATAAAACACATTCCATGAATTAATAGGGTTTGCAGGACAGAGAGAAAGGTATATAAATATACTTTATACTGACTGATATACATACGTTAAGCTTATTTATATTTATTTAGTAAAACTCTGTAAGATTACAGAGGAAGAAACACCCAATTTAGTCAAAAAAATGGGATGAGGAGTCAGGGAATAAATGCTTTTCAGAGATGACAATACCAGAACTGAATCTCGAGAGAGAAATAAGAGTTTAGAAAGCAAAAAAAAAAAAAAAGAGAGAGAGAGAGATGTTTTATTTTATTCATTTTGTTTTTAAAATTACTTCTTAAAGAAAAATAATATTCTTATGATAAAAATACCTAAAAAATATTTGTGAAAATAATAAATAAAATAATGTATATATTTAATTTTGTTTACTTCTAGTCATAGAGTTACATATTTACTGTATAAGGATGTAATTTGATGTAATGCCAGTAAGCTTTCTTCTATTTGCCAAGCATTGTTCAGTGCATAAAATATCATGTGTTAATAACACAACCTAGAGAATTTGGACAATATTTTTAACTTAATCTAATTATAAAAAGTCTTTCTACCATTTGGAAAACAAAAGGGCCTTTCAGGGCCTTTCATGTGTTTCATTTTTGACAAGAGATTTTCTCACTCCGTGCCCCATTCAAAAATTGCACAATATTGATTATAGAGTTTATGTGATTCTCAAGATGGCTATATTCCATTGGAAAAAAAACATCTTTTAGTTTGTATAGTTATTATAGCACCGCAGGAGTCTTCATGGATGCAATTATCCATGCATTGTTATAGAGCAAATGCCGTTAAGGGGTAAAATAACTACATAAAATAACTGAACCAGATGGATATTTGAAAATAAAACACTAAAGATATATGTAGGTTTTTTGTGGTTAACAACTGTTCACCAGGAAAAAAAAAAAAAAAAACAACACGCACTATAAATAAACCTTTGCAATTCTTATTGCCTAAGGTGGTTTTATTGGTGGCAGCGTTGTTTTTAATTCTCATTTGCATTTCTTTAGTTATTTTCAAAGGAAGGAGCCAACAAATATTTTCCCATTGCCTTAGTGGTCAAGGGGAAAAATAGTTTATCATTTCATAGGGCAATGTCAGATGACAGGATAAAGTCAATCCCCAGGAGGCTATGGGAAAATTAGCAGTTACAGAAAAATAGTAAATACCACATTTGAGACACTGTAACCTCTGAGAGCTAAAATTAGAACTTAAAGTGGACATGACCTTACAAGATATATTATTATCTTTGAAATAATGGAGAGAAAAAGTAAAGCAGACTCCAGATGGAGAGAGCAAGAGCAAAGCTTCATTACCTGAAAGCCAGAAAAAAATTGAGAGAACCCTAAAGGTCCAAGCGATATATCGGTAATATCAAGACTGTACCAAGAGCAAAGATACCTTTCACTTCTATACCTTCCCCAACACTCAGTATCTCAATACACATGACCTCATTGACCACAAATAGAAATGAGTTGACATTGTTTTGTACAATGTTGACTTTGTGTATACTATTTCTAGTAGTGGGATCATAGTGTTGTATATTGTGTTATTATTATTTGAAAAGACTGTTATAAGTGCAAATGTTAAGGTATGTGAGTTCTGGCATCAGTTCGCCAACATCCATTTATTTTTTCTGTGACTTGGAAAATGATCTCGCTGTGTATCGCTTTCTTTCACTATAAACTGGAAGTAAAAATAACGCTTTACTCAGTGTGAAGTAAAGGTGCATCTAAAGGCATTAGTTCAGTGTCTGGCCCATGGAAAGAATGTAACAACGTTAATGCTTATGAGTATTAATACTATTATGATCAATAAACCAAGAGACTTTGCAAATTCTACATATTTAAAGATGAAGATATCAGGAAGAAATATTTTTACCAATGGAGATCATTACTTTGGCCTTAAATATAATACCTCTCCTCTCTTTTTCTTCTCTGAAAATAAAAGGATCTGACCTTTTATGTTGTTGCATGATGTACTGAATAGTAGCTTTTAAAAAAAAAGCATTCAAAATTTACTAATTCGGGGAGTGAGTTTGTTTTTGTTTCTTTGGAGCCTCTTGATGTTTCTGGCATATTTCTAGCAACTAGTACTTATATTCAGAGAGATCCATAGACTAGGAGAAACATAACATCAGACATCAGATCTAAGTATCCTTCACACAGTGCCTAGTACAGATTGCTTGATGAAAATTAAAAAAAAAAAATGCTCCTTTTTGATTAATGAATAAATAGATGGTGAATCAAGAACATCATGCTCATTCAAGTAATGTACCATATAGAGAATAATAAATGTGGTGTTTGTTCATTCCTATAGGCATTTTAAGTTTTACTCATTCCTAATTTGAGCCTTGAAAGCTAAAAGTGTTTATCAGTCCTTTTTTTTTTCTTTTAGGATAAAACATTTTTTACTAGTTGTAATCTAACTATACATTCAAACGTCGACAAATGTCATGATATTGAAGACGTTCTCAGCTACACGACTCAGAGACATTTACATGATTCACCAAATATAGCATTTCTTTCAGGATGTGTGCTAAGATAAATTTTGTTTACTCAGATCTCATTCTTCCTATTTACAAGAAATAAGAAGTATGTAATATAGCACAGCCGCCTATCTTTCAGCTGGCAGGAAGCTCAGACAAAAGTTTTATATTGAATTGTAGCAACAATTTAATAATTAGAATTTGCTTTGCTTCCCTCCAGCCCTTATTTTTTTTTCTTCTATTTCTTTTTCAGTGTTCTCAAACTATTTTTTAGAATATATTGTTGTCTACAGGTAAGATGGTAACCAAGAATTTTTTAGGGGAGAAAAGAATATTAGTTTTGGAAAAACTGACTAGTCAAAGTTCAAAATATTCTTTGGCTGCAGAATACCTCCCAACTTTAATATGCTCATGTATATGTTAAATTTCGAAGAAAAAGAATTACTTTGGATTTACTTTCAAACTTATTTTATTGAAGAACCTCTTTTCTAGAATATGAAGAACACCATTTAGGACATTTATTTAGTATTATTTGTAAAAGATAGATGATAGGTAGATAGATAGATAGATAGATAGATAGATAGATAGATAGATAGATAGATAGAGAAATAGATAGGTTGGATAACCTGTTTTTAGTTATATAAAAATATACATGGATACATGCATGCAAGATATAATAATACACACTAGAATTTTATAAAGTCTTTTTCTCTTTTTATACATAGCCACTGATATCAATTGACGAATATTTATTCATACTGCTGCTACACATTTACATATGTATATATAAAAATGGTTTTGTCTTATGTCAAAACTATTGGTTTAACATAATTGGTATCATACTGTATGGATACTTGGTTAATTGACATGTTCAATAAATGATGCTGAGACTGGTGATTAATTGATATAGAAATACTTTATTTTTATTGTAACATATTATTACTTAGTGTATATGTATCTAAATTTATTTAGCAACATACGAATTTGTGAATATTTGATTATAATTTTTTTTTCCTTTGCAAATGTTCTATAATAAATACACTTGTCCAATGCCTGCTGATAGGTACCTACAAGAATTAAATAGTTTATCACTCTGTTCTTGCTATGGTAAAAGACAATTCTCTAAAACATATATCTTAAATATTTCAATATAATGAAAGTCCATTCCAAAAGATTGCATTAATATCCATTCCAATCATCACTGAATGAAAGTAATAATTTTTCACACCATCTTAAGTCCTAGATATTAGCTATCTTTTTCCCTTAACTTTTGCTTAACCGTATCAGCCAGTTAAATTTATTATTAATTTATTTTGGCGAGATCTCAGATTTAAAGAGTTCAATTAGTCAAGCTCTGCGGTCTAAAGTCCATCATAGTGCCATGTAAGGCTTTTTCACTTTATATCACTATTATTTTTCCATTGCTCATCATCGTTCTCACTTTGCTTCTACCTATGGTCACGTATCAAAAAAAAAATGTATTGTAATATGTGTCTTTGGATTTCTAAATACCTGAAAAATATTTGTTTTTGTTTTATATATAGGTGCTTTAGTTTATACAGCAATAGCATATTACGGATGTATCCGTTTTCTACTCTTTTATTATGCATGAAGTTTTAAGATCTGTCATTGTTGTTATATATACGACCAGTCAATTGCTCCTAACTGTTGCATAGTAAACACGGCTAAGGAGCCACTACAGTTTATTCTCTCCTTAGCCACCTAGGCTGCTTCTAGTGCTGTGCATTTATGAACACTTTGAGGAACAGCATGGTGCATATCCCCTGGTGGACCTGCATATGAGCTTCTTAGGGGTATATCCACAGGTGAAGAATTGCTGTCTCACAGTAGTATAAACACATAATTAATTTTCTTAAACACTGTCAAATGGATCTCCAGGAAGCCATGACAGTTCTTTGCAATGACAATTCTAAAAGACTTTTATTTTTTTCCACATCCTTGTTAATACTACTTTTTATTGGACATTTTAAATTTTTGCTTATCTAATAGGTGAAAGATATAACTCATTGTTTTAATCTGATTTTCTGTGATTATCAGTGAATATGAACATTTATTTATTCATTAGTTAGCCTATTTCTCCTATAAAAGTGATTATCTAAAGACTTTATACTTTTTTTGATTGGGTTTATAATTGGTTACTAGGTACTAAGCAGCAATTTCTTTTGTAGACTACATAATAATTTTTATGTCTTAAATATTATAAATATATTGTCAATCTGTCACTTATTAGTTTTTTGTTGGTATTCTTCGATGAACTGTAATAAAAATCTCAATTTTAATTTTGTCAAACCAAGCACTATATAAACTCATATATTCTATAGTTAGGTTTTTGTTTATATACCTTTCCCTCTCTCTCTTAAAGAAGTGACAAAAATATTCATCTACATGACTTCTTTTTTTATTATTAAATATAGATTATTTCATGTTTGTACTTTTAATTATTTTTATTTACATAACATGCAAGAAGCCAAGTTCATTTTCTTTTTCATAGAGTAAGCTGGTTTTCCCCATTTCATATATTGAGTAATTCATTTTTATTCATAGATTTATGGTGTACCTCTCTCTATCACATACCAACTTGACTTCAAATCTATTTCTGAGTTCACTATTCTGTTTCATAGTTTATTTATTTTTTTGTTCCTTCACTAACACTTCAGTTTTAATTGTTCTGGCTTTCTAGTGTTCTTGTTATCAGTATAATTTGTTGGATAAATACTAAAAAATTATGTAGTTATTTTTTAATTGGATACTACGACTTAAGAGAAAAGATTAGTTCAATGTATGGCAAGCTTCACTAATAAACACTGATTTAACAATCTAGAAATTGAGCAATGTGTAAAAGAACACTTTATGACCAAGTTCTGTTTATTTTAGAAATATAAAGTTGTTTTACATGAAATATGCTACTGTAGTTCGCTAGATGAGTAGTTTAAGTGGAAACATAAAGCATAATCCCAAGAGTGGAAGACATCATATATAAGATTTCCTCGCCCTGTCCCCCAATACAGCTTACTCTGCTTTGGTCTACTTTGTTGTTTCTGTATTTTCTCCAATTGTTTCAGGTTCAAGCCCTGGAATACTTTTCTGTCTACAGTCAATCCTTTAATGATGACATAGAGTGTTGTTGTTTTAAAAGTCATTTATAAGCCCCAAACTCCTAAATGTGAATCTCCAACCTGAGCTATTACCCCAAACTCTACACTTATCCAACTGCTGATATAACATTTCCACTGGAGTATAAAATAGTTATTTCAAATTTAACTTAAACCAAATCTCTGATAATTAATCCATCAAAACCTGCATTTCTGCAGCTTTTCCCACCTCAGAAACCAACATGTTCCACTCAATTTTTATTTCTTTGGGATAAATGGACAAGATTGCAATTGCTAGGTCACATAGTTATCAAATGCTTATTTGAATAACATATTGCCAAACTGTTTTTCAGAATGCCTTTACCATTTTACATTTACACTAGCAATACATAAGTTATCCAGTTTCTCCACGTTCTTATCAGTATTTGGTATTGTCACTATATTTTTAAATTTTCACTATTCTGAGAGGTATGTAGTAATATCTCCTTGGGACTTAAAATTGAATTTCCATGATGGCTAAATATGTTGAACATCTTTTTATGTGTTTGCCATCTTATGTCGTCTTCAGTGAAATATCAATTCCTGTCTTTTGCTTATTTTCTAATTAGACTGTTTAGCTTTCTACTGTTGAATATGGGGAGTAATTCATATATTCTAGATTCTAGTCTTTTGTTATATATGTGATTTGCAAATGTTTTCTCCCAGTTTGTAGCTTGTGTTTCATCTTTACATGAGCTTTCACAGAACAAAAGTTTTTTTAAGTTTTGGATAGGTCCAGTTTATCAATTTTCCTCTTGATAGATTATGTTTTCATGTCACATCTAAGAACTTTTGCCTAGTCCTAGATCTTGAACATCTTCTCTTATATTTTTTCTAAAACTTTTATGGTTTTACTTTCATATTTAAGTCTATGATTTATTTTTAGTTAATTTTTATATGAAGCATGAAGTTTAGGTTGAGGCTTTTTTTTTTTTTGCCTCTGGATAGACAGTTAGTTTAGCATCATTTGTTGAAAAGTCTGTCCTTTCATCTATTCAATTGCTTTGGTATCTTCATCAAAAATCAGTTGAAGATATTTTTGTGAGTCTATTTCTGAACTCTCTGCTGTGTTTCTTTGATCTATGTGTTTACCCCTCCACCAACACCATACTATCTTGATTACTATAGCTACAGAATAAGCCTTAATATCAGGGAGAATATTTCCTCATACTATAGTCTTCTTTGTCAGTGGTACTTTTTCTCTTCTAGGGTTTGTACCTTTCCATATAAATTTCAGAAAAAACTTAATAGGAGCAGACATCCTTGCCTTGTTCCTCAAAATAAGGGACAAACATTGACTTTCATTATTAGATATAACATTAACTGTAGGTGTTTTGTCAATGCTCTTTATCAAACTGAAGTAATTCTTCTTTATTCCTATCTCTGAGAATTTTTTTATAAATCATAAATACATAATGGATTTTGTCACATTCTTTTCTGCATCCATAGATATTGTCATATGATATTTCTTCCTTAGATTGTTGATATGATGGTTTATATTGTTTTTGTTTGTTTGTTTGTTTGTTTGTTTTTTGACTATTAAACCTGTCTTGCATCCCTGGAATAAATTCCACTTAGTCTAGTATATAATTATTTTTATGCATTGCTGTATTCCGTTTTGCTAATATGTTGTTAAGAATTTCTAAGTTCATCAGAGATGTTCATCTGAACTTTTCTTTTTTGTACAATCTTTGTTCTAGTTTTGGTATTAGAATAAAAAAGGTCTCATAAAGTGAATTGAGAAGCATTTCCTCCTCTCCTATTTTTTAAAAGAGATTATGTAAAATTAGTTATAATTCTTTAAATATTTGGTAGAATTTTCTACTGAAATCATTTAGGTGTAAAATTTTCTTTTTCAAAAGGTTTTGTTTTTCTTTGTTTGCTTTTTATTTTACAAATTCAAGTTCTTTAATGATTAAAGGGCTACTCAGATTACCAGTTTCATCCTGGTTGAGTTTTATACTTTGTGGTTTTTGAGGGAGTCACCAAATATAGTATAAAGTTATTTGTAGTATCATTACTACATTTTTAATAGATCCAGAATCTGAAGTGATATCCCCTCTTTCATTTCTGATATGGGTGATTTGTGTCTTCTGTCTTTTTATCAGCCTCCCTAGAGATTTATCAATTGTATTGTTTGTTTTCGAAGAACTTGCTTTTTGTTCCATTGATATTCTCTATTTTACCTATTTGTAGTATCTTTAATTTCTACTCCAATCTTTACTGTTTTCTTTTTTTAGCTTTCTTTGAATTTAGTTTCTTCTTGTTTTATTTTCTCGTGACACTTATTTGAGAACTTATTTGAGAACTTTCATTATTTTTAAGGCAAGCATTTGGTGCTATAAGTTTCCCTCTCATCATTACTTTTGCCTGCATCCCACATACTTTATTATGGTACATTTTTATTTTCATTCAGCTCTATGTACTTTTGTTAATCCTCTGAGACTTCCTATTTGACCCATGGATTATTTAGAAGTATGTTGTTTAATTTCTGTATGTTTAGAGTTTTCCTGTAGTCTTTCTGATATTGATTTTTAGTTTGATTCCATTACTCTCAGAGAACATGCCATGTATCATTTTAATCTTTTAAAATTGTTGAGCTTTGTTTTATGGAAAGTTTTGAGCCATCATTTTTTTAAATACTCTTTCAGCACCATCGTTTTCCTCCTCTTTATCTGGGACGCCAGTAATGTAAATATTTGATCTTTTCTCATAGCTTCACAGGTTCCTGAAACTCTGTTTATTTTTTTTTCTCCAGACTATTTTCTCTCTGTCCTCAAGATCACTGTTTCTATCCTCTGTCATCTCCACCTTACTACGGAGCCCATCCAGTAATATTTTTCTGTTATAATTTTCAGTTTTATAAATTCCATTTGGTTCTTTATTTTAACTTCTATTTATTTGCTGAGATATTTTTTATTTTTCATTTGTTTCAAGAGAATTTGTAATTGATTTTAAAGCCTTTTTATGAAGGCTGTTTTAAAATCCTTGTCATATTTTTCCAAAGTCAGATTCATCTGTGTTGACTTCAGTCGATTATCTTTTTTATTTAAGTGTAATTTTCTTGAATCTTGGTCCGATGGGTTATTTTTTTTTTTAATAGTATCCTAAACATTTTGTTTGTTATGTTTTGTGACTCCAGAGTCCTATATAAATATTTTATTTTAAGAGGCAGACACCTTGTTTATGGTTTACATTTTGATCTTGGCCTAAATGTGTGACCTGTGGTTCAAATGTTTAACTTCCAGCACTTCACAGTGTTATTTCAGTCTGCTTAGTTTATCCAGTGCCACCTGAGGTACCCGCTGATGCTGCTTAAGTGGCAGAATGGTCTCCCAAAGGCAATATGCGAGATGTCTCACAGTGGTTGAGGGGTGTAGTGGGATCCCCTTCTAGAGCTGTCCAGTCTGCTGCATTGGCCCTTGAGAGTCCCAGACTGATTTTGGACTCTCCAGATTGTTGTGACCAGTTTCCTTTTGCTGCTTCCACACCCAGGCCTGGTGTCTCTTGTAGAGAAAGAAGATTTTTAGGGACAAAGAGGTTTTTTAGACTGGGTCATTTGCTGAAAGTAGGTCACATTTAGTTGTTTTGCCTGCCCACTTCAGCCAGTAAAGGAGTCTCTCAGGCCTGTGGAGAGAAAAAAAAAGCTTTCTGGATCAGACCACTAACTGTGATTTTTTTTTTTTTTCTTTTTCTTGTTCTGCCTGTCTGCCCTGCTGTCTTTCCAGAGGATGAGAATATGAGAACCAAGAGAACAAAGAGGCTTTCCAGACTAGGCCATATGAGTTAGCTGGGTCTTATTACAGGTTTTTCCTGTCAACGTAGTATCTTTCCATGGAAAAGGGAAGTCTCAGGCTTTGTGGGAAAGGAGAGTGTTCTAGTGGATTCTCCTTGCAATAAAGTTGGGCTCACATGATGTTGTTAGACTCCTGTTCTATGCTTGAAGGAATTGAGCCCAGCTAGGCTGCTTCCTTTTGCTCTGTCAGGAGTCTGGAAACAGGGTCTGGCTTACCTTATTCTGTTTGGTGAGGGTAGTAAACAAGACACAGACTGCTATGTTGTTTCTCTAGTCTTGGTGTCCCAAATCACTTCACCTTCTTACAACCTTTCAGAGTTTTTATTTGGCTGTCCCTTTTATCATTTCCTGGTTTCATACTTGTGCTTCTGGGAAAAAAGCAGGAAAATAATTGGTCTACACCATTCTGTCTGGATCAGAAATCTCAAATCAAAAATTTCTTTTTAAACCTAATATTGGCTATGTTACTTATATAATCAAAACTTCCCATATCATTCAGAAAAATAGACAAAATATTTACAATGGCCTGTTATAACAGCTCTCTATTATTATCTGGTTTCCCCTTTAACTCATTCCCTCCCATCTCTATTTGGCTCACTTCTCTCCTGCCAGAGGCCTCCCTGCTATTTTTTAAGTATTCTGAACATGATAACAAGTCAGAGCTTCAGTGCTTGTTGCTTCTGCCTAATTTTTTTTCTCACTATCCACATGACCAACATTTTTTTTTTCAGTTCTCTGTGCCAATGTCACCATGACAAAGAACCTCTCTTCTCCTTAGTTTTTCTTTATAATATTTATCACCACTTGACCTCTATTATATATTCATTCATTTCTTTTTTTTAACCTATTTCTTCACTGTATAGGTCAGAGATTATTTTGTTCACTGTGTCATATCCAACTCTTCAACTAATGCCCTTCATATACTGAGTGCATACAATAATAGTTATTAAATTTATGATTGAAATTATTAAACCCAAACTTGTGCTTATTTTCCTACAAATTTCCTAACTTTTTAATTATCTGTCTGGCCTCCATTACTTACCCTGCTTGTTCCACCTTCTTAGTGAGAGCCTGTTGGAATTTTAATTGTTATGAAAAAGAAAAGATAGAAAAAATATATTTGTGAAAATGCATGTGAATATATAGATACAATTTTTAAAGTTATTATTTATTTTTGCTTTCCTTATGTTTAGCACTTTTCTGATTTTTTTAATTGATTTATTTCCTATAATTGTGATGTCCAAAAAGATGTAAGGAAGGTAAATGACCTGAGAGAAGTTTGCCGCTCTATTGTGATGTCCAAAAAGATGTTTATGTGGTAAAACTTCTGAGACCTTGCAAAACTGAGAATTATATAAACTTTGCCTTCACATTTAAGTGAGAAATGTAAATACTAAGGTTTGAAGGTTTTCTCTCTTCACAGTTTTTAAAATATTACTTTATTATACTACTTCATGAAGTTTTAGCATGAGAAGTACAATGGCTCTGCTTCTGCTGTTAATTTTCCAAAATATATCACATTGTCATCAGAGAATGTAGCCTATAAAATCATAGGCTTTTTCTAATTTATTGATTTTTCTTTTTGGTCAAAGTTGCTGTACAAAATTTCAAATGTTAAATGCATTTTTAAAAATAAAGTATATTTCCTATTTAGAGTCCACATACATTAATTTTGATATTTGAATATGTTATGTTTGTTTTAATTATAGATTTTATTTAAAAATGTGCTCAACCTGTGATCATTAAATATCTCATTATTCCTTGAAGTTCTATCAGTTTTTTTTTCCTGTGTAAATTTAAATTTACTATGCATACCTATATAGATTCATGAATGATAGGTATTTTTGTAGACTTTTTTTCTTACCATATGAAATCTATCTTGTGCTATTAAAGTCTTCTGGGCTGAAATCTCTAATATCCAATAATGAAATTGCTATAGTTATATACTTTTTATTAGAATCATTTTTAACTCTTTATTTTCAACCTTATTTTATCATTTGTTTTATGTTAGGCTATTAGTATATAGCAAGATACTTTGTCCAATCAGAAAGTGTGTTTTTAAACAGAGAAGTTTATACCATTAACATTAACTGAGAATTTTGTTCTGTTTGCATTTTTCCTACCTCTTTGTTTCATGAATGCATTATCTTCATTTATATCTTTTGCATGTATGTAATATATTTCTTTCAAAATCTTGTATTTTTATATTACAGTAGCTGAAACCTTGGATGTTTAATATTCTGATTCTTACATTTTTTATACCTCTCATTCATTGTGCTGGTTTTCTTCAAATGTTTGAGATGATGTTTGTGTTTACCATACCTTCCTCCTGTAATTTGGAAGGTAAATGACCTGAGAGAAGTTTGCCGCTCTATAATGTTCTAGATATTAGAGAAGTTTAATCCTCCTATAGGTCACCACCATGAAAGGCCTAAGGCCACTTCCTTTAATTCTCCATCCCAAATTCCACCTAAAGCCTCAGTCTGTAAACAATGGCTAGTGCTGGGCGCAAATGGATTTAAGAGAAGGAAAGTAAGGAAAAATAAAAAATCCCAGGCTGATTATTTTAAATTTAGCTTCCAAATAGTTTCCTTGTAGCATTGCTTTTGACTGGTCAGCACTCACAAAATTGCTCCTACCTTTCATAAAAATCTTTGGTATTGTGTATATCAGATTACTATTTCCTATTTTAATTTAATCACATCTGTTTTCATTTCATTTTCTTAAACATTGCTTAAAATTTCTGGTTCATTAATTGATCTCTTTCTAATTTTCCAATATTTTAAACATTTAAAAATATTTTTGTTCTATCATAAAACAAATAAGAAAATACTTATAGAAGAATAGAGAAGTTGGCACCTGTCTATTATCCTTTGTTTGATCTAATCTTAGATGCTGACTTGTGTAAAAATAGATTATTTACATGTGGTTGTTCAATGCTTTTACTTAGGAAACTGGAAAATTGCAGAGTCAAGACACCAAAGAGATTGTCTGTGCTTGCATGTGTGTGCCCCACAAGAGCTGACTGTGTTCGGTTCTCATTCTTCTATGGTGTGAGCTAGAAGGACTATTTAATGACACTTTGGGTCTGTAAATCTGTCACTACAAGCAATATTAAGATTCTACTGCTCTTTCTGAGGCTACATATCTCTGTAGAGAATTTTTTCTGTTAAAAATTGTATATTAGATCTAGAAGAAAATGTTAATAATTATATAGTCTAATCTTTAGTTTTCTAATGAGGAAAATGACTTTACTATATGTAGTTTATTTATGGTCAAATGAATAAGGCAGAGCTAAAATTTCTTATTCTTCAATTGTTTTTGTTTTTGTTTTTTTCCTCCATTACACCAGGCCTGTTAATGGTTGGCACTTTTTATTTTTTATAAATAAAGGATTTCAAGACTTGTAATTGAGTGATGATATATGATCCATGGCTTAGTAACACATTTCTGCTTATTTTTCAAACTATAATTCTTAGATTAGGTTTATTTCTCCCTTCTTTTCCTCCTTCCTCCCTCCATTCCTTCCTCCCTCCTGTTCTTTTTTCCTTCCTTCTATCCTTCCTTCCTTCCTTCCTTCCTTCCTTCCTTCCTTCCTTCCTTCTTCCTTCCTTCCTTCCTTCCTTCCTTCCTTCCTTCCTTTATTCCTCTTTGCTTGCCTTCTTGTTCTCTCTCTCTATATATATACATATATAGAATTTTAAGTCAGTTGCTGATTTTGTTTTACACTTATTTTTGCATATATTTATTTACCAAATATATATTGACTTTTTGTTTTATGCCAAACATCTCAATAGAAATTTGGAAATGAAATGAGCAGAGAGGGATATAGAGATGTATATGATCTAGTCATTTCCCAGATGTGCTTATATTTTTTATTTAGACATATATCCTGTGTACGAACTATAAACAAATGTAACATAAAGTTTATCATTTCATAATGTAAAATATAAAATCTTTCCCTCTTCCCCGAAAAGCTTCTCTATTCTGGAACTCTGTTTATAGTCAATGAAGGAAGTAACGAGATTTATTTTTACTCAGTTTAAGAACTCTACTTAGATAAGAACATGTTTCTCTCAATTTAAAATCGATTTGAAAGACTTTTTTGCTTTATTGCTTATATTTTCAATTAAAGAAGATAGGAATATACTTAAATTAGTTTTATAGATATTTTTTTTTTCAAAAAGGACAACTATTCAATGTTTATATAATTTGAAAAGTAAAAAAGGAAGTTAGCTAAATCTTTTTCTGTGCCCTGCCCCCAAGACTAACTTGGTAAGAGTAATTGAGAAAATTAATAAACAGAATGAATAGCACGATGAAGAATAAAAGTAATTTTGAACCAAAGCAAAATTAGATTTTTTAAAGTCTCTCTCTCTTTTTTTTTCAATTCTCTTATGAGATTGTGAGGACTCTGATATTTCAAAAATTTATTGAAAAATGTTGTAGTAAAGATGTATATTAACAATGTTGTCTGAAAATACCCTTCATTAATTTTGCTCTGATCCTTTCCATTCCCTGAGTCTCATCTTTTTCTACTGTGGATCTTTATTTAAAGCACTAGTGACATTAGAACAATAAAATGAGGTCTTGGGAACAATAAGCGTGAAAATTATTCCTAATGAAACCCTGGAATAGAATAGAACACATAGGTATAAATAGATGCAATGTACTTAGAGCTGCAGTTCTGCCTATCCTTAGAGAACATAGTATTGTTATACCATTATCTGAAAAGGGTTTAATTATATTCACATTATATCCATCTGACTTAAAACCCTTATCATGCCAGTACATGCTGAGAAATCTACTTTCTAAACACTCTCCCTGCAGAATCCCTTGTGTAAATCTGCAACTTTCAATGGCTTTATGGAACCCAACAGTACTCTAGAGATTTCCCTTTGATTTTCCTTTGCTCTGCCTACATTGAATAATCAGAAAAGCCATTATTAACTCTCAGTTATCTGGAAACCCATTTTACACTTTATGATTTTTTTAAAGAAAGGTTTTTTAATCCCTAGTAACCCAGTGTCTTCCTCTGGGCTATTGACTCTCACTTAGATATGTTAATATTGGTACAATCTAAACATTTTTTAAAGAAAAAGACAGCTGTATTCCAAATCATGGTAAAGAATCCAAAACACAAAATATTCCAAAATGAAACATTGGTTTTAAATTATATGTTCCTTCCGAGAGTTTGTGGTTGATAAAGGGGACTTTACTTAACTAAAATAAAATGATACAGGGCATTTGTTTTTTAACAAGGAAGATAGTGAACATCGATGCCATTTACGCAATAAGACTAATTTTTTCAACCTCATGTGTGCATTAATAGAATGAAAGGTGTACTCCATATAACAATTTTTTTTAAAATATATACATTACTAAACACACTAATTAATACATCTCAAAAAATTTTAAAAATCTTTCTCCCAGTATTAAGAGGGCTTTTTTTTTTCTGTATCACATGACTTTTTATATATAAAATGATTTTGGAGGTTAAAAAACAGAACAACATTAAACATTTTGAGAAAACGTTTTAAGTTAGACGTGCATGTGTATAAGTCTATAGCAGTTCTTAATTTCCCCAATAGAGAAATCTTTGCAATCAGTTTTCTTCTATACTCAACAAATTTGTTCTTTATTCTCTCTTCTCTTATTATTTTTATTTTGTATACTATATATATATTATTTATATATTGTTTGGCTTTAAAGTAGACTATCAAGTTTCAAATGTTAAGAAACGTTTTTTTAAAAGTTGTTTGCTTTATTCTATACTATGCTGATTTCCTGATTCTTATGAGGCCACACAGGTGGCTAAAAGTTTCTTTTTATGTTAAAAAGTTTGCTGGATATCTGTTGTCTGTTCTTTAAAATCTAATCCTGATCATTTTCCACCCTGCTCTTCATCCCAGGAGGTTGACTTTGTTAGAGTACATCAATAAACTCCCTGAAACTCTGCTGGCTTCCCATCGATTCTGCCAATAGAAAATTCTACAGGTGATCAAAAGGTGAGAAAAGGATGAAGACATGGAGTTATTCTCCTAGTGCCATCTCTGCAGGGTCACCCTATACTGGGGCTGTCCCTAAACTAAAGGTTAATGTTTCTCTCAAAGGAGCCCCTTCTGCACTATTCACTCCTTCTGGGTTCCTTTAACTGATACCTCCTATACCCACCCTTTCCTGGCTTAGAAGTGGTAACAGATCTGCTGATAAATGTGGTTTCCCTGAATCCTAACCATATCTTTGTAAATAATTTTTATAAGCCCTCCTTAAAAATAGTGTACTACTTTTTTGTGTGCTAGCTATTTTCTGCTGTATAATTGAATTTTACAAATAGGTTTTTATCTTGACTCTCTTGATCATAAATTCTCCACCCTCACTGTGGCCCCAATTTTTCCTAATAAATTTAGATTACTCATGTGTATTTCCTTTTCGTTTTGAGATACGCTTTGGTGACTCCCAATAGGCATAACTTTTATTCTTTCCATATTTTATTCTTTCATATTTTTATATTAAAAAAAAGATTGTATTCATCACTAAAATAAGTTGAACTTCAAGTATTGTTTTGAAATGTATTACGAAAAGGTCAGTGAATAAAATCTTCACAAAGTGAACAATTTGCAGTTGAAAAGCAATTCCAATTACCAGTAGCCAAGATCCCAGGATTCTTGGTGGTGGTATTTGCAGATGATTAATATTTTTTCTAATTATATATATAGGCACACAACATAAAAATTAAATAAAATGTATTACTTTTTTGGAAAAATAACAATGTATTCCTGAAATAGCATTGCGAACATGCATTCTGCTCCAAATAAGTGAAATTACAGTTTGCATTTTGTGTTTAGAAAAAATATATTCCTATTGGGTTCATACAAAATAGTAAATAGAAAATTAATTGTAGTTAATGGATAATTCCATTTAGCTATTTTTAAAAACTAGAATAAAATTTCTAATTTCGTAACATCATTCATCTCTCTTACTTCTCAATTTGGCTAAAAAGTAAAAGCCATTTTTTTAAAGGAACATTTTTCTGTGGTAAAACATTAGATACTTTGAAAGTGTTTCTTAAAGAAAACAAATTTTTAAAAAACTTTCTTATTAAGAGTATATTATTAATAATTTAGTCAAAGTCAAATGAAATAAATGTAGATAATCTCTATGTAATTTTTAAGAGACTTTATTTTTTAGAGCAGTTTTAAGTTACAGCAACGTACAGAGAGTTTCTACTGGCATTAAACCTGAATCCGTATGGCCAGGTGAAATCAGCGTACTTTATCCCAGTGACTCCCTGGGACTCTGCCCCACTCAATTCATATATACCACTCAATGGCTCTTTCAGCTGTTAAACCTTATGGGCAACTGGCAGGCAGCCTTATACCTTGGGGTGCCCTTGACCTTTTGCTGAGTAGCCCCAGGCCCAGTACTTGTGGCAGCCGGCCTCAGTTCACAGAATGGTCTCTCCCACTTGCCTCCAGGTCCAGCAGAGGCAATGACCAACCACAGATCATTATATAGTTCCTACCAGACAGCCCTGGGTGGTCACAGGCCGCAGCCGACCTTGGTCTGCACTGGAGATCCTCCTAAAGTGTCTATAGAACCAATGCACCTGGAAGCTGGAGTCAAACCACAACAGAGCACCTGATTAGCTCCACAAGTGGCACATCCAAAAGTTAGTCTCAAAAGGTACACTAGCCCACTGGAGTGAATCCCACTCCATGGGACCACCTCCCACACAGCAGCCCATACCCTGTGTGCATGGCCAGTTCTCACAGCCAGTCAACCTGAGAGTCAGTCCCACCAACTAATGTGCTAAAAGCAATCAAAACTTAACTACAGTAGGATAGCACACATGACTCGCACAAGGGACACTCCTGGAGGATCCAGCACAGGTAATCAGGGACACAATACCACTGGGCCACACATGGCATCTACTACATAAGACCACCTACCTAAGACTGGGAGATATAGCAAATCTACCTAATACATAGAAACAAACACAGAGAGGCAACTAAAATTTAAAAAAAAAAAAAAAAAAAAAAAAAAAAAAAAAAAAAAGAAACATGTCCCAAATAAAACAATAGGAGAAAACTCCAGAAAAATAACTAAATAAAATGGAGGCAATAAACTTACCAGCTATAGAGTTCAAAACACTAGTTTCAAAGATGCTCAATAAACTTAAGAGAAGGCTAGATAATCTCAGTGAGAACATCAACAAAGAGTTACTAAGCATAAAAAAAGGACATAGAAACCATAAAAAATAACTAGTCAGAAATGAAGAATACAATAATTGAAATGAAAAATACACTAGAAGGAATCAACAGATTAGATAAAGCAGAGGATCGAACCAGCAAATAGGAAAATACGGTAGCAGAAAACACCTAATCAAAACAGTAAAAAGAAAAAAAGAATTAAAAAAAAAATAAGGAAAGTTTAAGGGATCTCTGAGACAACATCAAGCATACCAACACTTGCATCATAGGGATACGAGAAGGAGAAAGAGGGAACAAGGTATTGAGAACCTATTTGAAGAAATAATGACAGAAAACTTTCCTAACTTGGCAAAAGAAATAGACATACAAGTCCAGGAAATACAGAAAGTCCCAAATAAGATGAACCTAAAGAGGCCCACTAAGACACATGGTAATTAAAAGTCCAAAGGTTAAAAATAAAGAAAATCCTAAAAGCAGTAAGAGAAAAGCAGCTGTTTATTTACAAGGGTACTCCCATAAGACTGTCAGCTGATTTCTCAACAGAAACTTTGAAGGTGGAAGGGATTGGCACCCAATATTCAAAGTGGTAAAAAGCAAGAACCTACCCAGCAAGACTATCAATTAAAACTGAAAATGAGGTAAAGAGCTTCCCAGACAGGAAAGAGCTTATAGAATTTATCACAAACAAGCCAGTATTACAGGAATGTTAAAGGGATTTTCTTAAGAAGAAGAGAAAGAAAAAAAGAGAACACATAAATATGAATAATAAAATGGCAATTACTATATTCCTATCAAGAATCACTTAAATTTAAATGGATGAAATGTTCCAATCAAAACACATAGAGTAGCCAAATGAATAAGAAAACAAGACCCATACACATTCGGTCTACAAGAAATTCACCACAGACCAAAAGATACACACAGACTACATGAAAGTAAAGGAATGGAAAAAGATATTTTATGCAAATGGAAATGAAAAAATGTTGGAGTAGCAACATTTTTATTAGTCAAAATAGCCTTTAAAAAGAGGCTATAATAAGAAACAAAGAAGGACTTTACATAATGATAAAGGGATCAATCCAATAAGAGGACATAACCTTAGTAAACATTCATGCACCCAATATAGAATTAAAGAGAAAGATTGACAGTAATAATGGGGGATGTTAACACCGATACCAAGGGACAGATCATCCAGACAAAATCAACAAGGAAACAGCATCATGAATTGACACACTAGACCAAATGAATTTGATTGATATTTTTAGAGCATTTCATCTCAAAGCAGCAGAATATATATATTCTCCTCAAGTGCACATAGAACATTTTTGAGGATCGAACACATTTTAGGTCACAAAACAAGTCTCAATAAATTTATAAAACTTGAAATCCTACCAAGCATCTTCTCTCATCACAATGGTACGAAACTAGAAATCAATTATAAGAAACAAACTGAAAAATGCATACACACATGGAGGCTAAATAACATTCCACTAAACAATGAATGGATTAACAATGAAATGAAGGAAGAAATCAAAAGATACCTAGAGACAATGAAAATGAAAACAGAATGACTCAAAATCTGTAGAACACAGAGAAAGCAGTCCTAAGAAGGAAATTCGTAGCAATATAAGCCTACCTCAAGAAACAAGAAAAAGCTCAAATAAACAATCTAACCTTACACTTAAAAGAACTAGAAAAAGAACAACAACCAAGCCCAAAGTGAGCAGAAGGAAAGATATAATAAAAGTCAGAGCAGGAATAGATAAGAGTCTAAAAAAATACAAAAGATCAATAAAACCAAAAGCTGGTTCTTTGAAAAAATAAACAAAATTGATAAACCTTTAACCAGGCTCATCAACTCATCAAGAAAAGAAGAGAGAAGGCTCAAATAAATATAATTAGAAATGAAAGAATGACAACAAACTCCACAGAAATACAAAGGATTATAAGAAAATACTGTGAGCATTTTATGTCAACAAACTGAGCAATCTGAAAAAAAAAATGAATAAATTTCTAGAAACATACAATCTTCCAAAACTGAGTAAAGAAACAACAGAAAATCTGAACTTACCAAATACTACTAACAAAATCAAATTAGTACTCAAAAAGCTCCCAATGAACACAAATCTGGATGACTTCACAGGTAAATTTTATCAAACATTCAAAGAAAAATTAACATCTATTCTTCTCAAACTATTCCAAAAAATTCAAGGGTAGGGAAGGCTCTCAAGCTCATTTTATGAGGCCATTGTTACCCTGATTCTAAAGCCAAAGATGTTACAAAAAAAAAAAAAAAATCGTAGGCTGCTATTCCTGATAAATATAGATGCAAAAGACTTCAACAAAATATTAGGAACTTAAATTCATCAAGGTATTAAAAAGATTGTACACCATAATCAAGTGGGATTTATTCTTGGCATGCAATGTTGGTTTGACATCCACAAATCAATTAATGTGATACACCACATTAACAAATTGAAAGATAAAATCATATGATCATTTCAATAGATGTAGAAAATGCATTTTATAAAATCCATCATCCACTTATGATACAAACTCAGCAAAGTGAAAATAGAGAAAATATATCTCAACATAATAAAGGTCATAAATAACAAACCCGCAGCTAACCTCATACTGAACAACAAAAAATATCTAAAAGTATTTTTCTTAACATGAGGAACAAAACGAAGATGTCCACTTCCACCACTTTTATTCAACATAGTATTGAAAGTCCTAGGCACAGCAATCAGACAAGGAAAAGAAATAAAGTCATCTAAATTGAAAAGGAAGAGGTAAAACTGTCGTTATTTGCAGATGACATGACACTATATACAGTGAACCCTAAAGATTCTACCAAAAAAACTGTTAGAACTGATAAATGAATTCAGTAAAGTAGCAGGATACGAAATTACTATTTAGAAATTGGTTGCATTTTTATACATCAATACTGAACTATCAGAAAGAGACATTAAGAAAACAATCCCATTTATAATTGCTTAAAAATCAATAAAATACCTAGGAATAAATTTAACTAAAGAAGTAAAAGACCTGCACTGGGAAAATTGTAAGTCATTGAAAAGAAATTGAAAAAGATAGAAATAAATCAAAGTATATACTGTGCTATGAATAAGAAGAATTAACATTCTCAAAATGGTCATACTATCCAAAGCAATCTGTAGATTCAATGCAATTCCTATCAAAGTATCTAGGGCATTTTTCACAGAAGTAGAACAGATAATCCTTAGATTTATATGGAATCTTAAAAGTCTCTAAATAGCCACGATAATCTTGAGATAATCTCCTCAATAAATGGTATTGGGAAACCTGGACAGATACATGCAAAAAAAAAAAATGAAATTGGAACACCTTCTTACACCGTATACAAAAATAAACTAAAAATGGATTAAAGACTTAAATATAAGACCCAAAACCATAAAACTCCTAGAAGAAAACATAAGCAGTGAACTCTCTGGCATTTTTTTCTGATATATGTCCTCAGGCAAGGGAAACAAAAGAAAAAATAAACAAATGGGACTACATTAAAATAAAAAGTTTTGCATAGCAAAATAATCATGAACGAAACAAAAAGACAACCTAGTGAATGGGAAATTGTGAAATAATACTTTCACACTTTCTCATCAAAACATCTAGAGAAGATTCAGATTGAATGTTACAGCATGGGTAAAATTCATTTCATCTCATATAACGTCGTTACCCTTTTACTCCAGGTGTCCTTGGCAAAAGCTATTGTTTTATTCTATTGCCAATATGGACCTATGTCAGGTTGTCTGGTGTTCTAATATGCTCTCATTAGCATATAGAATTTCATGAAAGAAAGAATTGGAAGCCACTTTTTAAACTTTCTGCAATATGATTTCCAGAACAGGAATAAGTATGATCTTTATAATATATTTGTTTAAAAATAAAAAAAAAATTGTTAATATTTCTTTCTTCCTTTTTATTCAACATGTAAATTTTCTGTATCATTGACAAGAAAAAGCACAATTGTAAAATACGCAAATAGCAGGCAATGTACCACCGTGATTTAACATTTTTAATAATAGATTTGATTGTAGTGGATTTAAATAAAACAGAACCCAATCCCCACTCCCCCCAAAAATTTATAACATCTGAAAGAAACTTTCATTCTTTAAAATTTACTAAAGATCACTATAATGGCCATTCCATAATAATTATAACTAATATTTATTGAACACTTCATATATATTTAAACCTTTCAACAACTTTTCAAAGGGGAATATTTTTATTACACTACTGTATCAGTCAGGGTTCAGTCAGAACACCAAAAGTCATTAGTTATTTATAGAGGGAAAATTAAATACAAAGAATTTTTAAAATGATGAATTACAAGAAAAGTAAGAGTAAACTTAAAAGAACACAGGATTAGCAAAGATAGGGAGCAACTACTTCTTTTGAAAGAGCAAGTATAAAAAGTGCTCCTGGAAGGCTGAGATTTCAAACCTTACTGAAGAGGGTGTGGCTGCAACCCCTTGAATAGCAGAGAACCTCCCTGCAGTGTGAGGCATCAGAGCTGTTCTGCAGCAAGCAGGCCAGGATTGGCGACCAAGAAGCTCACCATCAGGTTCCTGGGGAACAGGAGCTAGTAAACAGAAAGCTACTCCCTGAGGTGCCGGCTAATTTATGGAAGAATGAGTGCCACTTGGTCTCCCATGTAGTTAGGCAGCTGCGACATAGGACAAGATGAAAAGCACACCAGAACTAGAGAGAGAAGGCTCTCTTTGCCTTCTCCTGGCAAAGCCTAACATTGCTTTAGCTGCAAAAGCGAAGTGTTTACAGGCGCCAGCTCCAGAACCAGAAAGCTGATTGAGCTAAGGGGAGATTTAGAGCTAACAGGCAATAAATCGATAGTTGGCACATCCTCTTTAGGGATGAAAAAAAAAAACTTATTGAACCCCTGTGACTAGTACATGCAAAGGCAAGAGTTAAGACTTTCCAAATAAAACACTCCTCTTAAACGCTAATCACTGTGCTGCTTCAATAATAAGCTACCAACCTACAGGATTCCTACTCCATGTAAAATCATGAATATTTCCAGTTTCTATAAATGTGAGACATTTCTTTAATGCTAATTGTAATTCTACTTAAAAAAAATTCTTTAAAATAATATTTGCCCAATGAAGTAATTTTAAATATTAAGGTATATCTAAATTAAAAATAACATATTCCTTCCACTTTTATTTACAAGATGCAAAATGTCCATGATATAAATACTGAAAGTTGCTACATTTGGCTTAAAATGCAGTCAGTACAGATGGTGGTACACCAAACAGAGGGAATATGATGGTTAATTTTGTGTGTAACACTGATTGGACTAAAGCAGAGGTTACCCAACCCCCAGGCCACGGACTGGTACTGGTACATGGCCCATTAGGAACCGGGCCACACAGCAGGAGAAGAGCGATAGGTGAGCAAGTGAAGCTTCATCTGTACTTGCAGCCTCTCCCCAGCACTAGCATCACCGCTTCAACTCCACCTCAGATCATCAGGAATTAGATTCTCATAGGTGCCATAAAGATTGGTAACCACTAGACTAAGGGATGCATAAAAGTTGGTAACCACTAGACTAAGGGATGCACAAACAGCAGAAATAAACACAATTATTTCTGGGTGTGGCCATGAAAGTGTTTTCAGAGGAGGTTAGCAGTGAATCAGTTAAACTGAGTAAAGAAGATTGCCTTCCCCAATGTGTGTGCTCATCACCTAATCTGTTAGAACCCAAAGAAAACAAAAAGACAGGGGAATGGGAAATTTGCTCTCTACTTGAGCTGAGACATCTTCTCTTGCCTTTTGTTATCTGTACTCCAGGTTCTCAAGACTTTATACTCGGGATGAATTACACCACCAGCTTTCCTGGTTCTCCAGCTTCTTACAGATAGCAAATTGTGGGACTTCTCAGTCTCTATAATTATGTGAGCCAATTCCTGTAATCAATCAATCAATTTATCTATCTATCATCTATCTATCTATCTATCTATCTATCTATCTATCTATCTATCTATCTATCTATCACCTATCTATTTACCTATCTATTATCTATCTATCTATAATCTTCTATCGGTTCTGTTCTGGAGAACGCTGACTAGCATGGAAAGTTGTAAATTGTGCCCTATTGGCATTTATATTTGGATCAAACTGTACCTAAAATTCTCCACATTTCAAATTCATGTTTCCTTTTGAGATTTAGCCAGCTTCAAATAAGTTGTCTGTCACTTGCTGTCAAATAAATCCTAAATAAATTTTTAAAAAATGAATCTATGGTATATTTTTCTTATCTCTTCTCTATAATAAGCATTAATCAAATGTTTTCTTTTGTTTATGAAAATCTATAAAGATTAATACATATAAAGGCTTTCTATATCTCCATTTTTGTTGGGACAAGTAGATCGAACTCTTCACATGATCTGTATTTTACTTTTTCTAACTTAATATTTCTTGGAAAGATTTTCATGTTTTTTTAAATGCCTGTATCATATTCTCTAGTGTTTATGTACAAAAATGTAGTCAATCATATTCTTCTCAATGGTTTGGGTTTTTTTTGTTGCTGTTGTTGTTTTATTTTGTTTTTGTATTTGAAACAAAAATGAAATAAACTTTCTTGTTTTTGTTTTTTTAAAAAACAATGGCAAATAATCTGAAAGTATAGCTGTGTACACAAAAGAAGGGCATGGTGACAAATCTTTTTTAGAAAACTGTCATTCAACCTTTTGATAACTATACCTTTGTTTATTTGTGAGGAACCATTTGTTGCTGAGTTCATGTGGTTCTGAGAGGGTTGATACCACTTGGATACAAAGTTTTCATATATTCAAAAATTTTTGAGCAGATATTATTACCCTAGCCACAGAGGATACTTAAAATATGGATATGGAAACTCATTAGGTCCTATGAAACTTTTACTGAGACTTTTGGGACCAGATGCTGGTGCCTTTTCTTATACATTATGAAGCTTACAGAATGTGCGTTTCTGAGATGCTACACCATAATGGAGAATTGAATCAATATAGAAGATGGAGATAAAGAAAGAGAGAGAGAGAGGGAGAGAAAGAGAGAAATTGATCACTGTTAACATTGTTCAGGTCCTGTATCAAGCTGAATCGGTAACTCTTGACTTTTCAAGAGCCAAAAAATGTTCTTTAGGAGTTCAACCAACTTAACATAATTTTTCACTTAATACCAATAGAATCTTATGTGATAAAAAGAGTATAACAATATAATCATTTTTAAAAAATTAAAAAGTAACAGATTAACTTTTCCCAAAGTTCAGTAATTTACAGATCCATAAATTAATGAAAGTATTCATTTCTTTACATATTTGCCAACCCAAGATGCTATTAATCATTTCAGCATTTGTTAACACTCTGGGCAGAAATTGTATCTTGGTGTTTCAATTTATATTTTCTTTTTTATTAATGAAATTGAACATTTTTTCCAATGTATCAATATTAGAATTTCATATTTTTTGAATTGTCTGTTATATATTTTTATATCTTTCCCCTATTCTTTCCAAATAACCCAGTATTACACTTGGGACTTAAATGTAGTCAAATATATCCAAACAGCAAGCCTGATTCCTTTTCCAAGAATATTTCTCAGTAATACTCTCTTCTTCACCCTCTTAGAACTACAGATCTTTATTCTTATGTGCCTGCTGCTTTTTCCTGTGGAATAATTTATAAAATGTTTGCTGTGCAATGTCTAATTGGGCTTTGCCCAACATCCTATGAACTCTTAACATACAAATGAGAGAAATAGGTAATTTCTTTATACATTTTAGTAGCCTGGGGCTCTGAAATACTGTGCCAATTGACTGAGGAATAACAAATTACCAAAAAAGCATGTTTTGTAGGAATAGAGAAATTGTATAATTAACTACAACAATACTTATTATATCATTTTTCAAAAAATGATTTGGAAACCTTTAAAGATTTGTGAGTATATTCTCAGGAAATCTGTTTTAATTTTTAACTTAAAAACAATAAACAATAATTTTGATTAATTATTTCCTATAAAATAGACCAATCTGAGTCTCATTATAAATTTTTACCACTTATATAACATAATATATATTTATATATTAAATATTGTATATGTATGATTCTCTGTTATATATTACATATGGTATATTGTATCATAGCATATTATTATACTTCAGAAGAATTAATGCAGTTCAGATTAGTGTTCTTCAGAGTCAACCATGCGATGTGTCACCCAGCTGAACATCACTAACTGCCATTCGATTTCATTATTTCACATTTTAACATTACTACATTCACTTTACTCACGTGTTACTTAATTCCCATTTCCAAAATATGAGTCAATTCTATACTGTTTTCATGGCCTTTGCCTGAGGCTGAGAAAAAAACAGGATGAACATGAAGAGCTGAGCTGGAAGTATCAAGGGTGGGCAGAGGGACTGAGACTGTATCAAGGTCAACTGAGGACCCCAGGATGGACTGAGAAAGAAGCCAAGAGATACACGTTGCCATCACACATGGCTGTGTAGTTGGTCTTTCTGGGACTATATTGTAGGCAGTTATTCTTATTAAAAACTAAAAAATAAACTTGAAGTGCAATAGGTACTATATGTCTTCTAAATACACCAAATTTGACCCATTACTTATTTTTTTATGGTCCACAAGCTGAGAATGGTTTTATATTTACAAATAGTTACATTATAAAAGATTACATGAGTAACAATATTCTAGCCTCTATTTTACCTCTTGTCCCCCAAATATTTATTTTTTGGTCCTTTATGAAAAAGTTTTCCAACCTCTTGAATGAAACATAAAAGCCCTTAAACACTTCTGTAATTTTATTTAATACCTATTAAATAGTTATCCTATGCTATTATATTGTAATCAGATTTTTAAGACAATCCAGGAATCTAGTCATTATAAAAATGTCATTTATTTTGCTTAAGGCTTATGTAATTTTTAAATATTGGGGAGTTAATGAATAGACATGAGAAATAGTATTAAAAATATTTATAAATGGGTCCTTTGTGACCTATGTTCTCTGAAGTGCCAGTGCTTTCAACACCTTTCAAGTTTTCTGTTCAGCACTAAAAGAAAAAAAGAAAAAAAATGCTTTTATTGATTTCTTGGAGTGAGGAGTGGGGAAGGGCGATTTATTGCAATAACAATATCAAGCTGTAAAAGAGAAGGTCAAGATTAAGGAATATAACAAATGCCTATGAAAGCAAGTTATAAGTCAGTTAATAAATTAGAGGTGGCAGGTGACAACTATAGGTGACTGTCTTCTGGTTACTCTTGGAAGAATAAGTTCCTACCATGGTTGTCAAAGATTATGCATCACTTGAAGAAGTTCATGCTAATCAGTTTGTGACTGACATTCTCCTTGGATCTCTTTAAGTCCTTCATGTGAGGCTAAGTTGTCGCTGAAGAAATATAAATGAAAATAAATTAAATTGATTCTTTCAGCAAATTGCTTTGCAAAGTGCACATCAGCAAACTGTCCTTTTGAAAAGTGAATAAAAAGGAAAATATTTTTAGCATATTTGAGTTAATTCATAACAATAGAAACAGCATTAGGAAAGTAAACAAAAAATTGCAGTGAAATCTCTCTCAGTCCATGCTCTATTATTAGTAATCAGTAGACTACAGCTTCACCAATTGCCATCTCAACAAAATACACATGCTTTGAATTTTATAGTAAAATATTTCAGAAATATGAAAAAATGATATAAGCATAATAAAAAAACAAACACTCACGCACCTGTAAATTAGCTTAACAAAAAGCATTGAAAAATACTGTAGATCTCCACTGATGATTATACTACAATCCTGAAAATTTATTGTTGGTCCATTCCCAAGATGTCTTTATATTAAATTTTCTATGTTTCAAATAATGCATATCATGGTATTATGCTAATATAAAATATGGTATTGGTTAGGCTGCTTTAAATTTTAAATACATGAATGATATTATATTGGATACTTCTTTCTGCAAACTTTTTCATTTAATATTATATTTTGGAGATATAGTCTTCCTCTTTAGATTCCCAGCTTTTATATTCTTTTGTCAATTGTGCTTTTGAATTAATTACCTTTTCTTACTAATATACTTATTCATTTATCTGTTCTAGGTACTAAATTTTTACTTATATGACTGACCATATCCATAATCTCCTCCTAGACTTTCCCCCATATAAATATATAATTTGAGAGATAGAAAGTTGTAATTTTAATGTCTCAAATTTATTATAATTTTTCTTTTCATCTATTCTTTTTGGATTTAATTACGAAATTGTTTTCTCCCCTGAGTACAAAATATCCTTCGATATGTTCTAAAAGTTTTAAAATTGTGTTTTTCACATTTAGATCTATACTCTACTTAGATAGATAATAATTTCATTATTTTCCATTTAGATACCTATATTGCTTATGATTGCACAAAAGATATTTTTTTCAAAATATTTTACTTAGCATGTTTAATTGCTTTTAGAGATGACATCAGTCCAGATGAACACTACTCTATACTGTCAGAAATTATAGCTAGCTAAAAATTATTTAACAAATTCTAAAATAGCAGTACTCTGTTACACTCTCCACTATTTGTTCTACGTAAACTATCTTTCTTTTTCTAATGTCATAAAAAGTTCTTAAAATCAATTGCCATTATTTTGTAATTTTCAGTCACTATTAGATATCGAAATGTCTATGAAATTTATACCTCTACAAGAGTTATAGTCATAGCTGTCGTAGTTGATTAATTAGAACTTATAAAATTAAGAAGGTTTTGTACCAGGTAACACCTGAGTAGGGATCTGAATCGAGCAGACAAAGGTAACAACGGCACAGGAAACACAAAGGCATACAACTCCAGGCAGCCCAAGGTGAAGGGAGAAAGAAGAAGGAAGTGAGACTAGGTCAGATCCTTAAAAATTCTGTTGAGAAATCTGGATGTTATGTTATGGCCAATGCAGAGAACTACAGATGAGTTTTAAGAAGAGACTTACACATTAAAATATGTATATTGAAAAAGATACTGAGTGTGCATCACACACACACACACACACACACACACACACACACACAAATGCTGGAGGGATTGGAGCCTGAAGGTAGGTAAAGCATTTAACTATGCAGCAATTCCAGGTATCATCAAGGCTACTATTTAAGAACTATTTAGGGGAGGGAGCACTTTGCGTACATTAGTGAAAATTAAATGTGATGCGTGAATAAGAAAGAATATTTAAAGAAAACACCTTGGTTCTTCTTTGAGTAGAGAGTTGATGGTTGATAGTTGTTGATAGAATGGTGAACACCAGGCTTTATAGGATGAGTAAAAGCTAAGATCTGATAAATTCAGTTTAGTAAATACTTACTGAGTGCTCCTTATTTTTTAGTCCCTAAGAAATGACATTATTCACCTCAGAGAATACAAAGCTAAAATGTATAAACAATGTTGCTGGTGTTCATGAAATAATATTTCCGTAAGGACGGGCCTTTTCTTTTGCTACTGAAGATCAGAAAAGTGAAAAGGAACTTTCATTATGGCTTTAGATGCAATATTAAATTCCATATAGTAATGTGAATATTTTGAATTATTTTTGTTTAAAATGTTGCAGAATCACATAACACAATATTAATTATATAAATTAAACATAATTTGTTTGGTGTAGAGAAGTTAAATATGAAAGAAAATCATGAAGGGCAGCCACTTGTGAATGATTTGAGTGATATTTAATTTTCCACTGTTATTTTGCTCATGTTTTCCAAATATTCTATTGTAAATATACACAAATTTTATATTCGGATGAAAGTTTACGAATTTCTTTAAAAACTTGAATGTCTTGAGACCCTAGTTCCTCCAAAATTTTCATTCCAGGTCTTTGTGTTTGAGTTAGAAAAAGTTTTAATTGTGTAATATATGTCCAGCTTTTCTATAAGTATACAGTTATTTTTCTGAGGTTAATTCAAAGCACAATACTTCTCTTTAACTTGTCTCTGTATATCTCAACATGGGCTTTTTATTATAAACTTTTTGTTATTATTTCAAAAGCTTCTGTTTTAAGAAATAACTATTGAATAGATATTCTTTGGGTCAGTCATTGTTTGCCATGCACCTATCTCTTCACAAAGATACACTGAATAGTTCTCTTTGAATTTTTTTCACAAATTCTCATTCATAAGATGCTAGAGACTTGAATATCTTAATACAACCTGTTAATCTCCACTTATGAAAAGTGCCTAATGCTATCTTGGGAGACCACCATCTGTCAACACCTGATCTCAAATTACTCCTGCCGAGAAGTAGATGATGCCACATTGTTGTCCAATAGTGTACACGCCTCTTTCCCCTTGCTAACCCCTGAAACTGACAGAGATAACTGGACTTTGCTCATGCTAACATCCCATTAGCCATCAACTGTCCCCTTTAATTTGCTCTGCTTGATGGAGAAGTGGCTGCTTAAAAGCCACTCAAGGCAAGCTTTATAGTCACAGGCACAAAGCCAAAAATAACTCTTGTTTCCCACCTACTGTGCAAGTAATATTAAAGGTGTAGTGTCTCGTGACTTTGTTGAATGCAGTCCTGCTGGAACTGGGAGCTGCACACTTTCCTAAATCAAGAGCTCACTGTGAGCTGGGCTATAAAGTCATTGAGCAGCCCCTGCCAGCAATTAACACACGACATGCTGACCATTCTTGGCAAACCTGAAGTAGAAGCCTGGTGCCAAAAAGGCAAGATTAATTTTGAAAACAGTGTGGCCATCTGTTGGCACTGCTCTTTTCTTCCCACAGGGCTTAGAGATGGCACTAACACCCATGGTATCTGCTTGAATGGATAGCATAGTATTTCAATTATTATTGTAAAGGAAAATGTTCTCTCTTCTGAGGTTTTGCTCCTACTCAGTTCTACAAGATGAAAAGTCTAGACTTAATGAATTATACTCCACAAAAAGAGAGTCTTCTTCTTGCTTAAAATTACCAAGAAAATTTTATTTGGCTCATGAGAAATCAGTTCAATGGGGATTTATCTGGCAGTGGCAGTGTAAGTCAATGTGATAGACACCCAGTGTAGTATTTCTTGAACCCCAGGCTTCATTGTAAGCCAAGGTTATCAAACTTGGCAAATAAAAATTTAGGATGCCCAGTGCAATTTGAATTTCAGATAAACACAAGTATTTGGCAGGTGAGGGACGAAAGGACAAAATTATACTAAAATTTCTTACCCGAACTTCAAAGGTAATTAACAATCCTGTATTTTGTCTATGACTCTATTCTAAGCTGACCTCCTAAAGCCTGTTTAACGGCTCATGTCTCTCTGTACTTAAAAACTATTCAGGAAAATTTTTATAAACACACACATGCACCATGTAGTAAAATTCATGAATAACATTAATTTTATATATACAGCTTGCTGATTTTTTATGGTGATTTTCTCTAGTGCTCCTTTCTAGTCTATATTCACTGTCTTTCCCCAGTGAGATAACCTCTATTCTTCTATTCCCAAAGATTAGTTTTCCCTTCTTTTCATGAATTCCATATAGGTGGAATCAGCTACTATGAACTCTTTGTGTCTGGTTTCTTTCATGGCATCAAAGCATTTATGAAATTCTGCCTTGCTATTGTGTGTAACAACATTTTGTTCTTTTAAAATTTATTTAATTGTATGGGTATACTACAATTTACTTGTTTACTTACCTCTTGATGAACATTTGTATTGTTTCTATCTGGGACAATTAAGAATACAGCTGCTAATGCATGTAATTTTTGATGTGTATATATAAATGCAAGGACATATATACATACATGCCCACATATATTTAAATATGTTTAATAAATAAAATATCAGATTTTTAAATGGGGAAATCTTTATAGCTGAGAACTTTACACTTTCATTTTTTAGGAAATTTAAATTATATTTTATTTTAGGAATATCAATAAATAGTCTTATGAAGGTAGGAGAGAGTCATTGACCTCTCTCTCGAGTATTTCCTCCACATCCGAATTTTATTTGAGAAGGTGAGTTTTTAAGAAAAATCTCAAATATTTTATTTTTATTATTCCAAAATTTTATTAATGAATATAGAGATCAAAGCACTCAAATATTGACCATTACTACTACCATCACACCCAAACACTCAACATTTGAGTATATTGCTTTTGGATTTGAATAATTTGAGAAAGAAAATTCCAGGTCATTGACCAAGGATAGTCAAGGAGCTTGACCTCATATTATACCAGTAGCACCTTCCAGAATTCTAAACTGGACATGCTACCCTCACTGCTGCCATTGCTACTACCCCTCCACTGCTACTATCACTAGTATTTCTGCAATTTCTCTTGTGAATTTTTAGTCATCTGTGGTAGAGAACATCCTCTTTCTCTCAATCTAAAATTCCAAAGTAATTTCCTCACTATATGTTAATAATTTACTACAAATTAGAGAAAAATCTTTCACCTCACTTTAACGCAAATGAATTCTTATCTTTCATATTTCTTTGTTTAAAATTTAGCATTTCCTCCATATTTTGTTGCAATGAGTTTTTAAGAAATTTTTTCTTTAATTCTCAAATAGATAATTATAATTGTAATAACAGCCACTACCATAACCCTTAGACTATGCCAGAAACTAATTCTAGCATATCGTAGATCATGTTATGAGGATTACAAACCAGAAATAGGTGGTGATAGCAGTGATGGCGGTAGTGGTGGTGGTGGTGGTGGTGATGGTGATGATGGTAATAATGATGATGCTTCACACTTTTCTGATGAGGAAACCAAAGCAAGAACAGTTAACTTGGTTAAATTCATTTAACTAGTTGGTGGTAGATTCAGATTTATGAACTGAAGCTGTTTAACTTCATATTTTCTGCTCTTAAAGTAAACTTTGTTCTGGGCCATATTTTAAAATATAAAGAAGACAGACTTTCACCACAAAGGTAAATCTTATAGGTATAATGCAGACATTACAAATGAGAATATTCTTTCAGTCACTGCAGGTGTAGTGGGAGTGAATCCATTTCTCTTAAGTTTTATATCTCATTTCTAAGATATTAACTAAGTTGGCAATTATAATAATGTATATAAAATCATTTTCCTACTGAATTTTTTCCTACTGAGTATTTTTCCTACTGAATTAGACTGAAATGATCAATTATTTCTCACTAATCAGCCTAATATGCACTGTACTGACAGAGCTTTTCCCATCTTTGACTCTTAATATACATTCTAATGTGTTATTAAAAGATAATAGATTTTCCAATAAAGTCTATGATTCATGCATTTTTCTAAGGGCAGATAAACACAGTCAGAGTATCCTTTAATGTTGAGGAATTTTTTGGAGTATTGTAAACTTATAATTCACAGACACACAAACACTCAGACTCAAGAGAAGATTAGGAAAATGTTCCTACACTCATTGTATCACTTTTTTGAGGACCTATATTAATAAAATGTCACTTTAATATTCTTTCTCTAATTTATTTACATTTCCTGTCTCATCATCACTCTGAGTCCCAAATAATCCAGCTGCATCTCCAGCAGAGATTTATACACCTGTGCTGGTACCTGGACCAATAGACTATGGCAGAATCATAAATGCATGTTCTGCTGAGATAACAAGGTTATCGGGGTCATAATTTTACTTTTATTTTTTTCCATTACTGAGGGATAATAAATATTATGAGAATCCAAAAAAACTATTATTTTTCCCGCAATGTTAGTATTCGACATTTATGTTGTGCGAATATAAGTTTTATGATAAAATGTTATGACATAATGACCAGCAACCATCTGCCATTTCGTTCTTGCTCACACAGTTTTGATTTCATTCCCATGTGAGTTGGACAGCAATGGTGACCCCCTCCCCAAACTCCAGGGAATAAATTATGATCACTTTCTAAACCAGTAGTGTCAATCCCATCTCTCTTTGCCAATGATGATTTTGGGTTGGTGAACACTATTCTGTATAGGAAAGCAGAAAGAGAAGTCTCCTGGTGACTTCTGGAAAATAGTCTCTTGATAAAAGGCAAAGAAAATGCCCAAGGAGAAATACATCTTTCATTACACCCTTAAAGATAGTTATTTGAGGATATGTAGTTTGGATCTGTTAGACATTTTGCAACCATGAAGGGAACCCAAGAGATTTAAATGAAGTCATCCAGAACTTTCATATTGCCCACCTGCCAATTTTAACCAGTCCTCTATTACTCATAGTGCAATATAGTAATGCTCTAATTTTATTTTTTATATGATGAGAGATGAAAATATGAATTTTCAGTGATTTCAAGGTAATATGTTTATGTTTCCAGTTAATCATTGTGAATTGAAACAAAACTTAGAAAAGCTAGTTTTTTTTTTCCTCCATAACAATCAGGTTAACGCTAGTAGTGTTTATCAAAGGAGACTGATAAAGAGGTAGAAATGGGTTTAACTACGAAAACAATGATACACACAGCATTCAAATCTTGTTTTTTAAAATACTCTTCTACAATAAAAATTACCAAATTTCCCTGGATAAACGGCTAATTCTAGTGTAGAGGCAAGGAAAAATACAAGATGAGACTGAAGCATTTGGCAGTGCTAGAAAACAAGGAAATATTCAAAAATAAAAAAAACATGAGGCTATCTCAAAGATACTCAAGAGTCCATCTGAAAGAGCCCCCAAGAGCCAAAGTGGAAACAATTTCAGTGACAAAATAACCTGGAGTTAGATTGCAATAGGCATGGAAGCAGTCTGATATTTAAAAAAAAAAAAGGATAAATAAATAGATGGAGGCAAAAGGAATTCCAAGTAGTATAAGTAAATACTATCTCCTTCTAGATGTGGAATTTAAACTCCACTCATTTGAATATAGGCTGGGCTTCATGATTCACTTCCAAAGAATATGTTATGGAAAGGGAAAAATAATAACCTTGTAGAGGAAAAACTGGTAAATGCCACCTTAATTAAGTGATCAGGTTAACAGCAACAGTGCTAAATCATGTTCATGCCATGGGTTGTCTGACACGGTGGGGTGAAAGGAAACTTAATCTCAGTGATATTCTTCCCAAAATCCAAAGTACAAATCTAATAATGAGAAAGCTCCAACCAATTTCAGATTGAGAGGCACTCTCTACAATTATCCTTAAGACTGAAAATTAAGGAAAGGCTGATAAATTGTCACAGACCAGAAGAGATATAAGAGACATGAAAAATATCCTGAATTAGATTTTGGAACATAGAATGAACATTAGTGTAATAACTGTTGAAACCCAAATATAATTTAGAATTTTGTGTAAAGTGATATGCCAATGATATTTTCTCAGTTTTGACAAATATACACTGTAATGTAAGATGAAAATATTAAGAGGAATTGAAATGGGTGAGGGCTATATAAAAGCTTTTTAACTTTGTGATTTTTCTGTCAATCAGAAGTTGTTTCCCATTTTTTTAATTAAAAAAAAAAAAAAATAGACCACAAACTATAAGAGAGAAACTGGGGAAAGGAATCCTGACAGATTTTAGTTTAAGATAATCAAAGTATAATATCCTAACACTCCTGAGAGAGAGTATGTCTGGAGATGCAAATACTTGCTGTTCTGCCAGGTAGAAGACTACCCAAAGCACCTGAGCCTTCCAAAGTGAGAACTGTGCCTATAAAACCAGACCGTCTTTGACCTTATCTATGAATCTGATATTATCTTTATTGTTTTTGAATGATTGAGGATCTATTTCAGACAAGTTTAACTTTAATTTTAATAATGTACTCAAGCAAAATGATTGCAAGGGCAATGTCAAAAAATAAAGATACTTGTAAAACAGAAAATTTATTTTCTTTAATGTACTTAAACAGCATTTCTTCCTTTTACACATTATAGACATGGAAGGCACATAGTAATAACTATTTCTGTTACTTAAGTTGGTTGCTATGGTTACTTTGCAGCTGTGATATAACAAAGAAAATTAAGGCCTTTTATAAAGAAGCAAATATAGCTTAGCTTTGCAAAAATGTCACTGATAATTTCGGAGGAGAAAAATGAATGTGTTTATATTGGAAACCAAAAACATATATGAAGGGGCAAAACCATGTGTCCTTGAGAAATAGAATTTTTTGTCTGAAATGAGAACACTTTAAAAATTATCATGGTAATCATTCTTTTGTATGCAATGAGCAAATTTACTTGCATAAGACACTTAATATATATACAAAAAGGATAGGGCAGAAGCAGCTGACTTATTATATGTGATGAACCAAAAAGAATTACCCAAATATTGCCCTCATTGTTGAATATACTAAATCCTGCTATATATTTGCCAGTGTGTATTCAAACACTCCATTCCAGGACCAAACCAATGTGATGTTTTGAATCATTGTTCTTGCTTCCTGGGGTTCTTAGGTAAATTGCCTTAAGACGAGCAGGTAATCAACCTCTAAAAGTTTGAGTTTTATTAAATCTTTCATTTTTCCCTTTTCAGACTCCAATGAAAAGTTTTTTGACATATGATATGCTGGCATATTAATTTCAATAAATTACTGCACACTAAATGCTAAATGTCAGGGCCTTAGTATGCAAACTATATTCTTCCTGCTTAAAAGAGAACTTGACTCTCTTTGTCTTTTAGTTCTTCTTTGTCTCAAGTCCCTTGAAAAGGCTGATGTCATTACTTGACTATAAAGAAAAATAATGTAAATACAGTTATTTATTTAATTAGTAATGAGGGTAAAATCTTTTTTCTTCAAAGGTCAATTTGGGGTCCTTCTCAAAGAACAAGCGGATTTTAGGAACTGGCTTAATACTGATCTCTAGACTTGAATTTCCCACTAATAAAGGGTAATACAATGTAGTGTAAGACTTTATATTTGTTCAGATCTTTTAAGTCCTCAGAATCTAATATGCAACAACTGAATAAATAACTCTACACTCTGTTTCAACAGCACAGATGACCTCTGATGGAGAAAGGGATCAACCGTGTCCAGGATCAAAGATGGAAAGAGCTATTACCATTTAGAGAATTCAAAGTGGAAAGCAACTTCCAACTTAGTTATTGATTAATTTACATATGACTGTAGAATATACAAGCATCATGTGTGACTAATTTTTAATCTTAATCTTGGAGGAAAATACTTTATTTCATGCAAAAATAAATAAATAAATAAATAAATATGAGTAGAGCATTAAAAAAGTTAGGTATTAGAAGTTTTATCTTTCAAAATTTTTTTTTTTTAATTTATAAATTATTTTTCAAAAGTGGTGATTATAACCTAATTTTGTATTACTTTCTAGAATTTTCTTTTGGAGTCATCTCAGGTTATCTTTTATTTTCTATTTTGTTTGTGCCCTATAGCCAGATTGAAAATTTTCACAATTAGAATCAGGCTTTATATATTCTAATTTCCCCAAGGCTGAGCAATTTATCAGATGTTTAGAAAACACCTGAGTTTATGACATAAAATGAAGGCACTAAGTTGAGCTTATATAAATTGTTTCAGAATCTGTGTGATCGTCAGTAATTTGGGGAGCTAACTATTTTAGCATTAGTGTGTTTTTCCTGATTTAGAAATCTTCCAAGGAGGTGTTGATATACCTGATACTGTGTGCTGGCCTTTAAAACTGTTTTCACCTTCTTTCTCAAATGCTGTTATTCAAAGACTGCACTCATATCCTGGAAAGTTTGGCCTCTGACTTCTTATTTCCCTGAATAAACATCCTAATGGCAACTTCCTTTTTTATATTTAAACTTTCTCTTTCAGAATTTTAATCCAGTTAGTCCTTTCCCTGCTGTGTTTAATCAACACCCAAGACTTATTCTGTCTTTTCCTGAAGAGTCTTTATTACAAAAGTTATTAGCTTTGTAGTCTCCCCTTCTCAAACTCTATTTCTAAGACAATACATGAGAAAAACTTCTTTGGTTTTATTTAGCATTTCCTCCTGGGCTTTGATTAATTTCAGTTGATGATTAATATTAAATCACTTGGTTTTAAGTAATTCAAAATGTGCCAAAATTAGAAATTAGGTAAAAGAGTCTAAATTGTAATTTTTAAAGGAAGGAATTGAATTTTCTAAATATCAAATTAAGAGGGAAAATATCATCATAGTGTTTGGAAAATTGTTTAAAATAATTTTTGCTACACAATTTATACCAAGATAGTTTTGTGCATATATTACTCTCATGTGCAAGACATTTCCTTAATAACTAATCAGTCTTTCCTAGGACTTTTCAACTTAGCACTATCACTGTAAAAACCTTATTTGCAGTGGGTGATACTTAAAGATACTTATATGAAGTTGATTCAATTGAATGCAAATGAATGGCATTATTTATTGTTGACTCAATTCCCTGAGAGCTTCACCTGCAGTCAGATTTCCTTTATTTCATTGTCATAAATGGATACAGTCATTGGTGTCAGCATCTAGGAGCATAACAGATCATCCTTTATGGTGTCCCATTTGTTGATGATGAGCTCTTCTTGCTTATGTTTGTGCTTCAGTGAAAATGCCCTCTAAGTGCCACATACCTTCCCTAGTTTGATCGTTTAGGGAAAAAAAAATGAATCAAAAGTACCTACTGTATATATATAAATGTCCCATGGAAAATTTGAGAACTTTCTTTTATGTTTTACAAGGAAACACTCTTTTATTTATTAACCTCCTATTATTTAAATAGGCAATTGATTTGTTTAATTAATATTTTGTATTTTCTCTCGGCAAACAGAGGATTAACAGATACCTTTGAAGAAATTATACACACAGTTTATTATTTGCTTGAGTTGAGATTTATATAGAGAAGAATTTTCTAGCTGAGTACACCTACATAAAAAGTTTGATATAAGAAAAAATAATGAACAAAACAAGATTTCACTGAAAAATATGCAATTTTGTTGTAGAACATTTTCATTAACTCTATCATAATTGACAAAATCTGTGTGACTTTAAGACAAAATGGATCAGAAAGAGAAGGAAATAATTATGATACATAAGCCTTGCCTTTTCAACTCATTTGTTAAGAAAAATATATCTTTGAATATAAAAGTTTATTGAATAATTTATTCAAAATATTCACTAAGAACGTATTCCTAAATTTAAAACTGGAAATAAAATTGCTTGAGGACGTCAAAGAATTCTAGGCAGTGTCTCTTAACAACAACAAAAGAAGCATCTTCAGACACCTAATATTTAAAAATGAAATTCTGCACTGGAGCCAGGGGCTGTGCTCACCAAATAACCAATAAAAGGCAGTTGTAATTTCTGGGAAAATTAATTACTGAGGGAAGCATGTGACCAAGACAATTAAAAACTTTTCTTTTTCTAACAAGAAAAATGCGAAACCTACTCTCCTTAACTTGTAGAGAATGCAATAGAAAAGATTATGCTAGAAAATGACTTTTCTTTTTCTTCTCTGAGATCAGCCTGAAAAAAATCTGTCTAGGGGCTGGCGTATTTATGTGGTACTCTGTTGTGCTCTAAAGCTTGATTCAAATGTAGCCACTAACAAGGCATATCTTTGCCTCTTGAAGCTCTCATGGACTCTCTGCTCTTCTAATTGCCCGGTGAAAGTGAAGCATCAAGATTCTAGGACAACTGCTAATCACTCATAAATGCTGGAAGCACTTACAGAATGAACAGCAATCAGATATGGTGAGCAGATGGCTGCTCCACGTTGTAAGGCTACTACTTTCATTTAAGATGTGCCAAAAAGCCACGGATGGCTCTATTAACACAGTGGGATTTTTTTATTAGTTAAGTGGCTTTTGATATTTAACTGAAATTTTAGAGAGCTGGCATAGGCATGTTTTTTTCCCATTAGCAATCAATCTTCTCAATAAAAGATCCTTAATACCAACTGCATCTCAAATTCCTTTTGCATTCTCAGTAATTTGCTGTATGACTTGGCGTTTTAACTGATTATTAGGTATAGATGAGTGCTTATAATCAGGTAGCCTCATACCATAAAGTTATTTTTTGAAAGTACACCTTTAGAACTTGAATATTCTTATAATGTCAAAAAGCTAAGTTATGGTGCACGAAGAGAAAGTGGAGTGGAGGGGGACATTTTTCTTGTTTTATTTTTAATAAAGTAAGCTTGTTTTAAATTTCAGTGCTATTTATTTAAATTGTAAAGCCTTAAGTTTTTTCTATGATTTTCCATAGCAATTTATGTAGTTGAAGGTGAACTACTGGTAGCCTGATACCTGCAGCAAAGTGCACTATTGTATATTTTTTGATTCAGGAAATAAAGGAAATAGAGGCTTTGAGTAAGCTTAAAATAAGGATGTACTCTATTGTAATCTGATGGGTTAGCGCTAAAGAAGCAGGAATTTAGATAAGATTAGTCTTGGGCAGGTCATTCCTTCAGCCTAGGTTTTATCTTTATAAAAATATATATGATATTTCTGGTAAAAGCATTTTGGACTATTAGATTCACAGTGCCATTTGTTTTGCTTTAACTGTAATTCATAAATAGAATCATCTAGCTAAGAGACTGACTCAACACAAGACTCTTTAAGGAAAAAAGAAATATCATAAACTGAATGTATTCTTTTGTTGCGGAGCTTATGGGGTACTATCCTTACAACAGTTTGAGAAATTGGATTGTTAAAAAATAATATGTATTATGATCACTAGACATCTTTTGGTGTTTCTATTTTTTACAGAGAAGAAATTCAATAATTTAGGGTATAGAAAGAAATACTACATCTTGGGAGACGCATATTTATTCAGCCTTCCTGTTATGCATTCTAGAGTTTGAACATAAACCTTAAAGAACACAAAACTATTATTTTCAGGTGGATATTTGCATAACATCTTTCTTTTAACCCCCCATTTACAATCCTCATGTAGGTCATGGTTTGCTAACTGCTTACCACATCCTAGGTTTAAATCACCTGATTCAACAACAGGACCTCTCACACTTTCTTTGTTCATCTTGTCAGTAAGTGACATCTTGTCAGTAAGTGACAAAACAACAAATCTATCCATAGCATCTCTCAATGGAGTGGAAGGCCTTCTACATTAGCTCTGTCGTGGAAAACAGTCTACTCTATTACAATTGACCTTCTCTTGCTGATTACCGCACAAATCATAGCTCTTTACCCCCTCCCCATCTATTAGAGTATATTTCCTGCAGCCTTTCAATTGCCTGACTGCAGTTGGTAATTGGATTCATGTTTGAAGCACAGCACTATAAGGAAAAGCCTGGAATAATTCAAATGAAACACCCTGGCCTAAGGCTGAGACCATATGTTACACTCAGATTTGTATCAGTGAAGCTTATTGCTTTAGCAACAAGAAACCCATTTATGTGTCATAAAATTGTTTTATTTTAGAAGATAATTTATTTAAAACATTCAATTAATTGAATGTCCACAAAACTCTAATGCTAAAGGGATGGGAAAACTACTTGACTTTGTAAAATATTTAAAGAGAAAAAAAAACACTTGGTACATTGTCCTGCCTCTCCTCCTGAATCTCATAGTCAGCAACAAGTAGCCTTGAGTTATGTAATATAAATATTAGAGACCACCAAAAAGCCAAAGATTTGGCAGCTATCAATTTTCAGCACTCACTACTCAAAGCCTGCAAGCATTCCAATTTTGTATTACTCTTCTCAAAGCGATGAGTTCTTTCAATTCTATCATTAAAAGAGATAAATACTTTCTTAATAAATTTATAGTTAGTGACTAAATAGTATGTATATAGTTAGAAACATATGAAAGTTACAAAGTACTCCTTTAAACTTGCATGTCATTGATAAATTTGTAGGGTCCTGCCAACTTTCAAATGCTTGTTCTCTGTCTAATGTTCCTTGATATGGATCTTAAGAAAGATTTTGTAAATTGTTAAATGTTAAAGAAAGTTTAAACTCCATAGAGGAAAAAAAAAAAAAACCTGCTTTTTGGAGAAAAATCAGTTTATTTCATTCACTAAATCATCTTTTAATGTAACTGACCTCCATTATTAACATAAACTCTAGTGGTATACATGAATTCATATGATTTACTCCAATAATAATTGACCTAGTAATAGATTATCCAAACACCCATGTCGTAACATCTCAAGGTAAAATAGTTATGAAATATTTCATTTGTCCCATTTTGCAAATTTCATTTGTCCCATTTGCAGACAAGTTTAATGAACTTGAAAGCAAGAACTTGAAGCAAGAACTTGAAACAGTTCAACAAAAAGGTTATGGAATTCTACTTCTTGAGACATAATTATAAATTAATTGTGTTATATCGTAAGTACAACCCATGGCAATAATTACAATTTACCTTGCAGATGGAGAGAAGAAAATGACCATTTCTGTTTATATATTATTGAAATTATTTTTGTATTAGTATTTAAATGTGTATGTAACTGCTTCTTAGAAAGTCAAATCATTTCAAATGAATTGTGAAGCAAATGTGTACAACTTTGCAAAATTCTAGTGCATATGTTTTGGTGTTAGAAATATGTATAATTTTATAAATGTGCTCAAAATTCAGCTACTGCCTGCTATCCACTTCATTCTGGGAACTTAAAAGCATCAGTTTCAAAGTAGAAAATATTTCACTTGCTAAGTTTAATTTATTTTTCTGGCTCATAAAATAACTTTTAATTCAGAAGGTTTTGAAAGTCAGTTTTAAAGGCTTCTGCTTTAGGTTTGGTATTTAGAGAGTAAAACAAATATAAATTAATGAAATTAATACTAATAAAAGACTGAATTAACTACACTCAATTATCTCGAAAAGAACTTTTGAAGTAAGAATTATTGGATAATTATATCAACCTTTGACCTCAGAAAACAGAGAGGCTAATGTGTTGCAATGTATCTTCTAAAGTGACTATAAGGATAAGAGAACGGCTATACTTACCTACTTAAAAATTAATAGAATATTTTCTGGTTAATTTTTTTCCTGAGACCAAAATATTGAGACTAATTTTGTGTCAAAGAAGCTTTGTCGCCACTTAGCCTTTTTTATGTATTGATCATTTTTCTTTCAAAATAACTAACATACACAAACAAGATGCAAATATATCTGTATTGGTCTATAGCATATAGTAGGAACTATATGCTTTTCCATTTCATGCATAACATTATGATGAGCTAATCAGGTTACCACAAAATTATTAGATTTCAAGTTCATTCCACAACCAACATCTTTACTTATTCTTCTATCATGATGTTGGGTATTCCAAACTTACATTGAATATAAATAGTTAAATTGATTCTTTATAAATATATTCTATCAAATGGTACTCTAAATGTATATTTAATGAGCACATTAATCCTCTATTTTGTACCCTTAGGTATTTTAAACTACTAAAATCCTACATTTAATTTCATTTTCTAGTTCAGACTTGACATTTTGCAGAATCTAGTGGGAAAGAAAGGTCTTTTTCACTTCTCTCTTTTAAAATTAGTGAGGGCTCACTCAACACAGTATAAAGCAATATGTAAGTTTTAAATGTGTGCTTCTCAGGACCTAAAAACTCACGACTGAAGTTAGAATAAATCTTTTAAGTTTCCAAAAATGCAACTATTGCCTGTGGCTGAATTTTTAACAAGTTGAAAACAAGTCAGAAAAAAAAAGGAGCTTGTAACAGAAATTTGAGTATTCCTTAATACCATAAACTTTGAGGAACATTTAAAGCTATTATTCCAAACATCCAATAGTTTTAAACTATTCTAAACAATATTGCAGAAATGTTGGGTAATTAGTGTCAATACTATCCACTAATGTATACAGCTTAAAATGTATCTCCAATTCTTCTCTTCTAGGCATCATATTTTACAAATAGAACTAAATTGCTTTTCTGAAAATCTTCTATTTGTTAAAGCTGGAATCATTGTTCTCATTATCCCCATTGTTCTCATTATCATCTTTTCAGAAATTTATAAAAATTTGGAGTTTTTTTGAGAAATTAAATTTAAAATAGTTTTCCATAATTTAAAAATAATGATAGAGAAATGGTGAGATGCAACCTTAACGAAATAGCCACACAGTCTAATTAAAATAGATCTAAACTTGAAAATTAGGAGTTTGATATTTTGCCACCAATTACATGTGCCCTCACCTGTGAAATGGCCAAAAGCAGGAGAGGTATTATTTCATTGGAACATTGTAAAAATATTACAAGATATATAAAATACAAGGGTTTTGTTGACTCTCTCAAGCAGTGTGTAGTTAGTTATGCTTCCTGATAAACAGGAAAACAAAAAATGTGGAAGTTTTTAGTATCTATTATGTGTCAGACAAAGCAGTAGTGGAAAAATAGAGAGTGGCATTCACAAATTATACAAATCTATGATTTCAAACTTCATTTGGAGACAAAACTAATTATGCCATGTTTTGGAGATTTCATGAAGTAAGCAAATACTGGGAAAAATACAGACAAAAAAATATTTTTTCATTTATAGGAAATCAAGAATACAAATAGCTACGATTTGTACCATAAGAAAAATAAAAAGAAGAGCGTAAAAGTAATCTAAACTTGCCTATAAATACAGATTTTGTTTAAATTCTTCATTACAATTAAGCAAATATACATAAAATATGACCATTATAGCTCAGAATTCTCAGCTTATACCACTGCTTAATTAGTGGCAATTTACTTAAAAAGGTAAGGAAATAGTCAGAAAGTAATAGACCATGTCTGGAAAGACAGTCCTAAAGGTGAAAAATCTATGAAATGGTAGTAACTGTCACACACATGTTATACTACTTGGCCACGGATTAATTCTTCAGTGTCAAATTTACCTGAATGTGTTAAAAATATATTATTTACTTATTTGATATATTAATTTACACAATATATATTTGTCTTTGAGCAGCAAAACTATGTGTGACACAAACCAGTTAAGACCAATGTTAGGACAATGATCTTCTATAATTATTCAATAAATATTTACTGATGATCTTAGTATTATATCATTTACAAAAATGCCTTCTAGTTTTGGGTAATATACCAGTTGTATTGAACTGTCAGTACAACAGTATTTCATATTGAATTACCTCATTGAATTATCTCAAGTGAGAATGACTTCATTCCTAAAACTCTCTATATTATTTTAGGGTGAAGTTTTAAATTTATAAAACCACAGATAAAATTTATATCAATTTTTAATTAAATGTTTATAATTAAGAATCTAAATGACTAATCTAAATACAAGTTTTAAAATGTATATAATTTAGAGAGATAAATGCCAGTTAGAAGTATAGGACAAAGTCATCAGAAGAATTCCAGAGACTTTAATTTTGGTTCATAATTGATGATATTTTCAGATTTTAATGCAGACATAATATTTTCATAGACATTCAAGTGAGTAATGTAAATGGTTTTAGAATAAAATCACAAAATCATAGTGATTTATAAAGCTTCTTTGTGGTATTTAGACCAGTTTAACATTTACTTCAGATAAATACACACACACACACACACACACACACACACACACACACACACACACACATTCCTAGGATGATTTTATAACCTTGCTTAATAGGACATTCCAGTGTATACATTCCCCTCCAATAAGTAAATAAAGAAATCAATATGACAAAAAAGGTCAAGCAGTATTATTAAATTATCTGCCAGTTTGGTTGTATCTCTCCAAAGACCAAGTTGAAAAATTCATGCTCTTTATCTTCTGGCAGAAATCCAGAAATGAAGGAAAAGCAGTGACTTCTTTGAAGGGACAGGACTTACCACGCAGTGGTAGTTTGTCTAAAGACAACATTTCTTTTAACTTTTGTAATGACACCAAAGTTTATTAAAATATGTTTGTAGCTCTACCAGCTCATATGACAGTGTCTAGCCCACAGTTTTGTTCTTAGCATATAAAAAATGATAAAAATAGACATAATTCTTTTACTTCTGTAGAAATAAAAATGTCTACTGATTATGCTAATTTAGACACACGTTATATTTTGTAACAAAAATGGGCATGAGAATTTATGTTAAAGTTGAAACTGACAAAATTATTTTTTAAAAGGCTGTTTTTAATCATTGACTGTGAAATTTTAAAGGCAATATCATAGTTTTCAAGTAAAGCGTGAAAATTGTAAATAGGCTATGAATGTATGTTGCAAATAAATGAAGCTATGAGAACAGAAATAATATATTGTTCAATAGAGAAACTAGAGTAAAAAATTGATGTGTAGGCAAGTGCTTAGCTAGTCAGCTAGCTACAGGCATTGGCTTCCTGGTGCTTTTAGGCACAAAGCTAGACTATATTTCCCAGCCTCTCTTGCGGTTTGATGTGATCAATGAAATGTTAGCTGAAGTAATGTTATTCTCTCATTCTAGGTGACTAAAATGGAAATAAATCCCAAGACTTTTTAGAGCCATGCAATAAATATGCATAGGCACAAAATGGATGACTGTATCCTAGGAGGAAAGCCTCTCACATAGCCACACTAGCCCCGAACTCTTACCTAAGCAGAATTTCATTCTCATTGTCTTAAACTATTGAGATTAGGAGTTTGTCTGCTACAGTACCTAGTGTTACTTTAACTTAGTGGTTCTCAAACTTCAGCATACATCAAAATCACCTGGAGGGCTTGTTAAAACACATCAAAGGGCCCCACTTCAGTTTCTGATTCAGGGAGTCTGGAGTGAGACCCAAATATTTGCATTTCTAACCATTTCCCACATGCTACTGCCCTTGGTAACACACTTTAAAAATTACTTCTTTACCTAATACAATATGCTTAAGGTAAATATAAATTATTATTTTGTATCGACTACTGGAACTTTGAGGTATAAAAGAGCTTCTTCTTATTTTTCTACTCTATATTTATTTTGCTAACACTGAGGTAAGAATTTGAACTAGTGTCTAAAATGGGTAAAATGCTTCAGAAATCCAGAATAAACCTTAATTTTCCTATTTCTACTCTTCTTCCATAAACAATTCTTCCTTTATTAAGCTAAATGACAGATTTTCAGAGCACATTAAAGAATAATTATTATTATAAAATACATTTGAATTCCTAATTGGATTGAATTTATCAGTATTTCTGTCCTGTTTTCCTCAATAACCTACACCTTCGTCATGTGCTGCTTTCTGTAATGCATCTTAAACTTATGTGAGCCTTTTTTCAACATTTGTTTTCCTTTTTCCCTTTGATTACTATCTCTTTTAACTCGAAGGCCCTTTAAATCTTCTCTATGCTCTCCTGGCCATTTGGAAATGACAGGAAATCTAGTTACTGCCTTTCAGAAACTTCAAATCCCTCTGAAACCAAAATCTCCAATTATTGCTTGAGTTCTGTTTTTTTGCTTTCTTAGAACTTCCTCTGCCATCACATAAATATTGGAGCACAACACAGTCATTTAAGGAATCACAACATTTTTGGGTTTTCAGTGTTTTTAAGAAGTTTCGAAAAATGTTTATAGTTTTTTTCTTCAGATACTGTTACAAGTGATAAAAATAAATTCTAAAGATATACACAGCCCCTTAGTTAAAAATGTATATCTATCTATCTATCTATCTATCTATCATCTATCTATCTATCTATCTATCTATCTACCTATCTATCCATTTATATCTCTCTATCATCTATGTATCATCTATCTACATATATATGTACTTATATGTAGAGAAAGATAGATATAAATATAGAATGCAAAGCATCAACTTTCTCTAAAGGAAATGATTCAAAATAAGCCATCTTCTCGGTAAAATGGGGGACAATATAGAGCTAAATCAGAGTTTTATAATAGTTAAATGAGAGAAGCCATATAAAATAATTCCTGATACAATTCTAAAGTATGTTAGCTACTATGATTACTATTTCTATTATTACTTTAGATTCCTAAGAGGACATTTTAAGGAGCAGTGACCTCTACTGATGGCTAGCAATGTCTCCTTTATTTTAGAGATCAACTCAGTCTTCAGGGGTTATTATTAGCCTGAGATTGGGTATAGAGGGATACTCCTTTAGGATAGGGGACTGTGGCTCTACGAATGTGAAGGATAATGAATTTAGAGGTTGCCAGACAACAAAAGGCAAAAGTAAAATAATTACGGTTACCAGAAAAGAGTTTTAGCTCTATTTAAAAGCCTACTGGTACCTAGAATTATTAAATACATTTTTAATAGTTTTCATTTTGCAGATTTTCTTAATGCTTAACAAAAGATGTTTGAATAATGGCACAGTTTTTTTTTTTTTTGTAAATGACATTAGGAAGAGAATAGAGAGGAAGAAGAGCATGAGAGATACAAGGAGAGTGTGAAGACTTGGAACCTCCAAACAAAAAAAGTGAACTAAGATGGGAAGGGAGACAGATTTTGTTGTGGTAGTTGCTGTTATGTTTGGATTGATTTTTACTGCATGCCCACGAACTTGGAGCTCTTTAGTGCTAAAATCCCATGAGATATGGCCTCTTAAAAACCCAGCAACATTATTATTAAAAGCTTTTTTGCAGCCTTTTTTACTCTCTAAACTAGCTTTAAAGAATACATTAATTTGTGCATAAGATGATGAAGATAACCACAGGGAACAAAAAACTGTGAAGAAACTATGGTGGCAAAAATAGTTGTCTAATATTAGGACTTAGATATGTTATCAAATAGGAAAGTAGACGAAATCACCTTAAACTTCAGAGGTTTTTTTTTTTAATATTGTAAAATTACATACATATATATAAATATATATTTTTTTAATTTAGTTAGACTTCATCTTGTTCAGGAAAATATTAAGGAAAATTTTAAGAATACATAATTAAAAGAAGATAACACAATTTATAGGAAGAAAAGAATGAAGACTATATATAATGAAGAATATATATACAAATAAAGAATATCTATAAAATATAAACTAATACATTAAAAGGAAGCCAGGAATGAGGCCAAATTAATATGTGTATCATAAATAGCTATATATGCTAGTTTTAACAGGATACAAATTTGGGGAGAATCACAACTGATTTTCATGAGCATTCAAATGAGATAATGTGTATAAAAATGCTTTACATTTTGTATGGTGCTATGGAAGTGGTATTTAGTTTTTAATAAAATAACAGAATTTTTCAATAAATTCATTGTTTGATTCTCTTCTTCAACCTATCTAAGATCAATATTTACATACTATGAGGACTTTTCTGGTTTCTATTTCTCAAAGTATATAAGAAAATAAACGAACTAAATTTATGAAAATCTGGGTAGCATAGCTACGATGAGAACTTGGGCCTTCATAATTCTGAATTACTTAGAAAAAGAAGCCATACTCATCTTACTTTTTATTTTCTTGATTTTCTTAAAGGGATTCCAAAAGTTTTTCAGGTATCAAACAGCATTAACTATATATATATGTACACACACACACACACACACACACACACACACACACATATATAACTATATATATGCACACACACATATGTATGTATTGTGTATATATATGTATATGTTTGGCATAAAATATCCATATGGACATACAAATGCAAAATTATTAAAAATCATATTTTACATTCTTCCTAATACAAAAAAAATTGAAATATTTGAAAAAATAATTCAAAGTAACAGTTCAAAAAATATTTCCACTCTAATATGTGCTTGGGTTCATTGACTCCTTATGTGTGTGCACAGGCATGCAAGAGAAACACCTGGGCCATGTCAGAATGATATAAAACTGTACCACGTGAGTTAAAAAAAAATGCATATTATCTCTAATACCTCAACATACCAAGAAACCTAACAGAATTCATATGTGTAACAAAATAATATTTTTGTAAGCAAATGTAGGTTCCCTCTTTCACAGTGCTGGAACATAGAACATGTCCTGGAAACTACTTGGCAGAGGCTGTTCTTTTATGTGCCTCTCACACTGACAAAATACAAGCCTATGTCCTTGCCATGAGTTGCTGTGAATATGGCTATCAACGTGGCTCAGTCCACTTCTGTATCATTGTTGCCATAGTGTATCCTCCTGGATGTATAGTTTGAAACTTTTTCAGCAGTACCAGGAAGATATATGTACTCCCAACGTAATACAAATTTAAAATTAAGACTCATTTCTTAGAGAAAAGAAAAAATTTTTAAAGCAACACTCATATTCAATGTAATTTGTTATGCTGTCACTCAAAATAATTGTGAAATTGTTCAATGATTTGAAATCATTTTATCACAATGTATGTTTTGTAACATTTTTGCAGATCAAAAGAGTCATAATATTTGACTGGAATTCTAAGAACATTTAAATTTCATGAAACCCTAGTGCTCTCAATTGTTGTATTCACTCCGGAATGTTTAGCCACCTCTGAACTTACCCTATAGATTAAACTACAGTATTAGGGTCTCTCTCATTACCGACTTGATGAAGACACCATTCCTCTTCTTCTACTACTTTTATCCTTAGAGATGTCATTGCAGTGTGACCCATTTCTCCTCAGTAAATCACAATAGCATTTTTAATCTTGCCCTAGCTATGAAGACAAACTTAGACTCTTATCAGATTTTCTCTTAAATAGCTTCTAATCTGTGTTCAATCTACTATCTACCTCGACTCTTACATTTTTCTATGGGTTCCTCCCGACTTATTTCTCAGATTCAACATGATTCTCTTTCGTCTTAAGCCTTGTGTTCCCCTTACATGGATTTTTCACATCACTGCCAATACTGTCTTTCCATGACACTTGGACCGTGACTCCCTTTCTACATATATTCAGGCTGATTCATTTCTGTTGTTCCCTTCGACTCTCCAGAGTTCACTGTTCTTTCTTTCCTGAAAAATGTATTTCTCTAAGCCTATTTAACACTAGCTTACTCAAGCAACTGTTTGTTTGTGTTTGTTTTTGACATTCAGTACTATTTTATATGAGTTTCAGGTGTAAAGCATAGTGCTTAGACATTTATATAATTTACAAAGTGATCCCTTGATAAGTTTGGTACCCATCTGGCACCATACAGTTAATACAATATTATTGACTCTATTCAAACAACTGTTTTAATCCTGCTTTATTCCTGAATTCTTTCCTAAGTAGAAGACAAAAAGTTTTCACTTTGGTCAGATCACTTGTACATTTGTTTCTACTCCATCCTTCAAATTAATTTAAAATTTTGTGTTTTTAAAGTTTTATTTATATATATACATCTTTATTTCACACACATTTTTATAGATAATTATGATATTTTCAAAAAGACTAAGATATTGTAGAGACAGAGGAGAGAAAGAGGAATGGGGGGATCGTTTCATAAACTATATAAACATTTAACCAATTTACTGCATACTTGAAACTAATAATAAAATTAAATTTAAAAAATAAGATAAAAAATTATTTCTGTATAAATCTTTATAGGAAAAGTGAAACTTCATGTCCAGACAGGAACTTTGGTGTTGCTTTAATAACTGCAAAGGTGTTCATAATAAATGTCAGACCGAAATGTATAAGGTAAGTAATCAAGCTGACTCTTCCCAGATTACATAATGAGAAACTACTTTTAAAAATCTGAATAGTTAAGGCTCACATAATACTATTTAAAAAATCTGAATAAACTATTGAACATTAGAATTTGAAAAGACACGTTCAACATTAACTGTAATCAAAATATTGATGAAAAGAAAAATAGGATGTCTAAAGAAATATACAGTAAAATAAAAGAAAATATCAAATCAAATATTTACTAAAAAAAAGTAAGTAAATTTTGATTTATTCTGTTATTTAATATCCAAAATTCATGACCTGGATCTTACACAACATTAATAGTTTGGAATTGTATCAGTAAAAATTGTCTGTTCTCGAGTAGTAAAAAAATGAATAAAAAATAACAGTATCTTAAGTAAGATAGAAGTTCATATCTCTCAGGTAATCCTAACTAGTCAAAGTCTAATATGAAAGTTTTACTTTCATAACATTGTCCTGTGACCCTCTAGTCATGGTTACAGTTCGTGGTCAAAAGAGGTTGCTTAAACTCAGTCATCACATGTGTATTTCAGCATGTACATTTTAGCCTACGGGAAAGAAACAAAGATAAAGAAAGATGCTCATTTCTCTTGAGAATACTTGCCAGAAGTCACAATATCCCACTGGCTAGAATTAATCACCTGTACTTACCTGGCTAGTAGGGTCTCTGGGAAATATGGTGTTTATTTATTGTGTCTAGTAAAAATTGAACCGCTTTACTAAGAAAGAAACTGAGAGTAATTATTGAGGGACAACTAACTGTCTCTGCCACGAGGTCATAATTATGTTTTATATCTGAACACAAATCAATCAGTCTTTAACTTTCCTCCAGAAAAGATATGTGACCCGATTCAAGACAATGTCAAAAAATGACACCCAGGATGTGTGTGGGTGTACCAGATGAGAATTCTCATCTACTAGACTTGGAGTCATCATGCTTTGAGCCTGAAGCTGATGGTACCACCAATCAGAATCTGAGAACAGGGCCAACCAAGAGCCAAGATATGGACTTGGTGATAGCATTTGAGCTTTGAATCAAACTGTGCCTAGAACCAGTCCTACATGTATGTGTCATTAAATTTGTTTTCATAATGACAAGTCAATTTTTGTCAAGATTTTCAAACTTCTGCTAGGCCATATATATACAACATAAGTAGTCCATATTCACAAAGGCAGTGTATGTCTGTTTATTTTGAATTTTTATCAGGATTTATATATTAAGGTGATGCTACATTTGCAAGATAACAATAACAATATCAGTATAAACAAAACTGTCCTATGTATTTTACCAAGGTTTAAAATATATATATATATGTATATACACATTATAGACAAACACTATCTGGTAATAAATATAATGTAGACCACAAATGCGAGCCACATATGTGATTTTAAATAGTCATATTTAAAACAAAATTAATTTGATTTTTAACTTAACATGTCAAAATAGTAAAAACATTTCAACATGTAATCAATATGAAAATTTTTAATAACATGTTATATTCCCGTTTTCATACTATAATATGTCTGTAAAATCAAGTGTGTATATTATACTCAGTTCATCTTAATTCAGACTAGACGTATTTCGAGCACTCAATAGCCACATCTGTGGCCAGTGGCTATATTGAATGGCATCACTCTAGTCCAAGTTAATTCACAGTAATGACTCATTCCTCAAAGAATGGAAAGAATTTATTATAAACCCAGTGAATCTGGTAAGTTTGATGGGAAATTTGGGGTACATGTGGAAAGTGTGATTATCTTTTTAAATCTTTAGATTTTCTTCAATCTATTTTGATAATTTATTTTTTTCTGTATACATAGTTGAACATTTATTGGCATAAACTTGCATATAGTCTAAAAGATCATCAGAGCCACTTTAATTGAAAGTAACCGAAAACCTAGTTTCAACTGTCTTTGGGGGAAAAAAAAGAATGCCTTGTGTTATATACAACTATAAAGTCCATAAGTAGTGTTAGATGCTTAAAACTTAAGATCCAGGGACTCAAGTGTATTATGATCTATATAGGTTTTCACTTTCAATATGGTAAATAATTCTAGATTTATGTTCACTGGTTCAAATTCAGCAGAAAAGAGTACAGTTTTCTAACTGTGTCCATGAAAACCCCAGCCTGATTCTCATTGGCCTAATTCCTGAATGAGTTTGTGGGGTTGGGTGAAAATTTGGGTAGATTAAAATGTTTTATTGTCTTAAGTCACATGTCAAAAGCTGGAGCTGGTGATGGAAATTGTCCCTCTCTGTTGGTAATGGTATTTCAACAAAGAAAAATTGTAAGAATAGATACAAAATTAGAAAAAGTAGCAAGTGTTTTTTTCCTTATCCTTTAACAGTTTTTAATATGCTTTATATCTATGATTATATTTGTTTTCTCAGAATGTTGTAAATTTGAATTTTTTTCTTGCCAAAAATTACTATATTCTAAGTATTTTATCACAGATTTAAATGAATTAAGACTAATGTATTAGTTTTATTTCTTTTTTTTTATATTTAGTAGTTTCAGCTTTCATATTATTAATCTCTTCTGTGTGTGTGTGTGTGTGTGTGTGTGTTTCCTCAGTTACTTCTGTAGTTGATTGAAATTGTACAAGGAATCAGAGAAGAATTTGACAGCTTTTACTCCTGCTTGTAATTATTTTCTGCGTGTTTACTGTCTCATTCTAAATTTCTTTGTGGCCCTTCTGCCTTAACTGCTTCTGTTCTGAACAATTCATGATATTTCTATTAGGACATAGCTATGACAAATCTCAGTTTTAATTGTGAATTAGTTATCTTCATATAGGATTAAATTATCACATGTGATTTCAATTTCTTTATTGGTTGTATTTACTAACTTTTACAATACAATCACAGAAAACAATAAATATTATTTTAAAAAATATATCTTTAAAACATTTTAATCGTTCAAGAACACAGTCTTCTTAATTTGTAGGTAGCCTCCTCTACAAGTCTAGGATAATTGGTTGTAAAATTTACTTCTTCTCTAAGACTTCTTTCTGAAAAAATGAATTAAACAAAACAAAAAACTGATTTTTTTCTTATTCATTTGTGTTTGATTAGGTGCTTTGGAAGAAGATTTTTCTAAGGATTCTTTTCTTTTTTCTCTGTATTCCCTTGCCCCAAGCTGAAAATCAATAGATTCCACCTGAGGTCCCATTCAGCCTTTAACTTCTTGAATTCTTATGTTTCCTTATTTTTGCTTCGAACTGTAGTTTTGTACATTTTGCTTGTATTGCTGATTTAGAAAAAAATCACCCCAACCGTGCTGAACAAATTCTTTAATACACACATCTCCTGTAGTATTTACTCCTTCAGTAAGCCAAACAGTCCATTTCCTAACTGACTTTTTTTTTATCCTAATGCTTTTTAGCTAGAAGAAAAATAGCCATACCCTCCATCAGTTAATGGGCTTTACTTAAATAATTTTGATTTATACAAGCATAACATTTTATAGATTTTTATTTCACATGGCTTTCTTCTTGTATTTAGATATCTTATGGGAACTGTTTCCCTTGTCCAGTTTATCGAAAAAGAAACTCTTTAAGACACATATTTAATTTCATTTTAAACAATGATTTTTCTTCTTCTGTTGAAAATTAGATATAATGTATAACTCCTTCAGAATAGTCTATAAAATGGTGTTCAACCATTTGCCCCTTGGGAAGAACCACTGTTGGTACACATTTTGAGAAAAAATCTGTTGGTATAGGTTATATTGACACACATTTCTTCAATTATAGAATTATGCAGACACAAGCCTTAGTTTCACAAAAAGGTTATTTTATTCTATACAGTGAGAATTGTAATTATGGTGTCCTTACTATTATCAAATAGTTAACTAGCTTAATTTGAGTGAGGAAACATTGTTCAATATGAAATATTTTTTTTTATTTCTTCATATCTTTTTACTTAGGAAAATTTTTTATAGTAATAAACAATTTGCAGTGAATTTACATGAAATTTTCTTAGTCGTGAGTTTTCATTATTACACATTTAAAAACACTTAAAAAACATTTTTGTGCCAATTTATTCAATCAGCCATTCAAAGTACCTGCTTTGTTTCAGGTGCTCCCTTAAGTTCTAGAAATTTTGCAGTGGGGAAAAAATAAATCCTCATGTTTCTGCCCTTGTGGAGCTTAAAACACAGTGATTGAGAAGGATATTGAATGTATGATTAAATAGTAATTTAATTAAGTTTCCTATGAAGAAAAATACACAACAGTGTGAGAAAAAGTAATAGGGGAACTAACTTAGAAATGGCATTTTAGCTTGGATGATGACTAGGAATTGTCCAAGACAATAAGAAGTAAGAGTGTTTACGCCAAAAGGAATGGCATGTGCAAAGGACCTGAGGCAGAAAGGAACATATTTTAATTGAGAAATTGAAAGAAGAGCCATGTTATTGAAATGTATTAAGTAATAGAAGTGTTGTAAGATAGAGTTAAGATTATACCTTCTAAAGCTAAATGTCTTGCTTCAAAGATTATCTTCCATAGCTGTGTTTCTTTCAGTCCCTCCTGATATTTCAACCTCTAAGAATGTATATAAAGCTCATCTTCCCAACACACCGAGTATCATTTACCCAAGCTTTTTCAATTATTCCCTTTACATCTCCTCTGACCCTGAGTGCTGTTCATCTGTTAAGGAGCAAAATCCTTCACAAAATACCAGCTAGATACAGAGCAGAACACAGAAGAAGCCCTCTGAGCCCTTATCCTTATCCCTCCCCCTAGTCCTCTTATTGCCTTATTGCTCTCAATCTTTTATTCTGCATAAATTCTAACTCTAAATGGCTCACTCTCTTTTCACTTACAGAAGAAAAAAAAAATGATGCCGTGCATAACAGCAAAGATAATTAACACATTTATCAGAAATAATTGACTCCTAGCAGGTATCAATTTGGAGAAGTCTCCACATGCAGAGATTAGGATGCAACTGAGAAATATAAGCAATTATTTAATGTAAACTTATACCTTAAGCTCTCCTTCCATCAAAATCCCTAGACTACACCTGACAGTTCTCTGACAGCTTCGTGGACTACTTAACTCTCCATGCCTCAATCTCTAGATCCTTTGTTCCCTCCTCATGACTAAATCTTCCCAGTACTCTGTTCTCATGTCCATTCTCACACTCTGCTCTTTCTTTCAAACTGATTAGACCATCTGATTAAACCCCACCTCTAGTAAATCTTTCCATTTTTTGATTAGTAAACTACCTACTTCTTCACCCTTCTCTCAGAATATTCTCATTACCTTCTTGCCTTAAGTAAAACCTGACTCTTCACTAAGGTTACAACTTCACATTTTCAAGTACAAACTGCTCATTCTCTAGATGCCTTTCTCCTCAGGGCAAAAGTGACATCAACACACTCTTCTGTTTGTACCAAGATGGAGGGGTCCATATTCCTCCACTTTCTTATACATAAACCCTTCGCTACCTTTTATCTGACTCAACCTTGTGTCAGATCCCTTCAGGTACCAGCTTCTTTGCATGTTGCTCTAACATTTCCTCACCTCAAATCCTGCAGCTATCATGGATTATTCGCTGTCCAGGAAGTTAACAAATTAAACATTCTAGCCTCTAACTTTTCTACTTGCTCAAATCTATTGGTTTTCACCACTTCCTCCTATGTATTAATCTCTTTTGTGAGCCACTTCTTTCTTCGTTCAGTTTGGATCCTATGGTCCATAACTTCAAATATTCTTTTTTTGATGTCCTCAACCTCCTTCCCATACTGCCTTTCTGTCAAAACTACCTGGAGAATCCCAACTCTTTATGAATTAAACCTCACCTAATTTGCTGTATACAGATGGAGAAGAACTTTACAGTTGTTCAGATTATGGTCATTATAGCTTCACAGTAGCCAAATTCAACAACCCTTGGCTATTCTATAATCTTTCTCTGATCTTGCATCCTCATTTTCCAGTGTGATCATTCCAAGTTTCCCTGTTTTCTCCAAACTTCAAATCTGTCAACTTTTCTATTTTAGCATATAACTTTACTTTCTGCTTCAAAACAAACTTGATGCCATCAGAAAATAACTGACAGACTTAAAACCATATTTGCATCTGTGCCTGCCATTTTCTCTTTTTTTCCAGTTGCAATGGCTTCTCTGTGGCTCACTCTCCCTTTGCCTCCTACATGCTCCATGATCTTGCCCCATCACCTATTCTTTCTCCTGCATCTTCAAACCTTGCTGCTAAAACATGAAAAACCTTCCTTCTATTCATGTTTCCCTTTAGCCTCCCACTCTCTCTCTTCCTTCTCACTTATAGCAAAAAGCTTTAAATGCTCTATCTTTGCTGACTATCTTCAATTCTTGACATTATTTATTCCTAAATTGGTACCTTTATATTTACCTCAAAATTCACTTGATTCTCTTGTCCCACAGTCAAGTGGAAATGTCTTAGATCTTAATCTACTTCTCTCTGGGAAGCATTTGACTAAAAATAACAAGTTTTAGTTGGTATATTATTTCTAGCCTCTTGTATTTAACACATATTTTCAGTCATCCTCTTTGAACTTCAAAGCTATATGTTTCCTACAGAATGCACCCTACTGATGCATTCCACAGGCTGTGATAACTCGTATATCTATTGACACTTTGTAATAAATATTCATTATTTTCAATCTTATTTTCTCCTTAGCTCAAGGGTTAATTAAGAGAATTTTTTTTAAAGTTTCTAAACACATGAGAAGGGTAAATATTTTTATTTTGTTGCTTTGTGGCTAAAATCCAATTTAATTTCAAATTAGTTCTCTTGTTTTCTAATTTTCCTAGTAACTTCTTTTCAGATTCCTTTATAGTTATTTCTTAATCTCCTGATTTTCATGTATTCTTTCTTTGAAAAGTTTAGTCCTTGACATGCTTTTGTCTGTCTGTAGACTTGTCCTGAGCAATATATACTCATTTCTATAACTTCAATAAGTATATTTAAATTAATGAGTCTTTAAAATGTTCAACTTTGAGGTGACTGAAAAAAATCCAAGACAGAAACAGGTTGACAGTATAACATTTTAGCTGTTGAGCTGTTATTTATTCAAGAGTTCAAATATTGAAATATAATATTAATCTTTTTTAAGGTTACTAATCAGCTGACTTTTTAAAAAGATTTATTATTTTTTTTAATAATGACATTGGTTACTGAAATCCAGTAAATTTCAGCTGTACATTTTAACTGTAAAGCGTATATATATTTACATTGTGTTCACCTCCCATAGTTAGATTTCTTTCTATTACTACATATTTGACCCCTTTTACCCCATTAACCTCCCCCCTCCCCACTACCCTCTGGTAACCACTAGTCTATTGTCCATGTCCATGAGTCTCTGTTTGTCCTGTTCATTTATTGCTTTTAGGTTTATATCCCACATATAAGTAATATCATGTGGTTTTCAACTTTTTCTGTCTGGCTTATTTCACCTAGCATGATTATCTCAAGGTCCATTCATGTTGTTATAACATAAATTTTAATCCTTACTTTGATGGCACACTTTTAAAAGACAACCTAATAATTTTCTTAAATATTTAAGATATACTACCTTAAATAATAAAGTTAATATCTACATTTAAAAATAAGTTTATTGTTAATGAGAGTAATTAATTATAATTTTTGAATTAGTATTGTACAATTATTTCTAGTCACATAAATGAAGAGTTCAATATTTTTATTAACAGTCAAGTAAAAATTTTTAAGACCCAATGGTATTTTTTTCTAATTATTTTCTCTTTTTTTTCCCCCCTAAACTACAAGATGCAAAATTGTGGTAACTTTGAACTCTGCCATACAGCTCAAGAATGAAAAGAACAAATGTGGCATATAAGCTAGGCTTAGATCATTTTTCTCAAAATTTTGTCCAGGAAAATCTCACATCACCTGGAATGATTTAAAACATACAGATTTTTGTATATTAGTACCACAGTTATTCCTATGAATCTTTCATTTGAGAACCACTATAATAAATACATTATTATCTAATGGGACGACTGTACTTATTTACAATGTTTCCAGAACATGCAATCTTCAAGTACTTAATTGTTTTAAAGAAACTCTTTCTATGTTGTAAGAATAAACTCCATACATTTATCAGTAAAAGTATATTTAAGGAATGATGACAAATTTATAGATAAGATGGATTATTATAGGAAATTACTGGCATCAAAAGTGACAATTCTGAGTGCTTAGAGCTTGTTTCAGTGTTATAGAGCAGTGCTTCCCAAACTCTATGTGCATGAGAAAAAACTGGAATTCAATAATTTACAGATTTAGAAGGAGTGAGAAGAATTAGATTTCACATTTCTAATGAGCTCTCATCTGAGGCCAAACTTTGTGTCACAAAGTTATAGACAACAGCTGACTTATGGTGATAAAAAGAATACTCACCTCTCCTAATATTATTTTAAACATATCTAAAATTATTTCCATTCTATAAGATCATAAAAAATGGATCTTTCATTTAAAAAAATACATATTGTTTTTGAATTTTTTTTATTTTGAAAATCTTATTTACATTATTTTCTATGAAAAGATCCGTTCTCTACTTATGATGTAAAGTCTTAATGCAAGTTAGTACTCAGCAATGAATATCAATATAATATTACTAGGAATAAATGCTTCAGGAATGAGAACGCAGAACACAGAATTGTTTAAGATAATTTTTCCTGGAAGAGATAATGCTTTCTAATAGTATAATTCGAGAAAATGCATAGAAAAAGTTAATAGATTTCTTAGGATTCAAATAAAGATTAATACCTTTTTAAAATGAATCCCTAAAAGTTATCTAAATGCCTAGTGAGTATTACCCCATCAGTATAAAAATGTGAAGTAAACACATAAATATTGAACAATTTGGGAGGTTGCATTTTATCCCGAATGGACAAAAGTGAATAACATGTGGGAGTGTTCAGACTTGAGGATAGTTCAGGTTATTTGTGAGAGCTGAAATCCCAGAGTTTCCAAATACAGTAGCTGAGTCTTGGTTTTGAGTAACCAAAGGGATTGGCTATTATTCAAACTAATGACACTTTTAAAGGGTAAAGACCCAGAAAACCCTGTGATGCTGACTCATAAGCATACATTTGTTCCGGGCTTCTAAGGGAATTAGGCATGCAACTCCCATTAACATTAACAGAAGACGGAAGTTCTATATCTAATTTCCCTCTCAGCAGGCTTGAAACAAACCCCATAATTCAGGGGATTTGCAACTTTAAGCAAGCTATATTGTGATAAAGAATTGCATATGATGAAATGGAAATAATGAGGAAAAAATGTGTTATCTTTAATTTTAAATGACCTTGTGCTTCACAAAGCATCTCAGGCACAAATTAAAATAAAGAACAGTTGCACTGCAGAGTAGCTCTTATTCTTACACATGAGAGTTACAGTCCCAGTGCCCTGATCTGTTAAAATTGGTGAGTTCAGCTTCTTGAAATGCCACTTTGAAAATCCATTTTGTCTGAATTGTATACAGTTTTGTCCGTAACACAGCTCAATCTGGGTTTACTCTGTGGAGTGGAATATAATAATTAGAAGAATTGCAATGTTTCTCCTTGAAAGGGAAAAGCCACACGTATGTAAATACTAATGATTCACTTCTAGTACCATTATGTATTTTAATTGGCATTTGTGGGCCTATTTTTGTAGAATTACATCATGATAGCGGAGACTTTTTCTTCCTTTTGACATAGTGATCATCATTACAGATTCACGAGAGTCAATAAAAAATAGTATTAAGGCAAAAGAAATTACTACTTCGCACAGTTACGTGATTCAAGAAACAAACAAACAAAATGGCACTGAAAAAAAATTGTTACACTGGTTCCCTTAACTCCCTTGTTTAAAAACAAACAAACTGACTAAAGACAGCTCAGTTGTGTAAAGATTATAGTGTGTCTAGAAATTGGAGTTCAGGGCTAACTTGAGGTTGAGGAACAAAGCGACATAACTAGCATTATAGCTTCAGTAAAATGCTTTTCTCAGCACAAAAGAAGTCTCAATGTGAAAACATTAAAATACAACAAAGGAATATTTCAGGCAGAGAGTAGTATAATATGTTGACTGGTCTGCTGAGATTTTGCCCAGGAGCCTTTTCTCACTCATCATCTTCACTGATTTCTCATCTAATTTTTCAACTCATTCATCACTTTTACAACAAGTAGATATATATTTTTTTGCCTCTGAATGTAACCACACCTTTTTTTAAGATTATTATTCTTGTTGCTTTTTTCTCCCTGAAAAAGTGATGTGGCTTCTTGTGATTAGGAGCAGATTGAGGATATTACACTGCTGATTTCCCACAATCTACTCTGGTAATTATTCGGATATGTTGTTTTTGGATTATAATTACTAGAACTTCCCAAGTAGTTTCTCTGCTTTCATTTTCTTTCTGCCCCAATATTATAATCTGCTTTAAAAAATGGACTTATTTTTTAAAACAATACTTCAGTCAAGACACCTTTCTCAATTTCTTAATGGCCATTTGCTTACAGCAAAACATATACTAATTAACCTAGCTCTTGTGTCATTTTATAATGGGAACCTCTTTAGCCTTTCTAAGTGGATTTTCTGTTATTCATACACATCCCGTGCTTCAGAGAAAGCAGACTATTCCTTCAAAAACAAATAAACAAAACATTTGTCTCATGGTTTTCCTCATTTGGCCAGTGGTCTTCCTTCTATCTGCATTGTGCCACATCCTTGAGGCTGATATGAATTCTCTCGAATCTCCTAGAACTCCATTGTTATTTTCATTTTAAAGCATATTTTCCCTTGTATTTTGAGTATTGATTAACTGCCTTATTCTTCCTGTTGGATTCTATGTTTGTGGAAGGCAGAGGTACATGCTAAGTACTAGTATTCTGAAGTTTCTAATCCAAAACCTGGTAAGGACTAGACACTCAATAAAGATATATTGTAAGGTAACTATGTGAGCTGATGAATGTTAATCAGCTTGATTGTGGGAATCCTTTCACAATGTAAATGTTTATCAATATCAAGTCATCACATTGTACACTTTAATTTATATTACAATGTTAGTATACTTATATCAAATCATCACATTGTATACTTTAAATAGACTGCAATGTTATACCTCAATAAAGCAGAAAAAAGATATGTTATGTCATTTAAATGTACTTTTTAAATATTTAAATAAGTCTGAATATTTGAAAGTCATTTATTAGAAAGGATTTCTGTAAAAATCTAAATGATTCATTTGGAAAATCATCATTGTCCTCTCAGTGCCTAGAAGAGTGCCTGACATATAATTAGGCATGCAATTAAAATATATTAATGAGTGAATATATGATTGAAATCACTTAGTTCTCATTATGCATCTTTTATTTTACAATTTGTATCTTTTATTTTACATATATAATTAGGGCCAATCTGATTGAAAATCTAAGCATATAGGAGCGACTTTTCCAGTTAAATAAAAATTTAAATAGTATTAAAAAAACAAGAGATGAGAACATTTAGTAAAAAAGTTTTTCATTACTATATTTGCTAGTATTACTAATAATATTGATGATAATTTTGATAATTATATTATCACCATTCCTAAATTTAATTTTTAATTAAAACAGTTATCAGGGTGTTCAGTAAAAAATGGTAATTTTACGAACATGTGAAGAAATAATTTTTTAATCTTTTTAGATTCTATAAGAACCTCAATTTATATTGAAAAATGACTATTGCATTAAATGTTTTATGTAATACATCTGGAGATGCATGTCTACTGGGTGGAGTGAAATTCCTTATCACTTTCAGCAATGAACACAAGCTGGCACCATGCCACTGAGACCCTGCAAATATTCTTTAGTAGGCCCTGTGGCTAGAAGCAGTCAGGACAGAAATTTTTTGTTATCATCCTCTTCGTGCTTTGAAATGCAACAGATTTATCAAAACCCTTAGATAGAGCCATAAAAGAATTTCATATTATTTTACTAGAGTCACAGAAAAGGAATCTAAAAATAAAATTTCCTCGCTGTTTCTGGGGTATGAGCATTTTATGTAGCTTTGTGGTTTGACATCACAAGACGTTCCAGAGGAGGCTGTGCAGGCAGGGAGGACGCTGAGGTCAAGGAGCCACAGGTTCTGAACCTGTGCTTGACTTACTTTGATGATCTTATTTGTTATATCAAATGGAGCAGGAAAAAAAAGGCTCTCCAATGAGCATAAGAAGCTACTCTTGGTTTTAATTCATTCCCTTTGATTTCTCTCAGCAGCACAGATTAAAGATGGGTCTTTCTTTTCGCCTGGCGTGTCTCCCTGTGGTACTCACTAGGAGAAAGAAAAAGCCAGCTTTAAAGGATTCTTTGTCCAACATGGTATCTTTAACTACTGAAACATCTTCCAGGATGAAGTGCCAAGGTGATTGATGAGGGCTGAAAGTGGTAGAAATCACTTTCTGTTAATCAAATGCAAACCCATAAATGGCAGCCGCATCATGAAAACCAGACAAAATAATATGGGGGTGGGGGAGCTCCACATTAAAAATGAAGTTTTAAATTATCTTACTCCATTCATTTACATAGATATAGAAGTGCCAAATGGAAGGAATCATTAAAACGGCTCAAGTAGAATCAGGATTGTTTTAAGATGGACTCCAGATCCCTAGATATATCGCAAAGTCATCCATATCTATAAACTGATAATGGCAAGACTGATGCTTCTAATCCAGCAGTTGTTGCCATTCCACAAGAGCAAACCACATTTTATGTGGTACAATCCGTCCATACATAACTAGTGCGTCTAACACTATGTATGCGGCATTAACACACCCAGAGAGCTGTGCTGCAGAGAGATAACACATTTCCCAGATCATTGGAGGCTCTACATCGCCCCTTGTGCCTCACAGCACTTTCCAAGAAGTGTGTTATCTTGAAGTAACACACCCTTGGTTCGTGCCTTATTGCTTAATTATAATCCCCAAAATGTCAGATCAGAATAATTGCCATCTCAGTTTTCCATTACCTATTGTGGCTTTCTGACTTAATCTAAGTGAACATTTAAAAACTATGTTAAAGTTTTATTGACCTTGGAGGAATAGATTCCTTTACTCTTTCCTACAATTATATTGTAAGCAGAGAACGCTTATGGAGAGAAGCAGAGAAGCAAGGAGTTTGGTATTTCTACGCTTTTTGTTTTTAACATAGTCCAGCTTTATAATTTTACCTGCATTCTACAGTGTACGCTGTTCACTCTACCAATATGAAGCCATGAATATGTAGTGTTAGCACAATATTTGGCAAACGCAGACTTTGTTTGCCTTCCACTGCAGATCACAAGATTCTGAATCAACTCAGTAGATTACACCTCTAAGATGCACTTGTATCCTCATCCATCCTTTGAAACAGACAGACCATGTATTGGTACTAACAAAGGTTTGGTACACCTTATAGTATGTGGAAGAGCCTCCCCTGCCCCCCACAAAATGAGTAAAACATCTCTTAATGCCTTGATGTATGAGTATTAATGCTCCATTTGCCAATGCAACAGTTTCCCAGCTAGATTCCTCACTACAAGGAATCCTCTCTATGACCTATCTATCCATCTGCCTGAGTAATTTTTAGAAGCATAGCATTCTGTCATTTACATTTTGAAAAATACTGCTTATTTCTTTTAAAATAAATAAATTCCTAATCTATAATTTAAATTACAAGATCCCAATCTATTTCCTCAAATGGCTTTCCAGTTCATCACCCTCACTCACCTTATGATTAAACTAAACTAAAAAACTTGCTGCACTCACCCCGTGCTTTCCAACATCCACGATGTCCTTGTACTGTGTCCATTTGCATAAATTTTTTCTCCCAATGCTCTAAATCCACATTCTTTTAGTTTTCATTTTTTAATCCAGTTATATCTATTCCTATATTCCTATCTGACTCAGTTTCTACCTCCACTCTATCAGACTCTGTATTGGATACTCATGTGAGAAAATTAGCTCAAATTACTTAACATTCACCATGTAATGGGAGAAGTACTGTGACAGAGACAGCTCAGGAGCAATAGGTACCCAGATAAGTAACTCCAAGTCAGCCTGTGTTGCCAAGGAAGTCTTCCTGAAGGATGTGGCCTTTGAACAACAACTGGAGGAAGAGCATGAGCTTTGTTCAGGTAGGTTAAGGAGAAGAGGAAGGGCTTTTCAGGGTGGAGGAAAGGGTGAGCACTGCTGGACTCAAATTCTCTCCATATCCAGTGCTGTTGATCCATATCAGGAGCTAGAGGTTGAACCTAATTATTTTCTGCTTTGGTCTCCTGGATCTTTTAAATCTTCTCTTGCCCCATTGGACACATTCACACCTCATTGGCATACACATTATTCCATGTGAATGGCATGCCTTCTTTGAGTTAATTATGTAGTTTCTTCCTTATACTTTACAAAGCAGAATTAGTTGATCCCTCCTCTGTGAGCTTATGCAAGTTGTATATCTTTTTATCATAACTATCGCTGTTTTTTTTGTAGTCAAAAAGTACTTCCATTGTATGTCGGGTTATCCTTTCATGTGTCACCTGGCTCACAAAAGGCTAAGAGCCACATTTTCAAATTCTGTTAAGAAAAGTCAATTCAATGATTTTTATTCTATTTTATTTATTTTATTTTTTATCGTAGCATAATAGCTACTCTTTATGAGTTGGGTGGGGGGAGGGAATTACTGAAGGCTACTACATTCCAGGCATTGTGTTAATACATGATCATAATATCTCTAATATCTCTAATTCTCTCTCTCTCTCTCTCTCTCTCTGTCTCTCTCCACAACCACACTAAAAACAATAACAATAACAAAAACTGAGGCCAAGAGACTATTACTGCACATAATTAAGAAACTAATCTCAGGAGGCTCAGTTGGAAGAGTTAATCCAACATGCAAGCCCAGGTCTGCCAGCCCCCAGGACTTCACCCTTGCCTTATAACACAGAACAAAGAGAAGTTATTCTTAGAACTGTATTTTATTATATCATATTTGTGGTTTTTATTATGCCTTACTTTCCTTACTATAAAAAGTATCCAATCTCCTTACCATAGACTCTTTTTCTTCCATGCCATCCATATTACGAAATGAGAAGAAAGACTATTTTTTGGATTCTTCAGTTGTATCATGAAACCCATCATATTATGATTAAGAAACGCCTTATTTCTTGTAAAATTTCTGAATACTTAAAGTATCTTCTTTTAAATATAATAAAGGACAACTTTTAATGCATCTAATTTAACTTTGGATGACAATTTGGCCCCAACTCAAATAATCATGGTCTCTATTAGTTTGGATTACACTAGTTTCTCTAAGAAGTAAACTCTAAATTTCACAGGCTTTAAAAAATAGAGACCTATTTCTTGTTCACACAGCAGTCCAATGTGGGTGTTCCTATTTCTGTACCATAGAATCACTTTGGTTGAACGATGCCCTAGGTTTCAGCATCTATCCAGCAGAAAAAAGAAGAACAGCATGGAGAAACAACTCCCTTCTTAAAAGTCCCAGCTCAAAATTGCAAACACACTTTCACTGACAGATGAAGTGATTCAAAAATGATGGATTTGATGAGAACTAGTCACGTCATGTGTCATGTAGCCAAATCTAGATATAAGAGAAGGCTGCGTTCTCCCAATCTTGTGAGTTCGGAAGTTTATATAATGCTAGAATTCTTTTTTTAAGATTAAAAAAAAGATACAAGGTCTAGGTTATTCCGCAGCTATATTTTGCATTACAACGGCCTTGGTGAAACTGGCAGACAGGATTAAATGAGAATTCACAAAGCAGCATAAATGTGGAGCTAGCTTGTCCCCATGCCTTGCCCCAAAGCACTTAGTTCTAGAGAACTTGCACCAATGTCTCAGATTTATGGACCTAAAGAAAATTATGTGTCCTTGTGAATGTTATCTGCTGAGACATTCCACATGGAAACTGAATATCCCTGAGTCTTCCACCAGTCCCAGCGTAATACTTCTGTAGAGAACAGCACAGTGAAGAAGGAAGAAAAGGTCCAGGTCAAGAAACAGAAGATCAGAATGGTCTCTCACAGACCCAGCTCTGTGTGCTCAATGAGAGATTTCAGAGACAGAAATACCTCAACCTCTAGCAGATGCAAGAACTTTCCAATATCCTGAAACTTCCCTACAGATTAAGACCTGGTTCCAGAACCAGACAATGAAATGTAAGAGGTGACAGAGATACAACTGGCCAAAGAATAGCAACTCTGTGACTCAGAAGGGCTCAGCAACTACAGAGTAACCAGGCCTCTCTTCTCGTCACCAAGAATGTCTGCTGAACACTTTTGGAAACCATTCAGGGTGGAGCAACCAGATCTGCAATAAAACAACTTGGAGTAACCATTCTTGGAACAGTTAGAACTAGTGCCCCCAAGCCTGGACCAACCAGCCTGGAACAACCAGCTCTTCAGCTGTGGAGAGGCAGCCCTGTAGCCCCAGATCCAGTTCCAGCAAAATTGTCCTGTCAATGATGGCACCACCTTGAAAACTGCTAGAAAAAGTTATGATGCAATATAGCAAACCCCTAACAATTGTAATATTAAGGATTTATTTCCAAATTACTTCATGAACATACAGCCTAAAGATGTGTGATGATGGGTATATTATTCAATCTCAATTTAGGTAGTGGATATGTGACTTCTCCTAGGATTTTTATATGTATCTCTGCCTCGATATCCTGCTTCACATTATGCCTATTGTGTCAATTTGGAGGGGTGAGAGCGAGGTATGACTGGAGTCTAATCAAAGAGGTTTCTGTAACCTTGTTGCTAGAGACAAAATAATAAAAAAAAGATGTCTCTGGCTATAGATAACTAGATATAATACTATTTTGGATATTATTAGGATCTAAAATCTTAACCTCAAGAATAGAAAGTAAAAGTACAAAGATGTGTGATGAATTATTCCTATTTTCTGGGGTTAGGAGGCTTGTTAAAAACCTCAATTCAGGTGAAGAGTTAAGCTAAAATAAAAAAATGTTTCATTGATTTCCTCTGCCCCTTTTTCTATTTTACTACAACTCCTAATTTGTTGATTACTCAAGTACTTGTAAAAGATGATTTATAATTTGCCGTATCATGATAATAGTACCAATTTGGCTGGTTAGTTTATAAGTCTACCCACAAATAAATAAAACTACTTTATCTTTAAAAAAATAAAAAGTACGAATTACTAATATAAAATAACACATAAAGCTTTGAAAGAGCTTTTTGGTAGTGGGGAATCTTAAAGCCTAAGCATCTTTGTGTCACAGCAAGTTGGTCCCTAAAGGCTAAAACGATAGCCCCTGACTTGCCAGCTACCTCACTGTGACAACTTCCATGACAGAAGAGGATAAACACTTAGTGGACAGCTATCTCTTTCTGCCATAAAAACCAAACAGCAAAAGCCTGGGAAGGCAAAATATAAAGTTAAATAATATTTATTATTATCTGCCTATTATTTATTAAACAATCTAATAAAGTAAACACTTTAAAGAACTATAATCAAGATACTATGATTTCCCAAAGCTAACTGAACTCCAGTGAATCTGATGGGTCATAAATGAAATAAAATATCTGAAGAGCATGATTGTTAGTTTTCTTTGTTTCATCTTAGCATTACTCTGAGAGACCAGAGCTTTCTCTGACATATTAAAAAAGTAAAGATTAGATGGGAAATTTTAGTCATAACTTATTTCCATGGAACCACACTGCATTGTTACTTTACTTAAATATATGCTAAATATGTTGCATTTTAAACAGTTATTTTAACTTATTGTCATTCATATTTTCTTAAGGGGGGGGAGTGTGTGTGTGTGTGTGTGTGTGTGAATTAACGAGATCGTTTAGATAAGAAATTTTATTGAAGTGACACAGGTATCTGAATTCTGTAAATCATGTTGGACTGGGGAATCACAAAACATGTGCTTCTGCTCCCTGCTGTTCCCTGGCTGAGACACTTTAACTGCCCTTATTCCGTAAAATAGGACTAATAGTACGTAGCCTGTTCAGTTGAAAAATTTCTTAAAAACAAACAAACAAACAAACACATCACTAGATGAAAAAGCATTTAGAGATGAGATAGCACTCAATAGATATGTTTCTTATTATGATAGTAATGATAATAGCAATAAAATATTAACTTTATTAGGAAATTGCCTAGAGAAAACACTAAGTATGATATCTACGTCAAAGGGCCGCATTCACTATTTGTGAGATTTTTAACAAAATACATAATTTTTCTATATCTCAGACTCTTTCTCTTAAACAGGATCATTAAATACTACCTACCTGCAGAGCTGCTATAAGGATTAAAGGAACATTTGTAAAAGTCTTACAGTATACACAATATAAATATTCATTAGATTAAAAATTATATTAAATAAAATTTTGGTTTTTTTCAAACATCTCAGTTTTTTAAAGACAACAAAATTCAATGTTAGTATACTAATTATATCACATGTCTACTTTAAACAATCCCTTATTTTTTTTTTTTTAAATTCAATACTAGCTAGAATCATTTATATCTATATTTCTTTGGAAGGATGACTGCGATTTGAAATCTGTTTAATCATTCTGAAGAGTGTGAATTCTGTGGTTTTGAGTGTGAGAGTGAAATAAATATAACTTCAAAGTCTCTTTATCACTAGTTCCATGTAAGTGTATTTATAACCGTGTTCCATTTCTTCGGATTTCAGAAGCACTGATTTTCTAAAACAATGTTTTTCCTCTCAGAACTCACCAAGTGTTTTTAGACAGCATTAAAAAAATTCCATAATTTTTCTGAAATTATGTCAATAATAGCCAAGGCAACTGTTTCATTTTTGTTCAAATTCTCTTACTGGAAATGGTTTCCTCTTCATTGATTTATGTCTGCCCTTCATAATTTCATGTTTTAGAATCTGTAATATCCTCATTATTCTCTGAATCTTTTTAGCATATTTTTATTATTCAGACAGCAGAAAATGAGTGTTATTATTTTAGAATTATTAATTCAAAGTCTTCATATTGCACCTGTGACATAGCAGAAGTATGCTATCACTTAGTTTTAATACTTATAATACTAAATAGAAACAGCTGAGGAAAAAAAGGCACTTAAACAAATTTAGGTTATGGTTCTAGGAAAAGCTGCACCTCATTTTGTTTTTATTTTAATATCAATATTGATCTTTTTTATTAAATACAAGAATATACTCTGTAGTTAATTTGATTTATATTTTAAAATGCATTGCGAATGTAAAGTTCAAACTACTGATTGCTTATTTTATATTCGTCTTTCAAATTACTTTTTAAAAGGTTAATTTTATTATTAGCCATGGGTGGTAAATGAATTGAACAATGTTAAGGCATTTTTCCACATATTTGGTCTATAAAAAAATTTAATACCCCACAAATAAAAATGATAAATGGGAAACTTTGTTATGTGAAATGATCAATGTATAGTGATCTAAATAATTGCCCATGTGATCAATATTCATTTGATAAAAAAATTATGTCTGTATATATACACAGAGATTTATACATATATACACAACTTATTTTTCTAATTTTTCACATTTTTATTTTTATTTCAAACCAATTACTTATTAACAAAGATATATGTTAATACATTAATTGGGCCACATTAATATAACATTTTATTTAAAATTTTCAAATGCATATATATGTATAATACTACTTTTATTTTTATGTCTCCTGACTGTGCCATTTATTAGGTTTGAAATTCGGGGAAAGTGCATGGATCTATCTGAACATTTGTTTCCTCTGTAAAATTGTTAGGAGAATACCTCATTTTTGGTTTAGCGATAAAGATTACTTGACACACTATTTTTAGCATAGCTAGAAGAGTTGTTCTATAACTGCTTTTTTTTTTAATTTTCATGAAGATCAATATCATAATTTTTAAACTTTATGTTGAGGCAAGTATAAATAGCAATTATATTTCAGGAGAACTTAAGATCTATATTAAAGATGTAGATGCAAAAGACCTTGTCTAGGCTGTTTTATGAATTCTTACTACAATATTTACCAGGAGCTTTGGTCAGCACTTCTTACCTTAGTTCATTTAACCCTTTGAGAGCATTTGTGAGGAAGTATCAACCCCATTGTATAGATCTGAAAATTGAGCTCCAGATTACTTTGTAATCAGTACTAATAATTCTTAGCAATATAAATAATTAGATAAATTATTTACATTAATTATATATACACTTACCAAATGGTAAATCATGAATTTACAACCCTGTGTATCCAATTTTAATGTTCTCCATACTTCCTCCTATTTGACGATACTATAATTATACGTAATTCTTAGATTCCCTTCATGTATAATTCTATTTTTAGAAATGTCAATTAACAAAGTTTACTTTGTGGGAAATTTTTATATCTACAACATTTACAAATTGTAATATCTTGGTGTGCAGATTCTATTTCATATATTTTCATATACTACAAAGAATTTAACAAAGTGACATAAATATATTTATAGAAGGAATATATAAATAAATATCAAATAAATGAGAATATCTTAAATTAGCATGGCAGAAAAGGAAGGAGTAAAATTTTACATCTTTGTCCCTAATGTTTAATTTTTCCTTCAGAATGATAACTTGTAGGGACAAGTCTTGCCTGATTTTAATAGAAACCACATACATAATTAAGCCTTGCTGAGATAATAAATATTTAAAGAATAATCTAGATTTACATTTATCCTCTTTAAGAGCTAGAGAAATGATTGTGTGTTCACATAGCCCAAACAACTACGTATGACGATATCTGGAGTAGGACATTTACTCAGGATGCTGTCAAATTTCCTGAGTAAGAAACATATATATTTCTACTTAGCAGGAAAATAAACAACTACAGATCCTATAGCATGTATGAAATAGATTTCTGATGTCAACTCTGGTTCCTCCTAAAGACATAAAAACTACACTTGGTTTACTAAGGTCCAATTTGGCTTTTACTTCTAGTTTGGGCAGATTTTTCATCCACTTCCATGCTGTTGTGCCCCTTCTGCTAAAATGGATTTATTTTTTAATCAGGGACCTTCTCAGTCTTTGTGGATTGGTCTCAGATTTGGCCAATCTAGTTACTCAAGGTTTGCTTCAAGTGTCAAGACTTCAGCACAGTTTTCTTTTGAATTTTGCTTCTGTTGGTAAATTTCAACCCTGGAGGGCCCCCCTCTCTCTAAACTGAGCACTCTGAATAGAATCTGTGTGCTTTCCCTCCTGCTATGTTCACATTCTGCCATGTTATGGAGATATTCTACTTCCTTGGGTAGAAACATCATTCTAATTCAAACAGAACAGAAAAATAATTTCTATTCATTGGGCAGAAATGTGGATGTCCATCAACATACTTCTTCCCTTCTAATAAAGAGAGGTTTGCAGTACATTTTTATTTGATGATGTAATGCCTAAGCTCATGTTGGCTATAGGCTTAGGAATACTTAAATTACACAAAGCTTCCTTGCTTGAGTATCTCAGACCTTATGAGGGTCTAGTATGTGCTCTGCTATTCAGCTTTGTCAGTTGCTCACATTCTGCTAAGAGTATCAACCTTCTGTAGAAAACTTACAGGAACAATGATAACAACCTTCATGGAAAGGTACTAGACTATACCCAAATTGGAACACTCTACTTAAATACTCTTGATTATCAGTTATAAAATAGTCACAGGGTTGTAAAATACAGCTTAGAAAATATAGTCAATAATATTGTAGTACTGTGTATGGCACCAGAAGGGTACTAAACTTATTGGGGGAGTCATTTTGCAAGGTATATAAGTAACCTTTATGTTGTACACCTGAAACTAATATAATATTGTATATCAACTGTAATTGAAAAATAAATTTTAAAATAGTACAAATAAACACTCCCGATTACCCATAACTATGAGCCATTAGGTTTCAGCAGAACAAGACTTCAAAGACATAGCAAACTGTATTATTTTGAATTTTGCTTTTAGTCTGTAATATACTATAAAGAATGTGTAAAAAATATTTCTAGTTTGTTATTTTATAAAAGAAAATTATCTGTTAATTTTACTTAGTTCATGGATATGTTGAAATTTCTCTTTGCTAAAAAAAAAAAATTCTCTTTAATTTAGCTGTGTTGGGAATCTTAATTGAACAGTGATATCTTGTTTTTCGTATTTTTGTACATAGGCAAAAAGCTATCAAGCCTTCCAGCATGCCATTCTCCCACAATAACCATACTTTGGATTTGGCATGTTTTTACAAATATTGAAAATGATTACATGCATGTAAATTCTTTTTGTTCTTTAAAAGATAGTAAAAAACAAACAAAGGTACGATGTCTTTGTCAATTATTAGGATTGGTTCATTATTTTATTCTACTTGTGAGCATTTCTACCATTTTGTTTCTTTTCACATAAACTTTTAAGAGAACAACACCATCTGGTGTATGAAATTATTTGACTATGGGAAATATAGCCCTAACTAAGTTATGCTCAAGTACAGCAAAAAAAATTTGTAATGCATCTCTGTGCTCTAACACAAAGTTTCATCCCATCTTAAGACTGTTAGAAAACTCAAATTCTATAGAAAAATGAACGTTTTCCTTTTTCTTAAAACCCAGATATTTTTATTGTTCTTACTAAATAGTGTTTCCCACAGAAACTTATGGAAACTAAACATCACTCTACAGACTCTAGAGATTACGTAAGGGGACATCTTCATTTGATAAGAGAACTGAAAAAAGGTGATTGGTCTTCCCTGCTTTGGGGCCTCGGAGCTTACTATTATCTCTTCCAAGAATATTTTCCCCCATTACCTCTGTGTACATCTTGGCATTGTAACTTTTAGATCTTGGCTCAAATGTCATCATTAGAGAAGTCTGCTATGACAGTATAAAATAATACCATTCTCTATTCATCTTTTCAATACTCTATCCTATTTCGCAGCCATTATGTCTTTGCAGGTAATCCCATTTGATATGTATGTTTCTTTTTATTTATTTGTTTTCTTTCTCCTTCTGCTAAAATGTTAATTTAACTCCAGGAAAAACAAGAAATTTATTTTTTTCAATGTTACATCCCCAGTGCCTAAAACACAAATTGGCCAATAATAGAATGTCAACAGATGTTTGTTAAAAAAAAAAAAAAAAAGAATGGATAAATAAAATAATAAGTGTAAAAAATTATAATTGTATATACCATGTTTAATAAGGATGTCAATTGTATTTTATTTACCAGCTCTATTGCATGGCCCATTTCCTTTTCTATTCCATATATACATGTAGCCATGAATTACTTTTAATTTTTCTAACTTACCAGATATTTATCACCTCAATGTTCATACCAATCTCTAAATATGGAATATTTTTTCTACCATCTCCACCCCAATTCCAAACAAAATTTAAAGATGACATTTGATCATCTTTCAAAGATCAGGTTAAAAGACATTTCCTTCACAGAGCTCTATATTTTCCCAGTCATAATTAATCAGTGTTTGTGTCCCTCTGTTCCCAGCTGGACACTAGCATTTAAACTATTGGTTTAAAGATTTGGTAAAAAAAAACAAAAATGTTCATTTATCTCTCAATACTATGAGGTACACAGCTCAGTGCATTGTGTACTTAAAATATTTAAAGTATTTTGTGGCTGAAAAAATAGATGAATCTAATTTAATGTTTTAAATAAATGTTCACAATAATATTGAGGCTCAGAGAGGTTAATGCTAAAATCATTTCAAATTCTATCTAATTAATTTGATCTACCTTCTAAAAACATGAGGCCAATTTAAAATCACATGTGTAGAATAAAAAATAAATCTGCAAAATTGTATGTTCCCTCTAAAAAATTCTATCCATACATGAATTTGGAGGAAGCATACCTTTTTTAAACAGGAAAAAACATCATCTGCAGAAATTGACAGCCTGATGTTTCTGTCTCTGTAATAATTCATGTACATTATGAAATGTTGAAGCTATTATATGTAGCCCTTAGTTTGCCACTGCATTTTTTCAATAATACAGACACTTGATATCTAGGCCACTGAGTATATTTTGAGTGTATGTCTAGTCATATATATATATATATATCCTGGTGATAATGAGAAAACTTCAAGAAAGAAGCTGAAATGGTATCCTTTTCATCTAAGCCTTCTCAGTTTCTAAAGATGTTTCCTAATGGGTGGGCAGCCAGTGAGTACCAGCACTGCCAACATCCTGACACAGCATCTGATCTTGCTCTTTGTGACCATTTCTTAACATTAGTGGGAAGCACCACATATTGACACTGAAATCTATTTGAAAGTGAGGTTCCTGATGACTAAACTTCAAGAAGGCAGAGCCTTTAAAATGCACATAGGCACATTGTGTTGACAGCAGACACTATTGACTTTTCCCACTGAACAATCCCATGCCAAGAGCTCGGTAAAGGCACCAGAAGCCTGGGGGAGAAAAGTAGCTGTTTTTTCTTAGAAACTACCTGCTGTCAGTCAGTTTGGCATCATTTGGGGCAGCAGGTGTTCCACAAGATAAAAAAGAAAGATCGTTAGAGAATTGTTTTCTTTTTCTTTCTGTTTTTTGACAACTCATTGATGATGGGACCAAGTTGTGATGAAAGTTCAGTTTACCTTGACAAGATAGCTTTTTCTCCAGGCTATTAACCCGATCATTGGCCTGTGACAGATTAGGGAAAGGGAAAACAGAAATTTGACTTTCCCTATCTTGACTCCTCTTTTTTTTTTTTTTTTTTCTGCACACACAAGCTGTAACTGGATAGAAAAAAAAAAACATGCCTGCATTTCAAATACAACTTTCCCAAACCGATTACTATGCAAGTGTCTTATTTTTGCTGTGTCTTTCAAATCTGTCCCTTTTGACGCCCCTGATCTACAACAAGATTATACTTTTCATGATGTTACAATGCTGTATTGCCTGAGAGGGATGAACTGATTGTAAGGTTAGTAGATTAAGTGCATGTAACTCAGTGTTATGGTATTGGTCATAATTTACCAACAGAAAAAAGTGACAGTGGGCAATGTCACAATTTCATAACTCAAATTCTCATTCAGTGGTGATAATACAAGACTGCATTGTGTCTGGATTAAGTAGCAAAAAATGTGTGCCTGTCTGCAGAGAGATCACAAAAATATTCATGGAAGATATTAAAGATTATAGAATGTCAAATATTACTATTACAGGAAATAGTAGCAAACCATGGATCCATTTCATAAATGCATGTGAATATTATATATTAAAAAGTAAAACAGATGATGAGGGCATTTGTTTTAAGCAATGAATTAATTTTAAGTCAAAGCTGTCACTATCACAACTAAAAAAAGAGAGAAAAACTTCAAAATAATCTTGTTAAAAGTGCAGTAACAGGGAAAAGGAGGCAAAGAGCCATATGTAACAAGCAAAATTAAGAAAGATTAGATTTAAACCCAAATTTATATTCATTTAGTTATAATAATATGTATATAATTGTGAATATATAATTAGAATTTTTAAAATCCACCACGATTGCTAAATTTAAAATGCTTATAAATACTATAAAAACACAAAATCAAACATAACATAATATTCTGACTAATTAATTTTATAATTTTTTTTCTACATTTTTGGGCTACCTCTGCATATGACAATAATTTTGGTAATGTCTGTTTCTATAGAGAAAATAGAAAAATACTTGGGTCTTCCCTCTAGCAGAGTTGATCAAAATTTGTTTCTTAGAATTGATAATTTAGAAAAGATTTCTTCATCTTCACAGCCCATTGGTAATAACCTGTCCAGACTTGACTTGGCCCAGTGGGATACATACTACAAAACCTGCCCCCACAGGCATCCTCCATGTTTGTCATACTGCTGCAAGGCTGTGCTCTTAAAACAGGGATCCTGAATAATTCCATTCCCAAAAGAAAACAAATATATGGTGAATTTTCAATAATTTAGACTGTATTATCAGAAATATTCCTCAAGGGACACACCTTTGACCAGACAGTCATGGGTATCAAATTCTTACTGAAATTGTCTAATAATGGGAAAGATATTTAATAGAGCAGTTTCCGTTTCTGTATCTATGCTGGGAGTGTTGGAGAAGTGGCAGGTTGTGCAATTTCCTGGGGCTCTGGACTAAGGAACCAAAAGGTCAGGTGAGGAGCTAGGCTTATTTGGGGGGTAGTGGACTTGTCAGAATTCGTTTTGTATTTTTAAACAGTTTTATTAAAGCATAATTCAAACACTGTACAGCACACCCTTTTAAAAAAAATATTTGTTTTTAGTATATTCAGCATTGTGAATCATCATCACAAGTTAACTTTTAAACATTTCCATTATTTCCCCCTTAAAAAAAATATCCCATTCCATTTAGCATTCACTCCCATCCTCCCCACTTCTAGCTCATAGTAATCACTAATTTACCTTCTGTCTCTATGAATTTGCTTATCTTGGACATTATATTTAAATGGAATTATATAATATTGTTTTTTGTGTCTGGCTTCTTTCAATTAGCATAATATGTTTAAGGTTTATTCATGTAGTAGCATGTATAGCAATCTTTCATTCATTTTTATTGCCGAATAATATTTCATTAGATGGATATACCACATTTCATTTATCCATTTCCAGTTGGACATTTGGGTGGTATCTAGGAAAAACTCCATTTTTTTTTTTTCTTTACTCAATACTTAGAACACCTCACCTTTGGTCACCAAATTGATTGAGTGGGAGGAGGTGTGATTCCTACACCAAATAATTCTCTGTGATACCAGCTTTGTGTTGTACAATTGAATTTAATTCTGACACTAAAAAGAGTTAGTGCAGACCCCATAGGTTAGTGGTTCAGTACAAAAGACTGCTTGCTTCCTCTATTCCTCACTTCAGATGAGAATTTCAAGTCCAGTGTGTCACCTGTGCTTCTGATTTGCTAGCTATAAATTGGAAGTTCCCAGGACCCCCTTCTTTGGGATTGATTAATTTGTTAAAGCAGCTCACAAAATTTAGGATAATATTTATCTATGTGTATCTTTTTATAAAATAATAAAGAATATAATAAAGGATACAAATGAACAGCCAGATAATGCGATATATAGGGCAAGGTCTGGAAGGGTCCTGAGTGCAGAAATTTTGGTCCCCATGGAGTTAGGGTGCATGTAGGCCACCCTCCCAGTACCTGGAGGCATTCATTGACACAAAAATTCTCCAAACCCCATATTGTGGGAAGTTTTATGGAGGGTTCATTATGTTGGCATGATCAGTCACTGACTTAATCTACTACCCCTCTTTCTTTCTTGGAGGATAAAAGGTGAGGCTGAAAGTTCCAAGCTTCTAATCATGGTTTGGTCCTTCCTCTGAGCAATCCCCATTCAGGAGCCATCCAGTAGCTCATCAATAGAACAAGACTCTCCCATCACCCAGGAAATTCCAAGGGAATTAGGAATCCTATGTCAAGAATCGGGGTCAAAGGCCAAATATTAGAACCAAAGGTGCTCCTAGTGCTCTTATCACTTAGGAAATTACAAAAGTTTTAAGAGCTATGTGTTATGAACAAGAGGCAGAGACCAATATATATATATATACACCTATATACATACATATATACATATATATATTGTTTCTATTTTTGGCTATTATAAATTTTGTGGATGTGCATTTTCACTTTTTGTATTATATATAGAAGAGTAGAATTGCTAGTTTATATGGAAACTCTATTTAATATTTTGAGGCAATGTCAGATTGTTTTCTAAAGTAGCATCTTCATTTTACATTCTCACGAGCAATGTATAAGTGCTCTGATTTCTCCACATCCTCACTAACACTTATTATGTCTTTTTATATTGTAGAGATCCTAGTGAGTATTCCAAGAGAAAGTTTTAACATGTTATTTACCCATAATTCCCTTCACCTACCCAAGGTAAGAACTCTGTTATCTATTACCATAGTTTAAGTGTGCCCATTCTTGGATTTTATATACATGGACTCATACAATATATACTCTCATTTCTGTGGGGTTTTTTTCCACTTCACATTATGTTTTTGAAATTAATTCATGTGGTTCTAAGCATGAGTGTTTTTTTTTTTAACAATTTAATTACTAAGTAATATTTTAATTAAAAATATACCATGTTTTGTGTACTCATTCTCCTGTAATGGACACTTGGGTTATTTCCTATGAAAAAGGTCACTGTCAACAGTCTTATACAGGTCATTTTGTGGCATATATTTTCATTTCTCTAGGAATAAAATTACTTGGTTATGATGTGAATATTTCCTTAACTTTATCAAAAGAAGCCAAACAATTCTCCAAAATGATTTTAACACTTTACACCCGCCTAATCAGCAATATATGGAGTTCCAGTTGCTTCGCATTCTCAACATTTTGTATGTCATACATAAAATATTTTGTCATACATAAAAGATTTTTCCCAATCTCTTACAGACTTTTTTTTATTGTTTTGCTGGATTCACTTTTCCTTCTGACATTCATCAGAGATGACAACAGTCACGGTTTTCTTCTCCCATTGGAGAGGTTTATCTTTTTCAAGAATTTAGAATTTTGAAACTCCGGCTTCAAACTTGATCAAAATCCACTTTTGGCTATGGAAATGTTATGTTTCCTTTTAATTCTGATATCACACAATAGCATGAGAGTAACTGGCTTTAATGCTTAATGTGCTTCACTTGAATCTCTCTAATAATCGGCAAAAAAGAGTTATATCTAGTCTGGTGATTTTAGACATTTCTGATAATTATTTTATTATACCTATTGTTTAATATTATTCGGGATCAAGTTTAATTTTTTTTTTATTGTTATTGTTATTTAAGAACTGACAAACGTCTAGGTCAAGGCTTTGTAAACTATGGCCTGTATGCCAAATTCAGTCATAAAAAGTTTTATTGGACTATAGTCATGCTCATTTGTTTATGTATTGTCTATGGTTATTTTTGCATTTCAGTGACAGAGTTGAGTAGTTGTGATAGAGCTATATGACCTTCAAAGTCTCTGAAATATTTACTATTTGATGTTTTATAAAACAAACAAACAAACAAAAAATCACTGATCCCTGGTTAGGCGCAAAATAAACATAAATGTAAAAGCCCCTTCCCAGTAGATTTTTATCAATTTAAACAAATGAAGAGAGCTAAGTGAATAATGAGTGGAAAGTTTTCATTAGGAAAAGTCATTAAGTAGCTCTATAGGAAATTGTACCTTAATTTCAAAAATCATTGGATTATTGACTATTAATAGATTTTGCTGGAATAGCATTTTCAAATACTTAAATTGTATATTTACACAGTAAGAACTAAATAGCGTAACATCAATCAAAATGAAGCCACAATGAGAATTCAAATCTGTCAATTGATTTGTTACTTGGAATCATGATGATTATCCTTCTTTATTAATACAATTGTTTTCAAAAACATGTAAAACCATTTTCTTCTCTAACTAAATAAGTACATGGTTACCTTACTGCATATTAACTTAATTAAGAAGAAATCAAATTCCTGAAATAGTTTTTTTAAGTAAATAGATTATTTTAGTTATTTCTCTTTGGACCATATGCCTCTTTTTGTCACCTAGTGTTAGAATAAGGTATGTGTTCAAGTTTAATCTCAAAATTATTAAAACATAATTAACCCATCAAAATTAGTAGATGTCTATTTACTCACATAAAGCATGTGAATATGCCAAAAAAGGATCCTACTTGCAGAAAAACTGTTATAACAGCTCTCATTTGTTTTTACCGTATATTACAAACACTATCTATGTTGCTTTAAATTTGAAAACTTGTGTAAGTTCCTCCACACTGAATAGTTGGCCTTCATTTTATTTTTCAAATAAACTAATGTATATTTGGTTATAAGTAGGATTTCATTTTATTTGCCCCATTCAGTGATTTTCTATCTATACTTCTATCTTTCAGCTGAGAAATATCTATCTACTCACTATATTAGTTTCCTCATTTATAAAAATATTAAGAAAAATCAGACAGCTTTGATCACAACAAAAATATGCTAGATAATTATGTGTATATGTATACTGTTATTATCATTCAGCTAACTTTTAATCCATTCAGCAGCTTCTGTGCAATTAATTTGAAATACCAGTGAAACAGTGTGAACACTGTTAAATCATATTTTACACCTAACAATTCTTTTAGAATTTTGACTACCTTAAAATAAAGATCAGATTAATTTTTATTTTTAATTGTAAGTGTAATGCCTTTTACCTTCTCTCGTTTTGAAAGTATATGAATATATATATTTTCTGTTCTGTGATAATTAACATACTAAATGCACTTTTTTCTTTAACTATTTTAGATATTATTCTCTATTTCTACATCTATGATTCTCATCTGTAAAATGTATTAAGTAATACTTAATTCAAGTTTGTTGGAAATATTAAAACAAATAATGTATGCAAAAGGACTATCAAGTATAAAGCAAGAAGAAGGAATTCTTATTTGACGTTTTTATGACCATCACATATGTCCATCATTGCATCTAGTATTTACAACACAGCAGTTGTTAAATTTTAATAGTAGAATTCATTATTATTAAATATATTATTATTTAGTATAATGGTTTTTAATTGAGGAAGGTTTTTACTCTTAATTATATTAGAAAGATAAAGTGTCAACATGAAAGAAGATAAACAAATTTACTAAATATCTGCTGTGCCAGGCATTATGTTTGGCTCATTACAGAAGAAATATAAATATTCTCAATGCTCACTAGTTTTTGACCATACAATTAATTCCATAGTAACCATTAAGTCTACTGTCACAAGTTCCTTGTCCCCATTAAAAATGTTTTTTTAAGTTCCCAACAGATATTTTGGCAATACCTAGGAGTGTCTTTATTATGTTTATAAATTAATCCTGGTCCTAATAGGAAAAAGATCATTGCTATCTCTAATAAAATTCTGCTAAGCAGAGATTCTGCACACCTGGAAATCCACAACCATAATGGTAATTCAGGCTACAGATCTGCAAGATCCAGTGGGTAGAAAGCCCTGTCATTAGCCCTCCCAGACCACTAATGAAATGCATTTGACCCTCATAGCCTGCAAGATAAAAAAAGAAGTTTCTTAATAAAAGATGTCTTGGGCTTAGGAAATTTCTAGTTTATACATAGGCCCTGCCAAACCAAATGACATATAGTGGCACCAGGATGGGTCAGATCAGACCCAAATGTGAGCCTTTCAACTGCAACTGAAACTTCTACATCTTTCCAACCTACTGGCCTCCTTGCTGAGTCGAGCTCACTATGAGAGAATTATTTCTTGTGATGGTGACGGTTGAGAGTGTTCCATATCATGTAAAAACTTATTTTTTTTTACCAACATCTTAGCCCCACATGAGTTCACCAAACATGTGTATCTATCTTAATCAACCCTAAAAACGAACACCATTTTCATCCGCTGCCAAGCATGAAGATATTTTGATTCACCATTTAAACCATGAGAAAGAAAGGCTTGATCTCTGCTAAGGAGGTTTGGGGAATGCTTTAGGGAAGAGTGTAACCTAAGCAAACATACCAAATATATCTGTATCTCAAACCTCAATTAAGCATGTATTATCCAATTTCATCATAATAATAGACTCACTAAGTAGGTTTAGTGTAATTACTATTTTAAAGACAATGAAACTGAAGCTCAGAAAACTATAAATGATGTGTTCATTGTTATATGAGAGTTAAGATTCTAACTCAGGCCTATCTGAACACAATGCCTTTGTCTATTTTCTAATTTTACATTAGAAAATTCTAACATTATATATACCATGCATGAATGTAACATACACACATACATATAACATTAGACGCATATCATAATTATTACTATAGAATTTAGGGAGCACTGGTATCGTCTACTCTCTCTCCCAATTTTCCTGAGTGTTTTGGGGAACGTGTGTGTGTGTATATCTCCTTGGCTGTGTATGTTCATTTGCAGCAAGGAGAGATGAGAGAGGAAAAGGGTACCAAGAAATAGATGTTAACTCTTCAGATAAAAGGAGAGAGCATACAGAACAACACAAAGTGGCTCATTGTTAGTTTTTATCTTAGTATCTCTGACCCTCTCCCCTTAGACTTATTATATTATGCAGGAGTTCAAGTTAATAACTAAAAGCTTCTTCTCTGAAATATTTAACCTGAAAACATGTTACCATGCTATAAACATCTAATATCGACGATTAATTTTTTCTAAGGTACCTGGCCTGTTTTTAAATACACAAATTGTACTTTAACACAATTTCTTCTGAAATATAAATTTTCCTAAAATCAAATCTTAAAAGAGAAAATAAAAAGCATGAAGTATCTGAGATATCTTTAAATACAGGGAAACTGTCAGGTTATCAGCAAGATTTGCACAAATGTCTTCATTGAATCCTTAGCAGCACAACATAAAATTGCACAGGGCTTACATGATGTCATGATCCGAGGTATATATTACATATGTGCACGTGGGTGGCATTTGTCATAATATTATGCCACATATTTTTGAGCAATCAAGTGTTAGACTGACTCCACATAGCTAGGCTTTGACAGGCTCGGAATCCAGGCATTCCAGTGGATAATGTGATTCCCATGGACTAATAACATAAACCCTTCTTCCTTTTAATCTCAAAAAGTAGACATCACTCAGAGGACCAATGACCTCTGAGTCAAAATTGGCAAGAGTGCTGTCAAACCTATTAACATATTACCTCCATTTTTTCCTTTTGAGGAGCTCTGTTGTAAAGAACACTCATTCACCTTTGGACAGCTTTTTTTCCCAGTGTTCTTTAATCTTACAATCCTACAATTAATTATATGTAACCTCAGAAATGTGAAAGTAAGTTTAGTAAGTTTATCTGTTGCAGAAATTTTTTTCTATGCTTCTTTATTAAAAACAAACTAGAACACAAAACAATTAAAAAAAAAACTAAAAAAATGACTTCCAGTAATAATAAAATATATTGTTTGTTATACTGATAAGAGAAAAAAAAACAAAAAAAGGAAAAATTGAAAAAAAATCATGTCTATAGTCAAAGAAACTATTTATTACAAGATTTCAAATTTATATGCTTTATCTATTGTTTAAACAGAAATATTCTTCCAAGTAAAAATAGATGCTGCTTTATTGTGAGATTTTTAATCTTGTATTCCTTCATTTTCTTACAAGTGGGATATCGATGATATACTTTAAAGTAGTATATTCAAAACACCTGGAAACCTCTTGAAATGTAAATTCTAATTCAGTTGTGCTGGGGTGGGTCCTGATAATTTGCATGTTGTCAATGTCCAATATGTCCAAGGATCATATTTTAAGTAACATGGTTCTAGTCGAGAGTATAGAAATTGTACCTGCTCCAGATAAACAGTATATGTCAGATCATAAATATATGTAATTGAGATATGTAGTTTGCAGAGTAGTTCTTAATTGAGACATACAAAGCATAAAAGTTTACATTGATAAACAGTTTCATCCTATCATAGATTTATTGAGAGTAGTGAAACCTCTGCCCTAATTTATTCATTCTTTTAACAAATTCTTATATAATGCTTGTATAATTATATAATGCTTATATATAATATTGCCCTTATATTAACCTTACATAATTATATAATTCATATGTCATATTCTGCTCCATATATTTTATGGTTATAGACCTTCTCTCTTCCTTTTAATAACCCTATGAGGTAGGTGCTATTTTTATCTTCACTTTACCAGTGAGGAAACTAAAATATAGAGTGGGTAAGTGACTTATTTAATGTCACAGTCTATTAAGTCTAGCATGTAAGTGGCTAACTTAATGGCTAAAATATTGCTAGAGTTTCTTTATAGGAGTGAAAATTCCACTATGCTAGTTTTCTCACATCATTTACTAAATAATAGCCATATTTAACTACATTTTTTTTTAGTACCTAATATGTGCCTAGAACTATGCTGTTTTTTTCCCCTTATTTAATTTTCTTAGTAACCTTGTGAGATATAGACTGTTACCATTTTGCAGGTAAGACCCCAAAGACCAAAATGAGTAAAGTAACTTGACTTGAATTGTAAACTTACTGGCAGCACCACATTTATGTCTAATAGAATCTAATCAGGCTTCTTAGACATAGAATCTAATCAAGCTTCTTTTTTAATGTATGTTATGTTGCCCCCCAAGTGAAAAATCACTCAAGAATTATAGCAATTTATGTAAAAAATAATAGTTTCTTCTTAAAAAAAACTGGAAATTTCTTTAAATACATGTAATGTATCTTTCATAGTTTAAATAAGCTGATATTTTATTTAGACTAGTTAAACAGTACATAATTTAATTCTCAATAATTAATTGCTTCTTTTTAAAAAGATAAATATTTCCTGTTAATTTTAAAAGATTTTTTAAAATAATTTAAAGGTAAAGATATTATTTCAAATTATTAATAAAGTAGCTTAAAAATACCTAAACGAGTTTTAAATTTAATGAATCATGGAAAGTAAAATGGATGTTTTCTTTTTTAGGACACTATTCTAAACACTCTTTATTTTTAGTTAATTAAGTCCAATAATACATAGCTGTATTCCTCACTACCGATTTAATTATCAAAAAACTTTCTGAGAATTTTTAGGAGAAAGAGACAGTAGGAAAAATCAACTAAAGTAAACATGACAAATTGATTCTAAATAGGTAACAGTATAGATAAATTTGTATCCATAAACACACAAGGTAAGAGGTGACATAACCTGAGGTGGCCAGTGGCACTAATGGAACATCCAGAGTGGAGAGGTACAGCTGCTGCATGCCTTTTACTCAGAGATGGTATTACTGTAGACAAACCAATCTGCAGCTGTCAGTCAAAGACATAACCTTCACATTCACCTTTTGCAAATTATCAGGACTATATCCTCCTAATAACAGGCGTGCATGCCCATGGATACGTATTGGGAGTGACACCTGACTTAACAGGTTAATCCGCATTTTAAAATAAATGTCTCATACTCACATTATAAACAGTGAATTATACTGGCATTTTCTTTTTCCTTTGTTTACTTTTCTTCAACATAAATATTGTATTTTTAATTTCCTTTTTTCCTTCCTTTCTCTCCCTTCCCTGTCCTGCCTCTTCCTCTTTTTCTTTTCCCTTCTCTTATTCTTTTACCTTCCCCCAGGGTCCCAGGGCAGGGAGCTGGATTAGATCAAGACGAGAGGACACTCAAGCAAACTCATAATCAAAGAGCTTCTTCTGAACAGATGAACTCTGTATATTTCTCAATATTTCTGGGTGGGACTTAGAAGCAATTGTTTTATTTTCTCCATAAAGCTTAAAAGTCTCTCTATTTGGTGTAACCCATACTCAGGCCATCTCTTTATGTTCTGACTCTTCCCAAACAAAACTTCACTTTGCAAGAATAATCACAGTTGCTGGAGATCTATTAGGGATCCGGAAAAGGGGATTTACTAACAAAACATGTAGTTTTTATTTTAAAAAAATTTCTTCAGTCTCTGTTCTTAGCCTCCAGCCAATAAGCCTCTGCTTTTTCTTTCCCCTCCAGCACTGAGCCTTCTTGGCTCCCTATTACCTCTTTTTGGATTTCACCTTCTCTGGGGCTTCTCAACTATTTGTCTTTTTGTTCCCACCTTAATCTTTAAACTTGTATGTACACATCCACTACTTAATATTGTTTTTAAGTATGTGAAAACCAATAGAGGAGAATAAAAACAATAGGCTGTAAACAATGACATAAATTCTATCAAACCATTGGGAGTGTTTGCTGAAGAAGGAATGAGGAGCTGTAGACATTCTGGCATCCAAGGTCTTCAAATTTTAGGAAGAATAATGAAGTATTCTAGGTCAGTAGTAGATAATTTTAATGCACATTGGAAAAGATCATAGAGTCCCTTTGGGGATATTAAAATGTAGTTTGTTTTGTTTTAATTTAGCTTAGCTTTCTTATATTACTTTTACTATTTAAGCCTATTTTTGATTCATATGGCTCCACTTTTTAAAATGCACTGACTGTTTCTACATGGGCTAAGTTAAAAAAAAATCAATATGCAACGAAAAACCAGAAATCCTGAATTTATAAGACTATTCTTCCTTCTCTATGAAAAAACATATGTAGTATTTCTCTAAAAATTCGAAATGTTAGCAGCATCAGTATTCATGGAAGTACATATGATGAGAGCATGAGAATGTTTGGACTTCTGTTGAAGAATGACCTTAACTATTTCAATAAAAACAAGATTAATTTATGACAAATCAGTTTATGAATACTGTGGAAAATCTATCTTGTTATTCTAAACACCTACAGATTTTGAAATATCAGGCACTACAAGAATATTTCAAAATAATTTTTAAACCTAATTTACAATTTTATAAAATGTTTGGTCTTATTAACTTATAAATATTCATCAAAGTCTCTTGCAGGCTTCTTGAAACATCAGTGACTTCTTGTTGTTTACAGCAGATAACACGAAGCTAAGTTGAAAGTGCCAAGGCAGTCAGAACTATCCTTTGGTGATACAGCAAGTGACAACAGCCACCTTGGAAGGAGGATTCCTCTTTGTTGCAGAGGATCAGAACGCAAGAGATAACTGGTTCCTGACATATTTCATACAAAAACCTCTCAAGCTGCAGACTGGCTTTATGAAAACTCTATTTTTTTTTTCTTCTTCAAAACTGCTCTGGAATTTTTAAAAAATAATTTTACAAGTATAATAATAATTATACTCATAATTATGATTTATAGCTTTTCAGAAATGGCTTTAATTACAGCTATAATATACAAATAGCAGAAAATCCCCATTTTTTTGTAAATGTGGATTGTATCCCATACTACCAAATCCAAGTGGATGGGAAAATCTTAAAATATTAAGAGACACATTCACGAAAGTTAATATTTTAATCCAAACTCCCATATTTAATGTATTTTTCTCTGGGCAGTCCAATGTGTTTAGTATTATTTTAGTTTCTATTATTTGCAATACTCAGGTAGATTTTTTTCCAATTACCTCAAAATTATCATTTTATATATTAAATCTATAAACTAATGATACAAAGAGATTAAACAATCCATAATGCAGAAAAGTATTATCTTTTATATGACTTCTGTACATGTAACAAATGATCATAAAAGGAGATATTTTTCAGAATAAATAGATTCATAAATATTTCTAAAAGTGCAGTGGAAATGTTTCAGTCTTACAATTTCTGTTTGGTCAAATATTGTATCTTCTGAATAGAAAAATTCAAAAGCATAAAAAAATGAGTGATATACATATTAAACAAGTGCCTTTCCTAGATATGAAATGTGAAGCTTTGGGAATCTTCCCAAACTAAAACATAGTATCAATTTATATTAAATTGCCACAAAATAAATAATAGGAAAGCATAGAATAGAATAAAAGCAGTGATATTGAAAAGGATCAGATGAAAATATAATTATCTCCCAGTGAATACACACATACACAAAAGAAATATAAATCTACCTCACCTGCCAGATCATTTTTCCTTTTTATGAAACAGGAAATTGAAAACACACAATTTATTCTACCTGTTGAAGTAATGTAAATGAAGGTGATCTAGCCCGATAACTACATTCCTCTTTAGATTTACCAAATGGAAACTAAGCAATTGTTGAGCATATATGCTATCAAATAAGGTTGACATTCAATAAAAATCTTGTAAAATATCATGTGTCATGCAACAACTGTAGTAGTTAAATAATTATTTATGAGAGTTTCGATGTTTTAGCTTTACTGAAACAGGAAGGAAATATGTGTATAGTTTTAGTATTTGTGACAAACTATGTGATTAATCACTCTAAAAGTCAGTTTTTACATCTGTAAAGTGGATTTAATATCATCTATCTCATAGATTATTGCAAAGACACATAACATAAAATTGTAAGAAACTTAGTCCAGTTAATACACATTTACAAATATTAATTGTTATTGCTAGATTAGTTTGCTCAGAAACAAAGCCAATCTTTTTGTTCACACATCTATGATCTCTCCGTTGCAGCTCTTGGTCAGAATTAAATGGATTAAAGATAGCTTGAATTTTGCATTTTTTAATTCCAATAAAGCTGAGTCTAAGGAGAATATTCCATGTCCTAACTATCTGAAATTGAAATAAATTTTTTCTCCATTAATCTCATTTTGCTGTTTTCTCTACTATGTACTCTCTACTTACAGAAATATATGGAAGAGAAAGTTAATAATCCAAGAGGAGGGGTTCCAGTCAAGAAACAACTTTATAACTAAAATTCCAAGAGGTTTGTTTTTTGTACATGTAATGCTAAGAATAAAAGGAACTGAAATTAAGATGGTGTCACTGTGTAGAAAGAATTAGAAAATTAGAGGCTAAAGACAGTGAGAATAATTGAAGATTATTTTTATGATTTATAATTATTGCACCTTTAAATAGAGTAGTAGAAGTTGCAATAGAAATGAAAGAATTAGATGAAAGAATCATAAATTTCAAGATATTATAGGATAAACTGTTCATTTGTCTAACTATCCATTTATATATTTGTTTATTGTAGGTGTTAGTCTACTTGTTGTCACATACTTTGAGGAAAGTAGTGTATGCTTCCACAGTTTGAATTTGTCTCATGGATATTGTTTGTTGGTTGCATTGGATTTCTAATACAGTATTTCGATGTATTTAAATTTGAATGCACTTGGATAGGGAAGCACCCTTGGGTTCCAGGGGCCTTTCTTTCCTCATTTTCTTATACTGCTAGTAGTTTGTACATTGATGTCCTCTCTCTCTATAGGTACTGAGTTTCTCACTCCAATTTATACTCTGCCTTTCCTCAAGGATTGAGACTTCTTAAAAAGGTAAATATGTATGTACATATTCCACAATGAAAAAATGATAAAATTAAGAAAACTAAAATAGAAGAGTAGGAAACTTCTAGTTTTATTTTGAGAATATATTCCATGTGGCAGAATAGAAATTTGATTTTGAGCTTGCCAGTTACCAACCCAGGGAGGAAATACATGATTCACAGTTCATAGAGTATAAAAACAAATGAATTACTAAAGGAATAATAATAGGGAAGAAAAGGGAAAAAAAAGAAAAAAAAAGAGAAAAAAATAAAAGCAAAACATGACTTTCCTAAACTAAGATATTTAGGTAATTCTCTAATGAGCCTCTATAAATATTGTCAATAACATCTCCGGCACCAATGCAATATAAACATTTAAATAAGTTTAGTTCTTAAGATATCTTTCAATGTAGTGCTGCTAAAATTAAATTTCTCAAAATAAATTATGTAAAAGATCAAAATATAGTCCTAATAGGCTGTTTAAAAAAAATAAGATTGTGTAGATGAGAAATTCCTTAGACATTTATCAATAGAAACTATTTATTAGAATCATACTTTCATAAAGTTTTGATAAATCAAATCTTTGAAAAGTCCTTGCAATTACTTATTTTTGGATTAGGGCAGGTTTAAGGTTTTTTTTGTTTGTTCTTGTTTGTTTTTTTAAAGGCAGGCATACTAGACAAAAATTAAGTGCTGGAAATAGGAAGAAAAAAAAAAAACCTTATAAATGTATTAAAGTTTCCATCACCTCTGCAGGAGATGGCTGGGGAAAATAATCTGGATATCTTTCAATTTATTGAAAAATCCAATGATTAACTAAGGTTTCCAAATTCCAACTGCTGAAGCTCCATTACTCAGTGTTGGGACAATATGATGCGTTACTATTAATTCTGAGGTATGATATAAGTAATTTATTAAAATATAAAGTACAAAATGTGAACTGTGAACTGTTGATGAAAGAGTAAATTTTTACATAATATACTCATAAATTTAAGCTAACACTTCAAAAGAGTTATATACTCAAGTTTTCAAATGATATTTGCATTTCTTCATACTATCCACCAACCTTATTATTATCTTTCCTGCGGCCAAAGTCAGTTACCTTTTATCATAATGCATACATTATTGTTTCTCTTAAAATAGGGAAATCTTATGTATACTTAGGTATATATCAAAAGACAGAAAACACTTGATGGAAGTAAAAGGTCACAAAATTCAAGAAAAATGGAAGCAGCATTTTTTTTTTTTAATTTTGATGTACAGTTTGTGGATCATCTTCACTCATTTGTATTGCCTACCTGATTCCCATAGACATTTTGTCTACAAAGCTTTCCAGGTAAGGAGAGAAGTAGCTCAAAGAATGCCATAAGGCTAGACATTAGTAAATAAGGGTGAGAGGTGTCAAGAAGGCAAAAGAAAATGCAGATCTCTAGCTTTTAAACCATCATCAAAGCAAAGATATGTGAAGCAAATTAACTGCAACCTAAAATTACACAGAACCTCCAAGGAAACCATTACAAAAAAGGGTACCGTGGAAGCTCCTTTTTATACATGCTGAAACTTTTGAAAAATCCAGAATAAAAATAACCTCCATGTGCTATAGAATTCAAGTGATCACTTAGCAACTTGTGATATCATGATTCTCCAGAGAAATAGAATTAATAGGATGCATATTTATATTTATTTTAAGAAATTGGCTTACATGACATGCAGGCTGGCAACTCCAAAATCTGCTGGTGGGCCAACAGGCTGGGGACCCAAGAAGAGCTGAGGCTGCAGTTTAAATATGAATGCTGACTGCTGAGATAATCCCCTCTTCTTCAGAGAAGGTCAGTGTTTGTTATATTTAGACCTTCAGCTGATTAGATGAGACCCACCTACTTTATGGAGGGCAATCAGCTTTACTTGAAGTTCACTGAATTAAATTTTAATCTCATCCAAAACACCCTCATAGAAACATCCAGAAAAATGCGTGACCACATATCTGGCCACTGTGGCCCGGCCAAGTCGATGCTAAATTAACCATAGCACAGTTCATCTCAGCAAATTCTGTATCAGCCAACAGTTATGCCTAATAAAAATTCACACATTCTCTTTCATGGAGAATTTTTTTTTTACAGGACAATGTGAAATAAAACATTTAGCATAGAAAATTGACAAGCTCCCAGAAACAGTTAATTTGGACACCCCTGAGAAAGTTGAAGAAATATTGGCATTTATTTATTTATTTAACTGCTTCTGATTTGCAAATTTAAGTAGTGAGCTATATAAAAAATTTAAATGACATAAATTTACAAATTTATTATTGCCATTAATATTTACCTTTGTGAGAATGTCAAAGTTCTAAACTGTATCTACCTATCTAATTATATTAATAGTTATAGCATGTTTTTCTAACCCAGGTCACAACATGAAAGATTTTCCAGGTGGTATGAAATGAACATTTGTATAAACCAAATCCATTTTAATGTGTGTTTTGGAGATGTTAGCATTTCCAACATAGTTTGTATTTTAAAGTCAATCATGCTTGCAAATATCTCATAAAGTGATGCTGTGTAATAAGTAATTAGTCGTGCTAATTTTAGACTATGCTATTTGAATATAATTGTTACTTTTCTATTTAGAGACTTGAATTTGGTGGACTACTTGCTTCTAATTTTCAAAAGTTAGAGATGTGTTGGTAAAAGTGAGTTTATCCAGTTATTTTTGAATATAGTATGAAATATATCAAAGCACCAGTATTATTGAGAATGGAAATATTACTGAAAAGTGATGCTGTCATTCTTTCCATTTTTAATGATGATAGGAGTTCTTAAAGATTATTATGCATGAGATCTTATGGCAGATTTAGTTAGCTTCGTGGATAGAAAAAAGGTTTTTTTAAACCATTCAGTAAAGAAAGAATATTAAATGAGTATATTTTACAACAGTAAAATATACTCATTTAATATACTCAGTAAATATAACAGTAAAATATACTCATTGTAGTAGTTTCCACAAATAAAAAAAATGCAAATGCTATTGCCAATTATTATTCCATGTGGAATTATTGACCTAAAAAAGAACCTTCAGAAAGTAAATCATTAATCTATTCTCTATTTTCCATATATTTGCTGCCTATTCTTAAGGTTCCTTTGCTGTGAACAATTTTGTAGATACAATAGATTCATGAGTATCATGTAAATCTTTGAGAAAATGATTATATAGTAGTTTGAGTCTCCAAAGTATATTTTAAAGAAGAGTTGCTCTCTTTTAATATAACCCTTTTACCCTCTAGTTTTTACTTTAGAAATTAGATTTCAGGTTAAATTAAAACTGAGTCTAACTTTGGATCCATTTAGTCTCTCATATTAGAATATTTATGAAAATATATGATTCGAGTTATAAATTCTGATCTTCGACATTACATAACTATTTTGTGGTCTAAGCAGATACAGAAAATAAGTTAGAACTATATACTTATCCAATTTAGCTGGCTTAGTATACCCAAAAGGCATAAAATTTATACTTCACTTAAGAAATTTTATTTCTCTTGCTGGCATCTGACTAATGTTTCAGTCTTTTATTCTTCTTTATCAATTGAAATATCAACCATAATTCAATCAACTGATTGAAAAGGCCGAACATCTAAGAAAAAGGAAGAGCTTGAACAGGGGAAAATGTCCAAATCTTTTCAAAACCCAAGAAAATTCACTGATATCTGTAAAAAGAATATTAAAACTCAGTGTGTTGCAAAATACTACTACTACTAACCAAAGTGAACTTCCAATAAAAGAAAAGTCATTTTCATCTTTTATTGCTTAAATCTAATGAGTATTTTAAACTGATTTTCAAAGTACATATCTTTTCCCATTTCCTTTAATGGTATTATAGATTCCTTTTTAGATAAATTTTTCTTTGATTCAAGTTTTTAACCTATAATTATATTCTTGCACCTAACTATTTAAGGTAGTGATTTTATTAACATATCAGGATAGATTTAATACCTATCATCTTTTTATCAATGAGAAGCCCAAGGATTTTTAAATTAATTAGTGTATATCATTTTTTCTTGAAAATTATGTATATAATAGTTTTGCTTCTTAAGTTTATCAAAAATTAACTAGAACCTTGCATTACAAAGACTTTCAAAGAGTCTTTTAAAAAATAATACTCTTGATGTTGAAATGTTCAATTTCTAATGCCTGAGCTTTGTGTAATTAAAGATTCCCTATGTGAGTCATTTATTTTGTGTCTAAGGAAGCCAATGATAACTAAATAATGACATGGAGATTAACATGCAGTGTATTTTGACATGTGCATATTTTTAATTGAATGTTCAAGGTTGTATGAATTGCTAATTTAACTAATGTTTTACACAATTGTGAGAGACACTAAATATGCAAATAGATAAACAATATTTATTAAAATGCATACTAATATTCTTAGGTCACGACTTTTCCCGTGAAAATGCACCTTCAAACATATGAAGAAATATGAGAAAATGAGTCAATATTTAAAACATTTTAAAGCATCTTATATGGAATGCATCTTTTTATGAAGCATAACATATTTTTAGTAATATAAAAATGTATTTATAATGAAAAATGAATATACTGAAAATTTTACTTGACTCAAATTATATTTTTGATGTTTTTAAAAAACAAAAAATTATGTTGATTAAAGAAAATAATAAAAGGTGTGTATGTGAATGAATGGAAGGATGAACAGGTAGACTGTGAAGTATGAAAAATAGATGTTTTAGGAACATAATAAAAATACTCTAAAAGTTTAAAAGTGAGGACAAAGATGAAAGTATTTATAATGATGCAGCTAGAATATTAAAAATAGAAATACACAAGTGACGCTTAAAGAAAATAAAATAGTAAATAACCGATGCCTACATCATACTTACCCTTTGGCAAACAAAATAACAACATAATTTTACTGAAAATACCAAACTTTCAAAGAACAAATAATTACTTTATTTAATATTTTTTGCAGAAAATAGAGCTCACTGATGAGAGATTTGGATAGACTTGATACCAAAGTTTGATCAAGACATTAAATAAATAAAAAAATAATTTTACTTATGAACAATCTTCCTTTGACCCACAAATGATTTATACTTCTCCATGTAAAGTGCACTTACACCCCTCCAGGATTCAAAAAATACTCATACTAAGTTTTAAATTTAAGAAATCATCATTTAAATCAGGTTCAAATATGGTTCAGTCTCCTTGGGAATAATTACTTTTGAACTAAAAATCTTAGAATTAAGAGACAAGATTTTATCCCTACAAACCCAGCATATAATTATGACACACAAAAAAAGGAAACATAAGCATATACTTTTATTCAAAGGTGGGGTAAAACAAAAGACACATAGAAGTCACTGCTCCATGTTCATTCTGAAATCTATGTAAGCACATGAGATCAATACCTTGATTACAGAGCCTAATCTTACTCCGTGAGGATGGTTCTCTGTCACTCATAGTTCTACTCTTTGGGCTCTTGGCTTCATGCTATGAGTTATCCTTTATTTTCTACAAAAATGGCCTATGTAAACAGTTGGGTAACTTGATTTTTCAGTCTAGTTTTTGCCTGTAGTGATGTTTAGGTCCAAAGGACTCTTGTTTCTGTCTTTTCCAAGCATGTTATTATAATTCCCTTGAAATGTAGGTTTCTTGCATATCAGTGAAAATCTACTCCAGTAGACTAATGTCACACATGCGCATATATTTTAAAGATAGCCCCCTCTCTACCTTGGACTGAGAATTCAAGTACTATGGAACAATATCCACAAGAATCTTAGAACCCTATAGCTAGCAAAAGGGCATCTAAGAGGCAATACGTTAAATAATTTTGAGGTCTTAACAGTCTTATCGCTGAAAGCTTCAAATCTTGATTCATTTGTATGCATATAAAAAAAAATCCGGAAATTAAAAAAGAAGTTTTATTTTTCAAAGAGAAAACCTGAGGTTCAAAATATTTTCTCTAGGTTCTGCTTAAAAACTATTTTTCTTTATTATACCTGGAAAAACAAAATAAATTGTCACTGACATTCTTCTGAAAATCTCTTTATCCGAATCCACAGATATGTATGTATATATGTTAACTGTTATTATTTGCAGTAGTTATGTTTCATAAAGTCCCTATAAATACTGAATGAGTAAAAACTGAAATGTGTCCATAGAGAAAATACAGAGTCAGCTCTGTATTGACTCTATACAGAGTCAGTTATGTATTGATTGGATGTTTTCATCATCCAATCATTACATAACTTTGTTTTATGTGTGTTTCCATTTAAGCACATTTTAATATATATTGTTGATTCATTAACATTGGATTCACAACCAGTAATCCTAAAACTCGTGCCTGAACTAAGCATATTGCAGACTTCTTATATTTAGCAGCACTAGACATATAGCACATCAGTACTATAATTGGGACCATTTTTAAGCAGTGAAATCACCAAGAGAAAGCATACACACACACAAAAAAGTGAAACGTGTGGTGCTAAATAGGCCACAAAAAAATTTGTTTACAGTATGAGAGTTGAAACAAGAAGGTAGAATGTTGCCTGTTTAACCTCAAATGGCACAACACTCATTGGGTGACTCAAATTTTTCATTGCTCTGGGCAGGTTCACAAATGACTGCCAAAGCGTCATGATGTTTATATATTATATATAATAATATACATATAATTTTAACATTACCTTAGGTGATTCCAATACCAAACTTTTCAGCACTCATAGCACAGGTTACTTTTTCCCAGCCTCTAATGACAGTCATTTCTATCTTTCCAGCCTTTATTAACAGTTTTCTTGAGACCTTTATAACTTCTGGTCAGGACCAGGTCCCAAAGCCAATGCAAAATGTGTTAGTTGCTGTAGGAGTATTTTCTAAGTATCAATTCCTTTTTAGTTGCTTTTCACTGAAAACAGTAGAAGTAGATTGTAACAACCTACTTCAAATAATAGAGAATTAAAAATAGAATTATTTTCTATATTTTATAGATCTATGTGCTGCCAGGGATCAACAGGGCAGTTCATCTGCTAATATTATTTCCAGTCTCTCCTGCAATCTCAGTCAGGTGACAACAGTGGGGACTGGGAACTGGAATCATTTGGCATCTTGACTGGGATGCTGAAATGACTGCTCCATGTAGTCTCGAACCCTCCAAGTTTCTTCACTTTATCTCTTTATGTTCTTTCTCCAGCAGAGTAATCATATTCCTTACATGACCGCACTCTGCAGCTCCAAAAGTGCAAATCAGAAGTTGTCAGGCCTTTATTAAGGTTTATATTAAAATGAATACAGTGTCACTTGATAGTCTTCTATTGACTAAATAGTCGCAGGGCAAGCCCAGAAAAGAAATAAGATTTACCTTATAATGGTGGAGTGAATCAAAATGTGTGGCCTTATGCTCTTTAAAATAAAGAGCATATCTTTGCTTTATTTCTTGCTTAATAGAAATTTGTTTATTTCCGCACTGAGCATGTTGACTTACTTTTTGTTTTGGGTTATTTATTTATTTTCCCTGATTAGTGGAAAGAGTTTGAGATTTGGGGTGAAAAAAACCTTAGATTCAAGTCTTATCTTTCTCATAAGTTCCTTTAAAAAGATTAATACTGAGCCACAGTTTTTGCATCTGTAACTCAGAAATAATTATATCTTCCCTAAAACAAGTAAGAAAATATCTTTAAAAAGGTCTTTAAAGAGGTTTTTTTTTTTTTCTTTTAATCATGTTATGGAAAACTCTAATTATTAAGAGTTATTAGAAAAAAAAGGCATATTCAGTGATCTTCAGTTTTTACTAAGATAATACTTTTTCTCCTTTGATGTATTAATATAGTACATTTATAAATGGATGCTCTTCTACTGAACCATCCTTGCATTTCTAGATTAAAACTCGTACAATCAATAAAAAATGTTCTTTGGTGTATTAAGGGTTTTTTTTTTAAATTGTTTATTTAAGATCACTGCATCAGTAATTAAACATGATGCCACTCTATAGTTTTTTGGTGATGCGTGTAATCTTTTTCAAGTTTTGGTAGCACTGTTATTCTGGCTTTATGCAAAGTATTTTAAAGAGTTACTCTTTTTTCTCTCTGATCTGAAAGAATTTAAATTACGTTCTGATTATTCCCTGGAATTGTGAAAAAGATCATCTGTGAACCCATCTGGTCGTGTCTAGTAATTTTTACATACTTAACTAACTTAAAAAATAATTCTTATTTTGTTTTATAGTTATTTCTCTATTGATTTTTTAAAAAATAAGCACTGATTATTTGTTCATTTTTATATAAATATAAAAATTTTTAATAAAAATGTTTACAGGATTGAGCAAATATCTCTGTCTTGATAAATTTACCCATTCTAAAGTAATTTTGTATATTTTGGATTTTTCCCATTTTTTTATTAAATTAGGAAGCAGTTTACCTATAAGAGAATCTCATTGTTTGTAATTTCATGAGGTAAAAATTGAACTAGGAAAATTTACAATGGAAAAAATCTTTTGGGGATGTTTCATTGCGAGCCGAATATATAATTTCTCAATAAATCCAAGAGCCAGTTTTTCTTCAAGTATTGGAAGAGATTTCTGTTTCTTTGAGTACCAGATGAAATATTGGCTTACATTTAGAGACCATATTGTATGAAAAATAAGTACATTTAAATACTAGAATCATAATTACATGTATTGGACCAAGATGCTCAACTCATATTATGAAAGGTAGAAAAGAGTTGTAAATAAGTTAACAGAAAATTCTTCTAATCCATCCCATGCTCAGGGCACATTTATAGAGACGAACAGAGAAAGAGTGGAAAATCTTTAGTGCTATCACACTTACAAAAAAAAAAAAAAAAAAGATTTAGACAAACAGCTAAAGAGAAGTCTGTTGGTTCTGGATATTTTTTCTTATTTTAACCCCAATTCCATGTATTAGGCACATATTCTTTATAGTTTAAGATCTGAAATTGTGTATATTTCTTTGTTTCACTCAAGATCAAATTTTTCTCTGTTACTTTTGTTTGTTTTCTGTTGTTTCTAATGAGATTTGGAAGACAAAAATCAAATTAAAATGCTTTATTCCTTTACGTTTAAAGTCGTTTGTTATTTAATTTTATTATTTTTATTTTAAGGATATTTAACATCTTATTTTATGAGAAAATATTATAAAAATAATATAAAAATAAATGCAATATTTTGAATTATAATTGCCTATTATTGTCCTGCTATTAATTTTCTAATTGCTTTTTTATATTTGACTTTTAAAGTTGAATTTATACTAACTTTAGAATATCTGTACTTTAATATTTTTGACTTTTGAAATATTGATATGTTAGAATTCTGTCTGAAAATAAAGAACAAGTAAATTTTAAGTGTATTATTTTATTTCAAAAATATTAACTTTTAAAGTACTTAATAGAATATTGCCTAAAACAAGCATGATGATTTAACTACATTACTTAGGTAAGAAAAATATGAAAAACCCAGAGTGCAAATGCATACATCTGTTCTCAAGTCTATAATTATACCAAAATCTATTGCTGACTTTCTATGGTACAAACTCTTCTTTCTGTCATATGTGGTCACCTTAGCTTAGTTTCCTAATTAATTTCTATATCTATCATGTTTATAATGAGGACAAAGATTTAATTATAAAAGTGGATTTTTAAAAAAATATTCCCTAAAAAGTATGTTTATCTTTTACTTAACATTTTCCATTATTCTCTTAAGACCCTTTTCTTTTCATTTCTTTATTTGCTCAGCTATTTACATGTACATAAAAAATTTAGCATGTGCCAAAATCTGTGCTCATTTGTTGTAAGTATAGTGCTGAGCAAGATGAATGCAGTCTGTCACTGAATGAAAATTAAAATATAGTAAAAAAGTTATTATGAACTGAAAATTATAGTATAGTTTGATAAGTGCTATGGTAAAGGAAGTACAGTACCTAAGATACCATATAGTAAGAGTTTCTTATCCAGAGTTAGAGGGTTAGAGAAAATAAAATAAAAGAATAGTTTATAAACAAATTGTCATCTTTGCATAGGAGTTATGTTAATTTTCTCTGTATAGTTCTAACTTTAGTGCAATTACTGGTCTTTCTGGGAAGAATTTATGCTTCAATTATTAAGTTTGATGAGTTATGAATTTAATAGATAAATTTTCTATTTTTTATGTGCTATATTTATTTTTCTCATCATTTTTGTACATTAAAACAATGATTTCCTCACAAAATAAGGTTAATGGAAAGAGATAAAGTTGAATTAAGAAACCAAAACATTATAGAAATAGTAAAATCACTTAGTTTTCCAAATGGGATCTTAGTTTTAAGATCAATGGTTTTACTCATGGGGAGTCCACCAGCTTTTTCAAATTTCAAAAGAAAAAAAAAAGATATTTTTCAATAATATGAAAAATATTAACTTTACAGACTCTTTCCATAATCTTTCCAAATTTCTGGCTTTCTTTTTCTGTACCTTTTCCAAAGTTGATTTTGATGTTTTGATTAATAGAAAAAAATACTGTTAATTAATTCAATTTAAAAATGTTCATAGTGGTGGTATTTAAATAACCTAAGTATGAGAGAAGTTTCTGACTATAATGAGATGTTAAAAATACTAGAAGAGATAAAAGGACTAGGACATTGAAAAAAAAATGTAGATGACTCTGGAGGTAAGGAGGTCAAGAACTACATATAAAGATAGATAAAACACTTAAATGTTGAAGTAACTCAGAAAAATGGCAGCATTTCTGTTTAAAAGTTCTGTGTATATATATATATTCTTTGAAAGATTAGAAAGAACAGTCTAGAAGCTATCAAATAATAGCACCGAGGAGGGATTATGTAATAGACCAAAAAAAAAAAAAAAGACTTATCCAGGTTTTTGGTTTTAGTTTTACAAAAGATTGAATGATAACAATCTGGATCAACAGGACAACAAGGGTAAGAATAACACCAATTTTACCTCATGTTTTAACCTTTGAAAAATAGCCCTTCACAACAGCTCTTCCACTATCGTCATGGCTAGTCCTCATAACCAACAAGCTTGAGTGTCAATCCCTCTCAATGACATGCAAACAGCAACCAAGATTCAACTACAATAGGGCACACACAACTCACACAAGGGACATACCTGGAAAACCCAGGTCAGATGAACAGGGGAGTGTACCACTGGATCATACAGGACATCAACTAAAAAAGATTGCTCTACTAATATCGAGAGGCATAGCAGCTCTACCTAATACATAGAAAGAAACACAGGGAGGCAACCAAAATGGAGAAACAAAGAAATATGTCCCAAATGAAAGAACAGAACAAAACTCTAGAAAAAGAACTAAACAAAATAGAGACAAGCAATCTACCAGATGCAGAGTCCAAAATACCGGTTATAAGGATACTTAACTGATCTCAGTGAGAACTTCAACAGAGATAGTAAACATAAATACGAAGATAGGAAATATAAAAAGAATTAGTCAGATTTAAAATATGCAATAGCTGAGATAACGAATACTTAGAATTAATTAATAGTAGATTGGATGTAGCAGGAATTAAATCAGTGATTTAGAAGATGAAGTAGCAAAAACCACCCAATCAGAACAGTAACAACAAAAAAGCAATCCAAAAAGTGAGGATAGTTTGACATCAAGCATATAGACATTTGCATTATAGAGGTACAAGACAGAGAAAAGAGAGAGCAAGGGATTGAAAACCTATTTGAAGAAATTACAGAAAATCTTTCTAATCTGGTGAAGGAAATAGGCATACAAGTCTAGGAAGTGCAAAAAATCTTAAATAAGATTAACCCAAAGAGACCCATACCAAGACATCACAATTAAAATACCAAAGGCTAAAGACAAAGAGAGAATCTTAAAAGCAACAAGAGAAAAGCAGTTAGTTACATACAAGGGAGTTCCCATAGACTGTTACCTGATTTCTCAACAGAAATTTTGCAGACCAGAATGGATTGGCATGAAATATTTAACATGACAAAAAGGACCTAAACCAAGACTACTCTACTCAGCAAGACTATCAATTAAAATTTGAGATAAAGAGCTTCTCAGACAAGAAAAAGCTAAAGAAGTTCATCTCTATCAAACCAGTATTACAATGTTAAAAAGGCTTCTTTAAGAGGAAAAAAAGACAAAAAATATGAATACTAAAATGACAATAACTACATATCTATCAACTTTAATTGAAAATGTATTAGATGCTCTAATCAAAAGACATAGAGTAGCAGAAGAGATAAGAAAACAAAATCTTTACATATGCTGCCCACAAGAGACTCACTTCAGATTAAAAGACAGAAACAGACTGAAAGTAATAAAAAAAGATATTTCATGAAAATGGATACCAAAAAAAAAAAACTGGAGTAGCAATACATATATCAGACAAAATAGACTGTTATATCAAGAGACAAAGAAGGACTCAGTAATCCCACTGTTGAATATTTATCCTGAGAAATCCAGAATACTACTTTGAAGGGACATGCTTATCCATATGTTCTTTGCAGCATTATTTACAATAGCCAAGATATGGAACCAAACTAGGTGTCCATCAACAGATGAATGGATAAAGAAGTGGTACATATATACAACAGAATATTACTCAGCTATAAAAAAAAAAAAGATATTTTGCCATCTGCAACAACATGGATGGACATACATGGTATGTGCTTAATGAAATATGTCACACAGAGAAAGACACACGTCATGATTTCACATATATGTGGAAGCTAGAGAACAGGATAAATGAACAAACAAAACAGAAACAAGCTCATAGATTCAGAGAGCATTTTGATGGTTGCCAGATCGGAGTGGTTTGGGAGATTGGATAAGGCAAGGAATGATTAAGAGGTATAAATTGGTAGTTACAAAATAGTGATGGGATTGTAGAGTATAGCATGAGGAATATGGTCAGTAATACTGTAACAACTATGTATGGTGTCATATGGGTACTAAATTTATTGAGGTGACTACTTCTAAAGTTATATAAATGTCTAATCACTAAGCTATATACCTGAAACCAATATAATGTGGTACATTAACTGTAATTTAAAAATTAAAAATATATATATTTTAAAAAAACAGTTACTTCTTAAAAGTATTCTTCCAGATCAATTTTCTCATGAGAGGGAATGTCACATAAGACAGGTTCTTAAGAAATCACTCATAGAAGTGTTTGCAAATTGAGGGGAGTTGGATAATTATGAAGCTGTGATTCTAGTGGGTACAATAAAAGGATTTGTATAGTAAGGCAATAGGTTTGGGTTGAGGACTGGGTGGGAGACACTAAAGAATATAAGTGATGGTATTTTAGAGAATCCATGATGCGAAAATTACACATTTTTGCTGACCTATAAAAACAGAGATGGAGAATGTATGAATTCAATGTGAAAAGTTGGTTGAAAGAGAGTGGATACTAGTTGGTGGACACATCTCTTCCGGCTGAAATGATGGGAGAACACAGAAGCCATATATTCTTCCCACTAGCGTGTACACTGTCACATAAGAACCTGTCTTATGTGACAGTGTAATTTTCGCATCATGGATTCTCTAAATTAGACCCAGAATTCAGATTTACATTCTGAGTGGGTCAGATTGTTAATGGTAAATTCAGACACTATTGGCAGCATCAGTATCAATAATATAGCACATACTTTGTGCCATGGCATTATTCTAAGTGTATTATAAATATTAATTTACTTAATCTTCTCAACTGCTCTAGGAGGTAGTACCTACTACCATTACCTTTTATGGGGGATGGGTTACAGAATACTGGGAAATGAGAGATTAAGTCACTTTCCTGAGATTCAAGAAATAGCAAGTGGTTGAGTTGGGATTTCAAATCTGGCAGTCTGTCTTTAGTTATTCTGTTTTAAGATAGAAGATTATTTAATATATTTAAATGTTGGTCACATGAAGTTATCATAAAAGGTGAAGTTATAGAGACAGAAGTGAGAGGATTTATATAGCTGGAGCAAGGAAGCAAAGATGGAGAGTTGCAACCAATATCTTACTTCCCTTTATTCTTTAAAAGAAGTTAAATTTTACTCCAAATTGTGATGTTCCCTGTTAAAATAGAAAACATCCTATTTTATTTCTCAGAATTTCTTATCTTAGGCATGACCATATGACTATGTTCTCTCAAGGAGTAGAGTTGGTTTAAAGAAGTTGATTCAGTTGGAAGGAAAAACACTTTTATTTTGCACTCTCTCTCCTGCTTCTGGATTTCAATGTAGACATAATAACTAGAGCTCTCTAGCCACATTGACCTAGGACATGACCTTGAAGAAGGGCACAGAAAAATAGGATCCTGGATCCTCAATCATACCCTGGAGCTACCAGACTGCCCTGGACTCCCTAACTCCAGAAATGTTTTGTACAAGAACAAAATGTACTTCTTGTTTTAGTTATTATTTTAGAATTTTTCTGTTACATAATGTCAATCATTATCAAAAGTCAAGAAAATGTGGTGTCCAGAAGCCAGTGAGACTATTTTTAAAATGAGGGAAATAAGCACTCTCTTAGAGATGAAGTAAATTGATAACTGAAATGTGCTTATAGATTAAGCAAAGGAGGACATTAATTAATACACTTAACAAAAAAGTTTCAGGAGCAATGGAGTTTAAAATGAAGATAAATAGTAGATCCAGTAGAAAATGGAAAGTGAGAAAATTATGTATATAATGTATTTGAAGCTTGTATGTAAAAAGCAGTGTAGAAATAGGGGTGGCAAATGGAGAAAGCGTAGGATCTGAAAAGGTCAATGTTTTTGGTTCGTTGGTTTTGTTTTGTGTTAAGGCGGAAATAAAATAAAATATGTCTGACTTACTTTCCACATTAAAATTCCATGTGTTCTCTTTTTGGTATAAGAGAAAGAGAGAAAAAAAGTGAGCAAGAGCAAGAGCTAGAATGAGAGAGAGAGGGGAAGAAGGTATTTTTAAATGGTATAAATTTTTCATTTATGTGATGCTGTAAGTGAAATTTCTAAATAAAATAAAATCAACTTAAAGCTCTCTCAAATAAAATAAATAAATATAAAAAATAAAAAGAGAAAACTGTCACACCTTATAGCACAGAATATAAAATAAATTTATACTTGCATAGCTTTATTTTATAAACTCTTTCTAGCGATTACTAATTATATCAAATATTTTTTAATAATAAAACATATTTAGCTTTATGATCAAATGCACTTTAAAATTTTACTTGACTTCCAACTTGTAAATAAGAGTTATCCAAAGAGAATACTGTTTTGGTAGTGAAATGTCTGAAATTGAAACAGAACATGGTGAATTTGAGAAGGAAGATTTTAGGAAGAGTTCTTTGGCAAATTGTTTATGTGCCAATAAATTCTCTAACAGACATTTTCATTTGTCTGCTAAATTTTCCTTCACAAAAATAGTTTAAGGAATGAATTTACCTTGTTTTCTGTTTCTTCTAAAAACAGTAATTATATATATTTTAAAATCTTCAATTTATAGCACATGCTTCTCAGAATATATTTATACCCTAGAAAAACAAAACTTTTACTGAGAAGAGACAAGACGTCTGCATATTAAGTTCTTTGCAGAATTAAATTTATATATTTGTATTTTGAAATTTTGTGGAAAAAAAAAAAACTAAGCTTCATATATTGAGGCCCTAATGGGTACATGATGAGGTGTGATAATAAAAAACAACATGGTTTCTTATGCTTAAAGATTATGACTGAAACGTTTTATGAAATAGTTCTGGGAGGAATGAAAATCACTCTTTATCACTTATTCTAAGGCATGAGGTTTCATTTTTGTTATGGCCTTGTCAGTGTTTATATGTCTATCCATTAAACTTTGTAATTAAATTAAAAATGGACAAAGAATACATATCCAGTGATTTCCAAATTTAGATATAATTTCAGTTATTAAAATATTTTCATATATTTTCACTTCCAAATAAAATTACTCTTAAAATATGTTTCAGAGTGAAATTTTGTGTCAATAGATTTCTCTGAAAGGCATTTTCACCTATACCATAAAAATATTACATGAAAGTACAGATATTCTTTACCTTGTTAAAATTATTAACATCTTTAAATTATACCCAACCATCACCAACATGTAAGAACTGCAGTCACATTAGATTTCTAAAAAGATATGTATTTATATATATATTTGAATAGATATCATGTGCAATGTAATTTCAAAACAATACAAATGGTACAAGTGAAAATATTTTTTAAAAACCTGTTTTCACACATCCCAGTCCTTCATTTTACTGGAGAAAGCCACTGTTATCAGTTCAGTTGATTATTTACCTATCCAGTGATAATTTCTGAAAATATAAGTGAATCTCAATGCTGATAGAGATATAGACTCTCTTTTCTAACAAGCACAAGTAGCAACATGTTTCTCTGCAAATTTCTAAAAATGTATATCTCATAGGCATCTTGCTGTACTTAACATAATAAAAATGTTATTCCAATGCCTTAAATAAAAAATCTCTGCCTGTTCCACCCCCACCTACACCAAAGCAGCACCCACACCTACTTCTGGACACTTTCTACTACATGCCCTGTTTTATCTTTTCAACAGACATTCTCACTATTTGAGATTATCTTTTAAAATTAATTGACTTTTTTACATTTTCATTGCTTGTCTTCCACTATTAGAATATAAATTACTTGAAGGCAGGAACTTTGTTCTTTTCATTACAAATCCCTCATACTTAAAACAGCATCTACCTGATAACAAGGCTTGATGCTTTTCTACCTTGCTCTCCAGTAATATCTTGTTGATATTTTATATGGATATATTTAAATTTATAGATTACTTTAGATACATTTAACATTATTATAACTTCAAAATGTATTATGCAAAAATAAATTATGCCTTTCCATAAAATTACTTTTTATCCCTACATATTATTTTAACTGTTTTTTTCATTTTGCACTTTCCTTAAGTTTATTTTTATTTTTTATTTCTTTAGTTAATATAAATGAGATTATTTTTCAGTTTTTCAGTTGATTCATATATTTTCCTTTTATCTTGTTTATATTTTAAAAAATAAATGTTTTTAAAATATAATTGATGAGTTGAATTTTATTACATTTATGGTGTATATATAGACTTTTTAATTTTAGTATGACCCATTATATAAATCTTTCTTCTCTTTTTGAAGGATTTTCTTATGTCCATTTAACATTATCTAATGCCTAACTATTAATTTTGAAACATATTTCAAAACATTCACACAATATGACATAATTAATAAATTTAATGCTATAACGCCAAAGATTGGAACATAGATTACAAACTTAATTTATTACACTCCTTATAAGCCTAATATATATATATAATTCTCTGAAATGCTTTGAAAACTTTAAAATGCAGATAAAATTATCATGCACAATTAGGATGATTACAAACAAATGATTAAAAAATTGCCAATACCATAGGATTAAATTAATTTCTTCATTTTCTGTTTTTATTCTTACTCCTTTTTTCTTGCAATTACAGTTTTACTTACTTAACCTAGAATGGTAAGGTTACCTTCTCAGAGTAACTGAGGTAGTGCATAAAAAGTATGGATGGTACATTCCTAGGGATACAAGATTTGCGTGTGCTTTCTGTGGTGATTCTACCCTAGTCTGGCATCCATTTGAACAGTCCTTTTTGATAGACTAAATAGGAATTGTCTAAATAATTGAATTTGTTAACCAAACATATATTCAAGTTTGTGACCTTAATCTTATTATTTCTGACTGGGTTTTGATCTGTAGCAATTAAATATAGACTTTTATTAATTCCTTTTACCAAAGCTAGACTTTTTTTCTCTTTGATTAACCAATAAGAACCACGATATTGACACATTTTGTTTTGTGCTTGTTCAAGAAATACTATATTATTTTGAACTTATAAAAATATTAGTTGGTAATTTCTTCTAAAATTCAACTTGAACATCTTGCTTTTTATAATTGATCTTTAATGGTACCTAATAATCTTTCATATTTATGATAAAGCAGGAATCTCATTTTATTTTTTCCAGCTGGAGAGTCAATTGTCCAATAACATTTATCAAAGTGTTCATTATCTAACAACTAATCTATTTGGCATCTCTATTGTTTGTTAATTTTTTATATATGTAATAACCTGTTCTTATTCATAGCCTTGCAACAATAGTAACACTATTACTAAATTAATAAACACTAAATTAAATAAACATTAATACTAAACACAACTAAAACAGGGTTTTTTAACAATAGTAACTTTTAAACAAATTGATATCTCATATGTGATGTCCCTACAATTTATTTTTCTTCAAAATTGTTTTGGTTATTTTTGTACTAATTATTCTACATAAATTTATTAAATTTATCAATCTTATGAAATGCTCAAACTGAATCAAATTTATAGACCTATTGATATCTATACAAAGTGCTTCTAATGTTTCATCATTTAGTGTAACTTTTTTAGATATTTTTTATAAAATTAAGAAGGTCTTCTCTATTCTTAGTTTTTAAGGGTTTATATCATAAATTTTGTTCATGATTTTATTTTTTCCCTTTAAACTTAATCATTCTCATTTTATTTCTAGATTTTTTATTTTATGGATTCTTGTTCTATTTTATGATTGTTATTTTTTTAGTTACTACTTTGAATTCTAAGCATACTTATTCTAAAGACTATTTCAGATTGCTCAATATTTTCAACCCTTCTAGAGTAAATTCTTGTTTGTATAATTGTTTTTTATTTGGTTCTGTATAAGATTTATTCATATGTTTAGAATTATTTTGGCATACTCACCTTGGGTAGCATGATTTTAGCTTTTCTCAGACCTAGTTAAAATTGCATTTTGCTAAGAGTCAAAAGGAAAACAATAGCTTACACAAATAAAGTCTTTGTTTTTCTGACAAAACAAGGTGTACAGAGGCAAAAAGCCATGGCTGATAGAAAGCGCTAGGATAATGCCAAGGAACCTGGTTCTATCTATTTTTATGCTCTGTCATACATAATGTATGATTTTATCCCTATGTTCTCAATACAACAGCTGCACCTCCAGATATCATGTTACTTTTTCAGACAGAAAGAATAAAGGATGGCCCAAAGATTTTCTGATAAAAAGATAATGTTTAGGCCAAAATGCTCTTGCCCAAAACTAATGCTTTCTTCTCAATGACTAAAAAGGCACCATAATCTAGCTTTACAGGAGGCTGATAATTCAAATATATATATATTTTTTATTTACATAACTTGTAGTAAAGAAAACTAAGGAGAAAAGGTCTGGAATGGCCTTTTAAGAATCTAGCCAGTAATCTCTCTTTGTCCCTCCTCTTTCTGGTCCCTTGTTTCACTAACACAGGATTTGTTGCCTTACTTCATATGAAGTATCGTTCTTTCTCATTAATCTTTTAGCCAACTATTTCTAGACCTAGAGCAAAGTAGTCCTGTGGATTCAGCCCTCATAACCACCAATCTTTTCTATTTTTGATCCATGAGATTTTTATATTTTGAGAACTTAGCATTATCATTTATAACAATACTTTTTACTTTTATCCATTATTTTATTGGCTTAGAATGATGAGAGAAGTTTTTGAAGCATGTACTTACAGTACAATCTTGACTAGAAGCATATATAATTTTTAATTTTTATATTGAGATAATTTTGTCTTACATAATAATACTTTAAAAAACATCCTATACTCTTTATACAGCTTTCCCTCATGTTATTATACATAATCATAGAATAATTACCATAAATAAGAAATTAAGCTTAAAAAAAATCACCAAACTATAGAATTTATTTGAATTTCATCATTTTCCTACTAATGTCTACTTTCTGTTCCAGGATAGAATTCAGGATCCCAGATTACATTGTCTATCGCTTTAGTCTCCTCCAAACTCAAACAGTTCTTCAGTCTTTCCTTCTCTTTCACAAGGACACTTGTCAGTTATTTTTTAGAATGGCTCTCAAATTGGGCTTGTCTGGTGTCTTCTCATTTTTAGAGTGAAGTCATGTGTTATCAGGAAGACGATCACAGAGGTAACTTGCTTTCTCAATGCATCATTTCAGGATACGCACTGTCCATGAGTATTACTGGTCATGTTAATCTTAATCACATGGTTAAAGTGGTGTCTGCCAGTATTTTTCACTAAAGTTACTATTTTCTCTTTAGTAAATACTGAATATTTGGGGAAAGATATCTTTAGACTGTATAAATGTCATATTTCTGTTAACATTAGCCCCAAAATTTTAACATTTGTCGGTGGATCTTGCTGTGATGATTATTACTATGATATTGTAGTGGTGTTTTCCTTTTCCCTTATTCTATCTAAATGTATTAATTGAAATTGTTCTGTCAGGAAGAATTGTCCTTAGTTCCCAGTTGTTTATTCACTTATTTTTATCTGTGTTGATTCTTTTTTAATTTGAGGTATAATCTAAGACCATAATTATTCCTTCTGTTGCTCAAGTTGTTTCAATTTGAGCCATTCAGGAGCTCTTCCATAGCAGATCCTGTACCCTACCTCTTTTTTTTTTTTTTGGCACTTTCTTACTTTCTGAAATTACAAAATGCTCCAGTTTCATCTTGTACTTTTCCTGCCTTAGTCCTGGAGTACTTCTAGGTCTCCAAGAAGCCTTGTAGACTTTCACTAGAGAAAGGTACTTAGAAATTATGCTCTAGATGCTAGATAGGCTTATCGCTACTTGGATGTCACTGCTTCTACTGCCTCTTAGTCCATAGAGCTAGAATATATCTGTCTGTAGGTTAACCCATGCACACTCACACACACATAAACATATCTGTATTTATCTCTATTTATGTTTATATATATATATAATATTTTAAAATCCACATTAATAGCTCTAACTTCAATCCAGCACTGTAGAGCTTATTCTCACCTTCTCCCTTTCCTTATTTGTAACTTCTTTCTCATACCATAAAAACCTGGCTCTCATTATCTACATGTTGGTTTAATCTTAGTACAGAAGATCCCAGACTTAAAATGGTTTGACTTATAATTTTTTGACTCCAGGATGGTGCAAAAGTTATATTTGTTAAGTAGAAACTGCATTTCAATTTTTGAATTTTGATCATCTCCTAGGCCAGCAATATGTCATACAATGTTCTCCCATGATGTGGGCAGTACAGTGAGCCTTAGCTCTCAGCCAGCCATGAAATCACATGGGTAAACAACCAATATCCTACAGTGTACTATGTGGCCAGTATTTTTAAAATATCGTGTTTTGTGTTTTTGCATATCATCATGTCTACAAAATGCCCATCTGTGTTTTCCTGCTTCTGGTGAGAAGCAGAAGAGAAAGGCAGTTACTCTTGAGATGAAACTCAAGATAATTTCCCAATCGTAAGTTAATGTAAGTGGTCTGAGCACATTTAAAGTAGACTAGGCTAAACTATGATGTTCGGTAGATTATAGAAGGAATAGTCTTAAAAATATATATATACTTCATGATTCAAATGTAAAATTGTAAAGTCAGTTCTCTACAAATCTGAAGAATAGAGTTGCTCTTTATTGACATGGGAAAGACTTCAAAAGGAACAAGTTTGGGATTGAAACATAGATGTAAGAACAGAAATAAAGAATTTATTTTGAAATTTGTTAAGTTTAAAATAACTATTACTATTGAAAATATTGAATAGGTATTTTGGAGTCATAATATCTCCTCTGGAAATTCAAGTTCAGGGATTATCAGCTAATAGTTTTAAAAGTACTCTGTAAAAATAAATAGAAATAGAAAAAAGTTCTAAAGTCTGAATCTGGAAACAGCGTAGTATTCAGACATTAGAGTAATGAGGAATAAAGTAACAAATGTGACTGAGAAGGAAAAAAGAAAACCAGGAGCATATGATATCATACCAAGTAATCCAAGTAAAAATGTGTTTCAGGATGATAGATTAATAAATGTAATAATAAAATCCTGTCAAAAATTCAAGATGAAGATTGAGAATTGTCCTAAGTAACACAAAGGGCTATAGTGGCCTTGAGAGTAATGATTTTGGTAGAGCACTATATATGAAACCCTGATTAGAATGGGTATATAAGAAAACTAAAATATATATATTTATATATATAAATATATATACAACATATATATTATATATTATATATATATATATTTAAAGCAAGCTTAACAACTTTTCTAAATGGTAAAATGAGTGAGTAAATTAGGCAATAGCTGGAGCTTGCCTAATTTACTATTATCTTTTTTTGGATAATAGAAAATACATTCTTTTTTTGTTTGCTAATAGGAGTAAGTTAGAAAAGAGAAGAATTGGTCATACAGGGAACAACTGGTAGATAATTATCCTTTTTGTTGCCAAAAGAAGATGGGATCAAATGTATGAAGGGAGAGCCCTTAGATTATGGTATGGAATGCTCTAACAGAAAATAGTGCGTTTGTTGAGAGTGAGAACAGTCAAAGAGAGAAAAAAGAATGTAATTGTTATCTAGGAGAGGAGAAAACATGATGGATTTAGGGCAACCCTGAGTTTTAAAATGAGACTTGTCAGTATGATAGTTTTGCTCCAATTATATTCACCTGCAGGGATGCAAATTTGGAGTAGGTAGGAAATTGAATTTAACTAGGATTGGAGTTTTGCCAGAAAATTACAACAAAATGATGATGTGGCAAGAGATTTTAGGGTATATTTAGTAGTTTTTATAATGATGGACTATGAAATTTAAGCTAGATTAAGAAGCCATTAAGGAAATAAAAGACATTGAAATGTTTGTAAAATCGGCGGACTATCATCCCTGGTAGAGTGAAAGTGCTAAGTGAGAGAACTAAAAGGAAATGAGTGGGATGCTTAAAATCAAGATTTTTAAGTATTTGATAATGAAAAGGTCTAGATTACCGCCATGGGTTTAAGAGAGAAAGAGGCAAGTAGTATGAAATAATCAAGGAAATGAGACCTTGGGATATTAGAATGATCATAAAAGTTTTAATAAGAGTAGCATTGAAGAGGATGAAAGTATCCAGGATTCAGATGATTTGGAAACAACCATAAGAGCCAAAGATTGAAATTCTCTTTATTTAAAAAAAAAAAAAAGGTGGTATAAGACATGTTGGAAAAAAACCTGAGGGATACAGTATCCTCAGAAGAAAACTAGAATTGAACCAATTAGCTCACTGGATAGGGAATGATCAGAGAAGAGTTAAGTATGTGGTACAGAAAATTTTGCTGAAGATAGATTCTAACTATAATTAATCCTCAGAGAAAGCATTTCAGCATTTGATTAGAGGTAAGAAGGTAAGCTAAAAAGACAGTGAGTTCCATACAGGATGAGAGTGTTGGCCAGGGGTGATGATGACTCTAGTTATGGATTTTTCTCAGTTATTAACTGAAAGAACAAATGATAGTAATTAATCTTTACAGTACCAAGACAGATAATATTGAAGAGATATACCCATTGTATGTATAGTATATCACTTATTTTAAAGGAATACTATGTTTGAATTTGCATAGTCAAAATATGGAACAATATATTAAAGTTTTCTAAGTACTTTTTAAAATTTTATTTTATTATTAGTTTCAAGTATACAGTACATTAGTTAGACATTTACATAGTTTATGAAACAATTTCCCTGATTACTCTTTCTCTCCTCTGGCTCTACATTTAGCCATTACATTGCATTACTGCTGACTGTATTCCCTATGATGTGCTCCCCATCCCCATGACCATCTATCAACTACTAATTTGTATTTCTTTAACTCTTATTTTTTTTAATAGGGAAACAATGATGGACTTCTATAGTGTATGTTTGGTTATTGTCTGAATTTTTACACTCATGCACTTCTACAATCAAAATTTATAAAACTGTAATATGAGCAGGTAACATCAAAGTGGATATATAATGATGCCAGATATGTTTTTTAAAATGAGGGGAAATAGAATTATAGTTTTGATCAATTTGGAATGATATACCAAATTATTAATAGCAGTTATCTCTCCAGAGTGGCATCATAAGATAAATATTAAACTTTCTAACTTTTGAATTTTTCATGATAATCATATTTAATGAGAAAAAAAGTAGAGAGATAGAGACAAAAAGAGAAAAAAATATAGTCCTCATATATCCCATGAAATATATCCCATGAGATAAACATACTGTCCATTTTTTTCACTCAAATATTTTTATTAGCTACAAGCCATATGCCAAATGTATTTCTCTCAGGCCTGGGGAAACAATAGTTTTCAAGGCACACTATTCCTATTGTATTTCTATTCTAGACCAACACTATCAAATAGAGATATGTGAGCCACATATATAATTCTTTAATTTTTTTTTCACATTGTAGCCATACTAAAGAAAGGAAATAGAAACTGGTAAAATTAGCATTAGTAATATATTTTAACATGTAATTAATATAAATATTATTAATGAGACATTTTACAATTTTTAAGCCATCATTGAAAGTTGGTGTGTACATTACACTTAACACATCTTAATTTGGTTGCTAAATTTTCATCATAGATATTTGATCTGTATTTAGAGTTGATAAATATACAGTTTAAAAGTACACTTACATATGTAAATATTCTTAAAAATATTTCAAAGTTTTCAAATAAGTGAACCAATTACCAAAAGTCATTTTGCTTTAATATTTTATTCAAATTAACTGAACTATTTTATCTTTCATAGAATTTTTTTTCATTTTGAATGTTGATTGCAAATCTATGTCTGTCCAAGTTAAGTACATTTACTAACTTGTATCAACTCGTATTAGTGTTCTTCAAATTTTTCTTTTATGTTTTGAGGACAATTTACATAATGTTGTTAAATACAATTAAAATCTGCATAGTGATTTATGTTGGAAAATATGTAATCATTATTATTAACTTGTATTATGTAGAATTTTAATTTCAACACAAATTCTTGTACCTGTCTAACATGAAAACAAATGTTTTTCTTTTCTTTGGTGCTACAAATTCCACTTGTTTATATTCAATGTCATGTCAAAATATGTAAATCACACTACTATTTTTGTCTTAAATTATTAAATATTTGGTAAGTCTCCCTTTTGTTTCAAGAAAATTTATATTAACAGTACAGTAAAACTTTATAATGTTCATCCATAACTCAACCAACAAGAATTGGCAAAGAACATAAGATCAGTAAATTCATTCTCTCTTCTATCTTTCAATAGGTTCCATAAACTGGCAGGATTCATAGCACTTGCATTCATATGTTGAAGCCTTTTAACTATATACATTATATTTTTAATATAATTGCCTCAAAAAACTGAGCACAGATATTTTAATATTATACAATAGAATAAAACAATAAAGAAAACATCAATTTTAATTCCAATAAATCTAGAAATTCAACCTAACATAGTTAGCTGGACATCAGGATAGAAATTAATTTTCTGTGATCTAGCCAAAATTTGTCTTTAGCAGATGGAAAAGATTCAAAAATATCTAAGCTACAAGTTTTATTTTTATAGTGCTAAGTGGCATTTCTTTTTCAACTTGAATGTCCTCTGAGGAAAAGTGCTCCTAAAATATTTATTGAATAGTATCTCTTATATAAAGCTTGACTCATCTAAAGCTAAGAAAAGTAGTTGAAAATTTCCAAATTTTGAATTAAGTAGATTTTTTGATATTGATAGAAAGGTTTTGTATTCTAAGAGATATTGTTTAGTGGCTTAATTAAAGATTTGACTTTCACGATATGTCATTTTTGGTCTTTCCTCTTAATTTTGTAACAAAATTTCCATAACTGAAATAATTTTTTCATTCCTCCATATCAAAATGGTGTTCTGTATTGTGCAAGAATCCAAGCCATTTTAGAACTTGTCAAAATTACAAAATCAAATCCTGTTTGAATACAAACTAAATAAATAAAAATAAAGAAATATTGATTATTTTACATTAGTTTTTAATACTTTTATTTTTTAGAAGATTACTGGAACTCATCATGTACTTCAATTGTTAAATTCTAATTTGAATATATTTAGATTTTGAAATTTTATTTACCTAATATACCTTGGTTTTCAATGGCTGATATGTTTGCATTTAGATCCACTCTTTTATTTTGTTTTCTCATTAATCTTTTTAAAAACTACTTTAAAAAAAAACTTGCTCATATACTTTTAATTAGATATTTTCTTTATTTTCACTTTTTTGATTATTTGAAATATCCTCAATACTGTCCTTATAATAGTTTTTAATATAATTTTAATGTCACACATAATATCTCAGAGAACCTAGGACAATATATTTGTTTCCTTTTAAAAATTGTTAGAATGTTAAAATTTTTTAGAACTTTAATTCTCCTTTTTCAGTTGAGATATTATCGATAATAAATAGTTCATATCCACCTTAAGTTTATGCCTCCCAAAGTAATCATTCAGATGTTTTGCTTATCTGTTTTTTAGTAAAGTCAATATTAATTTAGAAAGAAAAATTCAATTAAAAAAAATTTTAAGCTTTTTTAGACATTTAATTCTGATTTCAGGCAATTAATAGTGTTGATATATTTTGACTGTTGATATAAAATGTATTTGCTCAAAATGATTTCAAATATCATCCACTATATTATATCTGATGCAGCATATTGCAATTGCCATTCATCATAAAACTTTGGCAAACTGTCTTCCACTCTTTTTTATTTTCTATTGTTTTAGTCACAGTACTGGTTTTCATGTCATTCTACCCAGGAGTGTTTTAATTTTAAATTTAAAGTATGCCCATACTTATTTGTAAACTAAAAATATTTTAATTATATTATAATTAAAAATCTGAGTATTTTATTTAATTACCAACTATAAGTTACATGTTACTGTAACTTGTTTTATCCACATAAAATATTCAAATAAACACATTATAATGTTATACCTGTGGGTAAAAATAATATTGAACTAAATGAATTTTGATATCGATTAGATTTGCAATACACTTATGTGTAATATTGAAAATAATACACATGTTCCAGCATGCACAATTAAATGAAACAATAATATCTTAAAGTGAAACAATACTAAAAATACTAAAACTATAATGGTGTTAATTGAAAAAATATTTACACTCTTTTAGTTTTAAATTTTTTGAATGTGTCACTAACTACATTTCAAGTGCTCTTAGCTACATGTGGCTAATGACTACTATATTGGAAAGTGCATTGAGACATTTGAAAAAACATTTCTTTGACCATTGTGTAAATCGGAGTATTAGACTAAGAATTTCTCTGAATCTCCATTTCTTCCTCAGGACAATTGAGATCGTAATATGCTTCAAATTTTGTAAGAATATTACGCAGCTTTAGGAAAGATGTCGCATTAGAGGTTAATCGATAATAATGTTATTTATCTTTTTAAATCTCTAAACAATCTCTGAAATTCTCTAGATAATTTTTCCTATCCAAGATAGTGCCATGATCCACTCAGAATTATAGATTAGCAGTAAATATATCTAGATATTTTAAGTAGGATCAATTTTAAAGATACAAAATATAATCCTCAGAAAGGAAAGTTTATTTTTTTAAGCAAGTGGCTTTGGTAATATTATTATTATTATTATTATTGAAAATGAATAAATAAAGTTTTCTCTAATGAACATACAATAAAACTGGAAAGTAAGAGAGTCTAATTTAAAGTTTAGTCATTAATAAGAGTATCAAATCCCATATACTATGATTTCACTTCATATTACATATTGTTAATAATATAATATAATATAACTTCTAAAAAATCTTTTCCAAATTATTATGTATCTATTGCAACTTATACTTTTTGGTTGACTGAGAAGGCAGGGGTTATACTTCAGCTAGTTTTCATATTCTAAAGTGTTGCAATTAACACTTTTTTAGTGAAAGATCTAACACTTCCATGTTACCTTTTCAAACACCTCACTTTGTAGTGTAAGCCTGGCACAAATCCCAGAATGTGATTCTGATACACCATTTTCCTCTCTGTAAAAACAAGGTTTAGGAAAGTCATTTTCTATAAGCAACAAAAATTTCTCTCAGTCTATCCTCCTATACTTCCTTTCTTAAATCAAATATTCATTTAAATATTTATTAGCAAGGTATTTACTGAGAGCAAGACTCTACAGTGTAAAGAGTGAAGACGATATGCTGAAAAGATTTAGTCTTTAGGGTACTTACAATCTCACAGGTTAAAAAAATATATAAATAAATAAATTGAAAGAATTAATGTGTAAATATAATCAAAGAAACCCAGGCTAGATGCATAAAAACACAAAAGAAGAACTACTAGGGGTATTGATATATTGTTAACAGCTAAACTCAGGTAAAGGCTAGAATATTGACATAGTTAGATGTGGACGTTGGGTGTTATAAATAGGGCAAAGAAGCATGAGCAGGTCTCTGAAGCAGAAAAATATTGGGTATATTTGAGAAATTGTAAGAGGCAAAGATTACATGAAGTCGAAGTACAGTATGGACATAGTACATTGTGAAAATAGAAGACAGTAAAAGAGAGTTTGACATGGACAAAATTGTGGAGGACTTCATGTGATAAGCTAAAGAGTCTAGACTTTGCTTAGTGAGCAATAAGCAACTTTGACCTGAGTGGTGATGGTTAAAATGGGATATAAATTTAATGGACAGAAGAGAGACCGCTAAAAAGTATTTTAACTATTGTTTTGAACATAAATCTCTGGCCATTATTGTCCTAGAGCATCGAAAAACTTGTATGTTACCAAACTGTAAATATTAAAACATAAAAAGGAAACACAAATGGTAGAAAATAAATTTCAATAAAATAATAAAGATAAGAATGATACTATTTATTTCAGGGTTACTATGTGCCAGATGCTCAATATATATCATATATCATCCCTCCTTGTTGAGGGAACAGATTTTCACGTGATTAACTTGCCAATGTTCTACAGATAGTGACAGACTCTAAGTCTGAGAGTGTTTAAACGCAAAAGTGCAGAAAGCATGATTACTATCCCTGAATATTAAATAGATATTTTATTTTTTTCAATCTGGAAGAGAAACAAATATTTAGACCTCAGAGAGAATATAATCCAGTGCCTTTTCTTTCTTTCTTTTTTTTTTTTTTTTTTCTGGAGAGAGTTTAAGGCACAGAGAGTTTAGATGATGTTCCAGAGATTGCAGAGTTTCCTTGCGAAGTGAATTGTATAAAATGGACCCTTGATGTTATGTAAAAAACGAATGGAGGACTGAATCTCCAGACATCTAATTTTCCATCTTTTCCCTTGGTGATTTATTTTCTTTATATACATTAAGCTAAAAATATGCAAAATATCATTCTAAAAGTTAAGAAAATTAATTTCACAACTATAAGTTAAAAAAATCACACAAAAAAATTACCTGTTAATTTCCACTGGTTTATCCTTTCAAATATCTTTAAAGCTATTGAAGATAAAATTTAATACTCAAAACTAAAACTAAACAACTATTAACAGTGCACATATTGTAAATAAAAGAGAAAATGTTATCAAAGATTTTCTTCATGACACATCCTGTCTTTACTTGAGACAACTGTTACTCATCCAAGAAGCTTACTCAAACTATACTATCAAAGATAAAAGTTAGTAAATTATGGACTAGAGGTCAAATCTGGTCTGCCATGTTCTTGTAAATAAAGTTTTATTAGAACACAGATAAACCAACTTATTTACGTATTGTCTATGGCTGCTTTCATACTACTTTACATAGGAGGACAATAGGGAAAATGATTATGTATATTAGTAAGGTTTTTATATTATCGTGAAATTATCATCTAGATATTTTACACCAACTGGTTTGCTGCATCAAGTCTTTTTCCAGCATCAAATCAGAGCCTTGCAAGTAATGGGCATTTGAGCTCATACAAAGGAACAGATTGTCATATCAGATTCAAACTTCCAGATATTTTACCCAGTATCAAAGTTTTCCTAAAGATTTAAAAAAATACAGGTAATCAAGGGCACGGACAAAGTGGAGAAAGAACCTGGACAATCCAGGAAGCTCCTATTCTTCCTTCATTTAACAAATGCTCACTATCCTGGAAGAAAAACATGCTTTGCAAGAAATATTTGTGAGGTAACTGCTATCTAGATGTCAGATATACTTTCTACTTCTGATCACTATCTCTAGTAAGAATTCTTACACAGTGAGGTATGTTTAAGTTATGAAATAACATTGTTTTATACCCAGAAAGTTGTATAGTTTATTTGACATTTTGTAGTGAATCATACATTATAAAGTCAGAGATTATTTACTATACATTAGGATTAAGCAGGGATATTTTGCTGAAGGCTTTCTACAAATAAAAACTATTCTTCATAGCAAATGCCAGGCATCTATCTAAAGAAAATTCCATTTGATAAGGACACTGAGTCACCTGATTACTTTTTGTCCTTGGGGATTGCGGGGCAGGATAAGGAACAGTTTTCTTTCCCAAGAGGAATGAAATAAATCATGAATTTCAGATAAGCTGCTTTAAATCTTAGCCTCCAGCACTTAGGCATATGTGGTGAATGATGAATACCTAAAAGATAGATAAATAGACTCTTTAAAATCCCAAATGTGTTCCAATTCTGACACCCAAAAGATTTCTCAACTAAAAAAAAATAGATAATCCACCAATAAATTAATATATCTGGTTATAATTTTATATATTACAGCATGTCTGCTACCAAATACACACATACACAGGAAGTTATTATTGGAAGAGGGGAAATGATAAAGGAGAAGCAGAGAGAAATAGAAAAAAAAAAAAAGAATGGAGCTAGAAATGTGTAATGCACTGGATCCTGAGGAATCTAGTTTCTCCAACAGTGTGCAGAGAAAAGAGGAGCTGGGCTAGCAAAGCCTGTAAGGACTGTGTTTTTATGCATTTCAAGTTTATGTCCTTTTAAATAACTATAAATCTTGATAAATATTCCATGTGAAAAAGTTTATAAGGAGATTTTTAGATGTTTCTGTAATATTCTGGAAAACATATGAAAGAAAAGTCAATCTAAAAACTCAGCCATTGAGAAATATATATTGGTGATGCTGATTTTTTAAAAGTAATACAAGGAAACAAAAAAAAATGTAAGAACAGAATTAAAACTACAGAGGTTACAATCAGGAACACTAATGATAACACAGAATTACTCATATAAAAAACAACTTGAGATGATTTCCTAGAATTTGGAGAAAAGGAATAATGATGCAATGAGATAAGATATATGAAAAACAGAGAACAAAAATTCAACACATAATTATCTAATGGCTGTAAAGAAGATATAACAGATTAAAGAAAGCAATTTTCAAAATTACAGAAGAAAAGTAATCAAATGAAAAGAGTACTATGTATTCATATTTTAAAAACTTGTTATATTTCAAAAGCATTTGCTAGCAATTTTGTTCTTAGAATGATGAAGGAAAATATTTGTTAAGTCTCCGAGCAGAGAAAAATTGATCTACAAAATATCTAATATCAGAGTAATCTAAATTACTAAGGGAAAAAAATCTATCTAGAGATTTTTAAAAGTAATAGAAGAAAAGCAAACAAAAATTACTATCTATTAAAATCTAGGATAAAAGGTGTTTAAGAGAGTAAAAGTATGAAAACAATTCATTATAATTTTATAACAAAATTGTCAAGGGCAATATAGGAAAAGTAAAAACACGTCATACTGTGAGACTGAATATAAAAACAGACAATATATGTAGAATAGACCATGTATCAAAATAGAACTCTGACTTACAACCTGTAACAAGCAGTCCAAGAAACCAACCCATTTTCTGTCTTAACCAGCCCAGAAAGCCAGACTCCTATTTACACAGCAGACTAGTAGGAAGTCAGACCACTAACTCTAGTTAAGTGACCCAGGAAGCCAAATAATAACTCCTGTAACAATTGTCCCCAACTGGCAAAAAAATGATTAGTAACTGACAGCTTCCCTAATTTTTGTTCCCACTTCCAATTTAGAACCAATCAGAGAAAGCCAAATATGCACCCCTATCCAGTCACATAGGATGTCCCTCTTCTAGTCGACCTAAAGCTTCCCCATGCCAACAGCTTACAATCAGGGCATATCTGAAGTCTTCCCTTTTTTCCACTATAAAGCTTTCTCACTCCTCTGCATGCCTTTGAGTTTCTGCCAAATGCAAGTAATGGTGGTTCACTTCCTTGCTCTCCCAAGCTCTGATTAAATAGCCTTTGCTTGTCATTTGGTTGGTCTTCATTTATTTCTACAATACTTTTGAACATATATGTGTAATTATAAGTCAGTTTTAGGAAACTGAATTCGGCAGGATTAATAATAACATATGATGAGAAAGTATCATTTTTTGAGATAGAACAAGGATAATGTCATACCAATTTACATCAACTGGTTTACTATCAAGCCAAGTCAAAGAGTATGTTTGGAATACACTTTAAAATTTTTCTTCAAATAAATAATACAGCACACAATTGAACAATGAGAAAGGTTATGAAACACAATTCAAAGAAAAGGAAACCCAGAAGGTCAAAAAACATGAAAAATGTTTAAGTTAACTATCAATAAGGGAGGTAAAATTAAAGATACAGTAAAAGGAGATCATTTTATTAGTATGACTCTTATTATTAATATAAGTCAAGAATTAAAAAGTCTGAAAATTATCTAGTGCTGGTGATAGTACAGAGTAGTGGGAACTTTCATACATTGATTTCAGACATGTATATTAGTATAAATTCTTTGAGGGGCAATTTGTCAATGTCCAGTAAATTTTAAAATACTTTCATACAAATTTTAAAATACTTTCATTAAAATACTTTCATTCTATATTCCTATCCTGTTTTATGTGGCTATTGAGTGTGTAAAACATGACTAGTCTGAACTGTGATGTGCTGTGTTAAATTCAACAGAGTATGAAAATTTAGAGGAAAAAAAAGCCTCACTAATATTTGTTATATTAATTCAAGGTTTTTCAACCTTGAAATTATTAACATTTTAGACTGATAGATAGATAATTTCTTAGTTGGTGACTATCCTTTTCATTGTATAATATTTAGCATCACCACTGGCCTCCACTTAATCATGATCTAGCATATGTAAAACATCTTCCCAGTCATGACAATCAAAAATGTATGCAAATCAGGCAAGAGAAAGATACAAAAGACATCCAAATAGGAAATGAAGAAGTCAAACTGTCATTATTCACAGATAACAAGATTCTCTATATAGAACCCTAAAGACTCCACAAGAACACTACTAGAAACAATAAGCAAATACAGTAAAGTCTCTGGATGCAAAATTAATGTTCAAAAATCCATAGCGTTCCTTTACTCTAATAACAAAGGGTCAGAAAAAGAAGTGGAAAAAATAATTCCTTTTGCAATTGCAACAAAAAGAATAAAATACCTAGGAATCAATTTAACAAAACATGTGAAGGACCTATATAATGAAAACTATAAGACCCTATTAAAAGAAATCAAAGAAGATACAAAGAATTGGATAGATATTCCGTGTTCTTAGGTTGGAAGAATCAACAGAGTTCAAATGACCATATTACCTAAAGCATTATACAGATTTAATGCAACCCCCATCAAAATCCCATTGGCTTTTTTAAATAAATAGAATAAAAAATCATCAGATGTGTATGGAAGCACAAAAGACTCCGAATTGACAAAGTCATCATGAGAGAAAAGCAAGAGGCTGGAGGCATCACTCTGCCCAATTTCAAATTATACTACAAAGTGACAATAATGAAAAGGGCATGGTATTGGCAGCAAAACAGACACACGGACCAATGGATCAGAATCGAGAGTCCAGAAGTAAACCTATATTTATATGGGCAAATAATTTTTGACAAAAAAGCCAAAAACATACAGCGGAGAAAGGACAGCCTCTTCAATAAATGGTGTTGGGAAAACTGGAAAGTCACCTGCAAAATAATGAAATTAGACTGTTGTCTATCACCACATACCAAAATTAACTCAAAATAGATTAAAGACCTGAAAATAAGACCTGAAACAATAAAATTCATAGAAGAAAACATAGGAACTAAATTAAAGGACCTTTGACTTAAAGAGGATTTTATGAATTTGACCTCAAAAGCAAGGGAAGTAAAAGCTAAAATAAACAAATGGGACTACTCAAACTAACAAGCTTCTGCTCAGCAAAAGAAATTGTCAACAAGGTAAAGACACAGCCATCCAAATGGGAAAACATATTTGCAAGCAACGCTTCCGATAATGGCCTAATATCCAAAATATACAAAAAACTCATACAACTCAATAACAATAACAACAAAAAAATCCAATTAAAAATGGGCAGATGACCTGAACAGACACTTCTCTCAAGAAGACACACAAATGGCCAAAATATATATGAAAAGATGCTCGACATCTCTAGCTCTTAGGGAAATGCAAATCACAACCGCGATGAGGTACCACCTCACATCTGTTAAAATAGCTGTTATCAATATGACAAGTAATAAGTGTTGGAGAGGATGCAGAGAAAAAGGAACACTCATACACTGCTGGTGAGACTGCAAATTGGTACGGCCACTATGGAAAATAGTATGAAGGTTCCTCAAAAAATTAAGAATGATCTACCATATGATCCAGCAATCCCTCTAGTGGGTATTTACCCCAAAGACTTGAAAACCCGTATCTGAAAAGATATTTGCACACCAGTGTTCATAGCAGCATTATTCATGGTTGCCAGGACATGGAAGCATCCAAAGTGTCCTATAACAGACAATCGGATAAAGAAGCTGTGGTGCAAATATACAATGGAATATTACTCAGCCATAAGAAGAGATGAAATACTGCCATTTGCAACAACACAGATGGACCTTGAGATAATCATACTAAGTGAAATAATCCATACAGAAAAAGGTGAAAACCACATGAAATCATTTATATGTGGAATAAACCTAAAAGCAACAAATGAACAGGACAAACAGAGACTCGTGGACATGAACAATAATCTAGTGGTTACCAGAGAGTGAGGGAAGAGGAAGTTAGATAGGGTAAAAGGTGTCAAGTATGTGGTGACAGAAATAAATCTAACTATAGGCTCTGAACTCACAATGCAATATATGCCTTACTGTTAAATTGTACACGTGAAACTTACTGGATTTTGTTAACCAATATCACCATAATAAAATAATAATAATAATAATCTAAAAAGTGTGTAAGATATTGCTAAATATCCCCTGGGGACAAATAACCCTGGTTAAGAACAAATCTTAATTACATGTTGAAATGAAAAACTTTTAGATATATGATGTTAAATAAAATAAATTATTAAAATTAATTTTACTTATTTCTTTTTACTTACTAATGTGGCTACGAGAAATTGAAAAATTATATATGACTGACATATTTTTATTGGACGGCACTTTGCAATCTTCGATTTCACTCTTACACACTCAAATGCTTAATTTGCATAGAACTTACCTGAAAATCTTATAAAATTCAGATTATGATTCAATATATTCGAGTTGGGGTGAGATTCTGCATTTCTGACATGTTCCTACATGATACTTATATTGCTAAGTCATGAACCAGGTATTACACAACATAACTCTTGAAAATTTCCCACACAAGTTCAAAATAGGACATGAAAAATAATGTGCATGGTGACTATAGTTAATCATTCTATATTACATATTTGAAAGTTGTTGAGAGTAGATCTTAAAAGTCTCTGTCACAAGAAAAAAAATTTGTAACTATGTATGGGAACAGATATTAACAAAGCTTATTGTGGTGATTATTTTGCAATATATACAAATATCATATCATTATGTTGTACACCTAAAACTAATGTAATGTTATGTGTCAATTATACGTCAATAAAATTTTTAAAAGAATATCACTGCAACATTGTATATGATAATAAAAATGTAAATTAACTATTTAATCAAAACTAAATACATAAATCATAATAAATTTATACTATGCAATTATATAATATATATGTATGTATGTGTATATACATATATATATACATATTTTCATATATAAATGAAAATGAATGGCCTATCTATATCTTTCAAGGTTATATCTCAAAAATATTATATCAAAAACCATACACTTAAAAATATTAAATACATTATAATATAATACACAGAAAGTTTTAAAACATCCAAAAGACTAGATTGCTATGGCTCCATAATTATTTAGTAATTTTTTTAAATAAAGGCAAATATGACTTACAGCAAATTTATGACAGTGGTTACTTCTGAGGAGTGCAAGATAGGATTGGTATCTTGGATGGTTATATACACCAGGGATAGCACTTGTATCAATAACATTTTATTTCTTTAACACATGAACTCAATGTAAACCGAAGAATAAAATTTGATAAATTTAGGTGGTGGTAAAAACTTCCATCACCACATTGTCTTTTCTCATAGGTTTGAAGTATTTCATAAATTAAAAAAAAACAAATGCATAATTATATGTAAGCATAGTGTAAGAAGTCTGGCAACAAATATTGAGGTAGAGAATATATAAATTTTTAAATATTTAAACTTTAAAAAATAATATGCATTTCTCCTGAAGAAAGTGCATATTTCGTAAAAATGTGTATTTCTTGGGAATTTATAAAGTCACAAATAATAATAAGTAAAAAGGAGTATAACAGCAAAATTGTGTCTCTAGACTTCATCTAAAACAAAAAAAAACAAGTTTTATTTTTCATTTTTATAACATATGTTTTAAATTGTTGACTATAAAAGAAATTCATACTCACTGAAGATGTGTCTACTTCCAGTCACTCCATCTTTCTCATATATATGAAATAGACTTTATACAAATACATATACACATATACATATATGCATACTTTCAATGTTTTATAAGTCAAAATTATGTATAAACTGCATGAGATCTGTCTTATAACCTGAGTATGTTTTCATTTAAAACAAATCATAAATTATATATTTTCTTTCCTCTTTTCACTGATTCCCATCAAAAAGTTTCTGTTTGAAACTTAAATGCAGTAGGTTAGCTATCTTCTCTTTGTTTTCACTTTCTTCTTCCAACAGATGCTCAGAATCACTATCCATGACCAAGGGTTTTTAACAAGATATCTTCTTCCTAAAGAAGGTAGTTCTAGTCCTAACATAAATGTGGGTGAAATATAAGAAATAACAATTTTTCACTAGGAAAAACATCACATGCATTGACTCATGGTGTATTTAAACACTTTTCTATAAATGAACATCTAGATTTTTTCCCAATCTCTCACTATTATAAACACAATGCTTACTTGTTTACATAACTCTACACAGTCATGATAATTTTTTTTAAAATAAACTCTAATAAATATGACTATAAGGAAAATAGTTATATCTATATTATTAATGTTGTGATATTATTGTCAAATTATCATCCAGATGTGTCATATCAATATACATCAATTAATTACATCAAAATGTGATAACTTATAAGATCCACTTTCTACCTATCAATTGTTATATAGTCTGCCCTTATGTCCAGCCCTTTCCATTTAAGAAAAAATACATTAATAAGATGCAATTAATATCTTTATGTATTATTTTGTAGGCAATCTCTTACTTTAAATATAGTAGTGAATTTTGAGTCCTTCTGCCCTTTTAAAATCTGATCTCATCTGTATGAGACCTGGCAGAAATTTCTTGATCTTTCCGGCATGACCCAGGTTATTCCCTATTTTGAATTCCTTTGGTATCAATACAAGCTGGGTAAGAGTGAGTTAGAAATTAGTTGTTTATACATTTTTCCCATAAATTTCAAGTGATTTTATTTCCAAATTTAAAAATTAGAAATTATTAGTTAAAAAATTATTTCAAAAAAGTCTTGAAAGTAGACACTTTCATAATTAAGAGCAAGATAAATAACTGCCAATACAATAGGAAGCTAAAAATTAAATCACAGTCCAAAAAACAAAGGGAAAAGTAAAAAGAAACTATAATGAGATAAAGTTTAAAAGATAAGTTTAAAAATGGAAAATTAAACATGCAAATTATGTCGATAAATAAAAATCAGTTGAACTCCTCAATTTAATTTAACTTAGTATATGCCAGGTACCACTAGGTCCTGAGGAACTAGTTGTAAACAAGACAGACAGACACAGGATCTCCACCCACGAAGTTTAGTCTAGTAGAAAATATATTGAACAAGTAATTACAAAAATTATGTATGTCAGTCATCAAGAGAGAAGTTCAGGATGAATAAAGGGGTTTCTAAAGAGACTGCAGAAAGGTTTTTCTAAAGAGATTAGAGGAAGCCTGGAACGCATTATCACATACATGCCTTCTTCCTCATCATCACTGATAAGCTATATATCGGCCAACATCATATTTAATACTGAAACACAAGAAAGAAACACTTTTAACATAAGAAATAAAGATGACTGTTGTCATCAATACCATTTTTATATATGTTTTCACCAAGACAAAAGGTACAAAAAAATAAAATCAATATTAGCCTTATGGGAAAGAAGCAGACTGATGAAACATTATTTATTTTAGAGAATTAAAAAAAATGAAGAGCTTCAATAGTATTAACTCAATATCAACACATATTTTAGGGCATATACTATATTCCAAAGACTAGGTTAAAAAACAAACAAACAGAAATCGTGAACAGGGAGTTTTCAGTCTAATGAATGAAGATGGAGAAGAAATGATTGCTTTATAATGTGATTAAGAGCAGAACAAAGAGTGAACAGAGTCTCATGGTAATAGGAAGACCAGCTAACCTGTTTGTAAGTGGATCAGATAAAGGCTTCCTAGAAGATGTCAAGACAAACATAGAGCCCTGCAGAATAAAAATGTAGAGATTGAGAGATATTTCTAGACAGCAGAATTGCATTGATTTAAAAGTGTAGAATGTAAGAGAGGACTTGGCACATTTTGTGCATGTAAAGAAACTAGTGTGGCTGAAGCATCTGTAGGAGATTGAAGAAAAATAAGAAATCAGTTTTGAGAGATAATAATAGTTCAATTATAAAAGGCATTTAGACTTTCCTCAGAAAACAATGGGCAATGATGAAAGGATTTAGGCAGTAGAGTGACATTATCAAATCTGTGTCTCAGAAATACATTCAAAGTTAAAATGCATGTTTAGGAGTTATTGCAGCAACCCAGGTGACAAATGTGACCACAACTAGGGTAGTGGCAATTGGGTTAGAGAAAAGAGCTGAATTCTAGAGATAATAAGGCTTGTGCAATGTTCCAAAAAGAAATATCCACTTTGAAGTCTGGTGATCAAAATTGTGGGGTGGAGAGATAGAATTGTGGTCATCAGTGTATGTGAGAGATACTAATTTAAGCCTTTCGGGATAGAGATGATCACTTAAGGTGAGCAGGTGAGACAACTCTCTTTTCTTCTCACTACCAGCAGACCCAGTGGAACAAAAACATTTTTAAAACATTTTATTAACCCATTTTGAAAATTATGAACAGGTGACTTTAGAACCCATAATTTAAATATGGCATAGTCTGCATGAGATAGGGTTATCTGTATTAGCTACTTATTCTCTCCTGAGGTTTGTTAACTAAGCTTGAATAAATTCTTGGATTTCAATGTGGGATCTTAGCATACAAGAATTTTCCCTAGGAATACATAACTGAAAAGATTAGTCTCTCTATATATTCTTCCCTATTGAAAATTATCTGAATTTTCTTTAGAGACAGGTAAACAAATTAGCACATATTGGCTTATGGGTACTGTCATGATCATATCTTGTGAAGAAGGGAAATAACAATATGCTATATACTATTCTGGCAAGACATGAGATATTTCTGATCTGTAGCCAATTATGATTAATTTATTTAACAATGATTATATAGTGGCTACTATAAGCCAGACATTTGGTTAAAAACAAGAGATTCAGTTTGGCTTCTAGGAGATGATAGTCTATTTAACTGAAAAATAGGTAAGAGTAATAGTTCCCCTTAACTAGGTGCATCGTCAGCTAAAATATAGAGTCCCATTTAGTTATTACTAATAATTGTAATAAGCATGATAGATCAAATTCTAGTCTCAAAGAACTAAGAGGTCGAATGCTTTGAAAGAAACAAAAAGTTAATTTAATCAAGATTTCTCTCATTTTGAAACTTTACCTGAAAAAAATTTGAATAGTGTCTTTGGCCCCTTTGGCCCTTTCACTATGGCTCTGTTTCTTACGGGATTTGTTTTGAGAGGTGGTGATTGACTTTGATGTGTTTTTACAGGAAGTGGCTGGTGATTTTTGCTACATATAAACTCTAGCCAGGAGACCCCTGGAGGCAACCGGTGGTAACTAATTAGCTTAGTGAACACACAATCTGAGAGGGCAGAGGTGGGAGACTCTTTGTAAGAAATGGGCGAGAAGGGTGCAGTGGAGGAGGAAGAAGATGATGAAGAGGAGCATGAGGAGAAAGAGATGGACGAGGGAGAAGAGGGCAGCCTTGTCTGTGGCTGAGAATTACTACTTTTCTTAATATAAAGCAACCAGTCAATAGCCTGGGACTGTTGGCTTACAACTTTCTTTTCAGGAGCTACTGTCAGCCATTTTTCCTTCACATTTAGCCCCTGAGTGCTATCAGGTTCAGATGTAGGAAAAAATTGTGATATCTTCTCAATTTCTTCAACGTTATCTTCAAGGGCTTCATCAGGCTGGTTTTCTTTCAAAGAGAACGGTAGACAGGATGAGAAAGAAGTCTCTGGTAGGGAAAGAATAAAAACTAATTTCATCTTTATTTGTCCCTCAGCACTGGGTTCAGGTGTTGGTATGACAAATAATGTTGCAGCACGAGGATCTTTTTTTCCTGTAAGATGATAACACTGAGATTTAATGCAGGAAGCACAAGCTAAGCAAATCACATAACTTGATGAAATGCGGGGACCAGGATAAGGATTTGGCCTTCCTCTCATCCTTCGAAAGAGAATCTGCCTACAGAGATCCTTCTGGATTCTGGTCTTAGACAGAGAATTGATAATTTTATTTACAACATCATCAGGAACAGTTCCACCTTTAACAATGCAGGGATAAACATAATCTAAAGTCCATGAAATTTCTTTATTTGAATCTGTCTTTGAAAAAAGATCGAAGATGTTTTTACTCTGGATTCTGGAGCCCAGTGTTGAAGCAGCCATGCTTCTGATGCAGTATTTGGAGCTTGATAATGATTCACCTGAGACATTTGGTTTGAGATGGGGTGAAGATAAATCTGTAGCTCTGTGTTTGTCAGTTGGTAAAGTGGTGTTCTTCGACTTGAAGTGACAAACTGGTGAGCTCAGGGACCTGAAGGCATGATCGAGTGTAAGCACCATCTGAGATTTGGACTGGAATAATGGCATACTCTGAGTCTGATAGATAGAATGTTTTGAGTTAGACGATGGTAAACTCGGAATATAAGGATTAGGGCTCAAAATAGATGGTATCTGAGGTTTGGAGTTAGGTAGCGATGAACTCAGAGCTATTTGTTTGGGCTGCAACAAAGGTGTTGTCTGATGAAAGTCATTTGTTGGAGGTACAAAGTTGAGTGATGGTGAGCTAAAAGATCTTTGATTGCACTCTAATAAAGATGTCCAAAGGCTGTCCAGTGAAGATGATTTCCGAGGCTTGGACTGAGGGAATGTTGAGCAAAAGGCTCTTTGATTAGGTCCCAAAGATGATGATGCCCAGAGGATGTCTAGGGAAGGTGTTTTTTGATGTTTTAAGGAGAATAATGATGAACTTGAGAATCTTTGATTTGACTTCAGGGAAGGTGATGTCCAGCAAAGGTCTGGGGAAGTTGTATTCTGATGTTTAGGGAGGGATAATTGTGAGCTCAAGGCTGTTGGATTGGGTTCCAGTGATGATGATGTCTTGTTGAGATCAGGTGAAGACTTTGTCTGAGGTTTGAGGTGGAACAAATGTGAGTTCAGGGCTCTCCAATTAGGCTGTGAAGAAGTTCTCTGGTGGATGTCTAGCGAAGGTATAGTCTGATGTTTGGAGTGGGATAATGGTGATTTCAGAACCCTGCTATAGAAGTCCGGTGAAATTGTGTTCTGAGACTTGGGAGGGGACCTCTGCACCTTCTGGTTAGAACTTAGTGGAAGCGTTGCAAGATGATTACTATGGGATTGCACTCTGACCACAGAATGGTTATTGGGTTGATTTAGATTTTCACCTGTGTGCTGATGTGTTAATGAATTTGTTGTGACCAGTTGGTAAGAGTGTTCTAATGGCACAAAGTGTTGATCATGATATGCTAGTGGCACCATCTTGTGATAGTGGTAGAAGTCTTTTTGAAAGTAGTTGGCTTGTGGGGATGTTTTAGTAACTGGTAGATTCTTTTAGCTGGATACCATGAACAATGGATACTTTAAATAATCTGTTGTGGTTTCTAACTTCTATCATGTAACCTCTCTGTTAATTCCCAAATATCATAGAGTGTCTCAAAACTGAATTGTAGGTGAGGTTAGAAAAAAAGCGTCACCATTTGAGATTATCCTGTCTTCTTTTAGTTTCCTAGAGTTTATTTTTTTCCTCTTGAGGAAATAATTCCTGTTTAAGAGAAATGGTAAAAAGAGTTGAGAAGAGTTCCTAATAGAGATATTAGTTTTCTCAAACAATATTGTTATAGCAACTATAGCACAGGTTTTTTGTTAAATCTCAGTCACTTATTTTATGTGAAACTTTTAAATTAAACTTTCTAAACTTCAGTTTCCCATCTGTAAAATATAAGAATAAAATATTTAATTTATTGGGCTAAAGACCAAATAAGATAATACATATAAAATGTGTAACAGTGCCTAGGATATAAGATACTCAATAAAATGTAATAGCTATTTCTAGTACTCTTTTAATGATTGCTTAAGTTAAAAAAAAAATATGTGATAATTTTGTTACATAAAATAAGATAATCTTAGAGAAAAGTGAAATAGAATTTCTTCTGAATAGCTGATTTTCAATTCAGATTAAATTGCCCATCATTATCACCTTTTAGCTACTTCCAAAAATTCATAATTCTAGTTGAAAGTCTATTGCATACTTTTAGTCTTGTTATTTGTCACCACTATAGCTTTTGAAACTGTTGACTACTATATCTCAGTTATATCACCAGTTCTCTTCTGTTTTCATTTTATTTCTAAGTATCACATTAGTTATGTTTATGGTTTAAAAATGAACTATAGAAACTCTATTTAAAAAAAAAAATGCATCTGGCTAAAAGTAAGGCAAGCATTTGCCACTCAGGAAAGATAGATATGCTCTGGGGCAGCACATAACATGACATTATTTGGGTGTACCCTTCATGGTTAAGAGTTTGCTCCTCAGGTTTTAAGATCACACAAAAATGACAAAAGATAGTGAGAGTAATTGCAATAGACCCTAGGATGAGCCAATTAAATCATTAGATTTTAGGTCCTTGAAGAATTAAAACTGTCAGAATTTACTTTTCTAATTCTTTCTATGCTTCCATGACTTACCAGACAACATTCTGATGGACAAGTTTATTCCTCGTGTATACCTACTTATCCAATTAATTTACTATCAATTCTGTTGCAGCTAGAATGTGTGCGTGTGTGTGTGTGTGTGTGTTTATGTAAAGGTGTCTTTTCATATATTTCATCTTACATTTGTTTTTAAAAAACATCTTATTGATATCTTAATTCACTTGTTTTTAAGTCTTGCACAATACTTTGTGGAATTTTTCAAGTACCAACAATATTATTTGCACACCAATGACTTCCTAATCTTTTTTTTCTAGTCTTGGGTTTCTCTTTGGCTTTAAAATTATATTTCCAACTAATCATCAGTCTTTTCTATCCAAAGTTTCAAAGAAAATTCAAATACAAAACATTCAATAAAGTTATTTCTCATTCCAGAGGAATGTTCTTTTTCTACAACTTCTATATTAGTTCCTAAAACTTAGTCATCTAATTCAGAATCTTTGAAATCATCAAGGACAGCTTCACCCTCCAAAACCATTTGGACATCAAGACCTGTTGATTTTACCTCTCCCATGTCTTAATTCACCTTTTTTTCTATCCAATTCCACTATTTCAGTTTATACTATAGGCACATCACATCTAGACTAATATATTATTATATTAACTTCTACATATCTTTCTCCTATAACCTCACTCACTCTTTTCCTTCTCCTCTGCCAGACTTCTAAGAGCAAAACTCTTGCTGGTAAGACACAGCTTTTGCTCACTCAAAGATTTTCTTTGTTTTGCTTATTTCTGCATGAGTAATAAACATTGAAGTTACTTGTGATTGCTGGATTTAGCGTGGTGTGGTTTGACATCCAATGCTTTAAGGAGGAGAGGAATGGCACAGCCCATTATACACTGTGTGACACCCTAACAGGCTTCTACGTGGTAACATGGAATAAATCCATGACATTGAGGTTTGTAAAGATTTCACACACAAAAAAGTGTGAAAAACAATGATTTAAAAATTGATAAATTAAAATCAAGAACTTCCAATCATCAAAAGATACTATTATTTGAAAGAGTAAAGGCAAATCAAAGAATGTAAAAGGATATTTACGATACATATATCCAAAAAGACTCATATCCATGATAACCTCTGCATGTTGCTAAGAAAAATACAAATAATGCAATTGTAATGGTGGACAAAACATCCAAACAAGCACTTCACAAATGAGGATATCCAAATGCTAACACATATACAAAAAAAAAAAAGACAGCTCTGCCTCAATAGAAATCAGTGAAGTACATATTTAAATTACAGAGAAATACTACTACACATTATCAGTATATTTCTAAAATCAAATAAAAACTGACAAAGCCAAGAATTAATGATTATAGGCATTAATGTGTGTGTGTGTGTGTATGTGTGTGTGTGTGTGTGTGCTTGTGTGTGTATACTTACAGGGAAATATGTATTTATTATATTCTACTCCTAGTTACATCCCAATAGGCAAGCAATGCATGAATATTTGCACCAAAATCTATGTATTAGGATGTTCATTAAATAGCAGAGTAGATAAATAAGTTGCGATATATTTATTCTTAAATACCAAGCAACAAGGAAAATTAACACGAAACCCAGCACCATGCAACTGCATGGATGAATTCCATATAAAAGATGTTGCATGAATAAAATTATATACACAAAAATACTTCATAATTTTATATATGAAAGTACAAAATAAATTCATACAATGATGTTAATAAGATAATATTACGTCTGAGGACACTGAGATTAAAGGGGAATGCTAAGCTTCTGAGGTGGTAATAATGTTCTGTTTCTTGATCTGGACGATGATTGTATGATGAAATTCAGGTTGTGACAATTGAGCTCTAACACTTATGCTATGCTTTTCTATTTCTTAACTTCAATAAAAAGTTTTAAAATGCATAATTTGTATGACGAAATTCACGTTGTGAAAATTGAGCTCTAACACTTATGCTATGCTTTTCTATTTCTTAACTTCAATAAAAAGTTTTAAAATGCATAATTTGATGCTAATTTCAAAAGACAGATCTGACACATAATTGCACTGAAAGGTGAAACATTAAAGGATGAACCAAGTTCTGGCACACAGATGCAATGAAAACTTTAAAAAAAATGAAAAAAGAAGAATACACTGTGGAAATCATGCTATCTTATGGAGAGAAAGAAATTTAAAACAACTGAAACTAAGAACCTATTTAAGACAAATACCAGAGGAAAATAACATTTTTGAATTTTTCAAATTTCAGTCTTGCTCAGCAAATGACATTCTCATTTCAAAAAAATATGCTTTGTTAAAGCATATAAATATTAAAAAATAAGTCAATTTCTTCATTGTAGAAATTACAATGAAGCTAAAACTATACAAGAAAATAAATACCACTTATGAAAGAATTGTCTTACAAATAGTCTCTGTACCAAAATTCTTTTTATTGTTGAGTTTTTTCAAATTTTCAATGAAGAGATATTTATAATGTTATATGAAATTTTCAGGATATGATAAATAAAAATATTCTAAATTTTTCTGTAAACCTGTTGTACATAATTCTGATATTAAAATATGACAAAAATACTTCAAAATTTAAAAATAAATAAAGTGATATCACTTATTCCATATACAAAATTCCTAAATAAAACACATAATCTAACATTATAATGAAATAATAATCGACTGTCACCAACTTGATCTTAAACAATGTAATGATTTATTATTAAGAAACACTATAATTTGTCATGTTCATAATTTACAAATAAACTTTAATAGATGCTCAGAAAGTTATTTTATAAAATCCAACATTCATCCCTCATAAAACTCAATAAACTACTAAGAAAAAAACAGTTAATTAAAACAAACATCAATCTAAAAGTGAAATAAAATTATTCAGTTGGTATTGAAATATGAGCTAGTCCCATTATAATCTAACAATAGACAACCATATTCGCTATCAGTACTACGATTTAATGTTGTTTAGAAATGCTTAGGAATATGTGTAGTAAAGAAGAAAAAAGAAAAGAAAGAAAAATACATAACTACTAAAAAGGTAGTAATTAAATTATTTCTATGTGTATTGTATTAATAATATATTAAATTAATATATTATTCAGAAATATATTAATAATATATTAAATAATTAATAGTAAAATTCAGAAAGTTCAGTGAAGTCACTCTACTAAGTCAATATATATGGATCAAGAATTTTCCTAAATATCAATGTTTAAAAGGATATTTGATGACCATAAATACTTTATAAAAAATTAGCTCTAACAATTAAATAAAAACACAAACATTTTATTACATAAATGAGCAATTACTTAAACATTTTTATAAAAAAAAATAAATGCCTAGTGATCATAAAAAGGCAACAGTTTGATGTCTGGTTATTTTGTATCTTTTATTTTCTTTTTCAATGCCCGATGACCTTTGCTCTTTCATTCTATTTCTTTTTTCAAAACATATTTCTAATAAATAAAAAGAATAATAATTTGAAATTCCAATAATTATTTCACTAATGAATAGAAGCAAACAGAAAATCAGTAATGGTGTATAAGATTTTAAAAATCCTATCAACTAACTTGACCTATTGATATTCACAGAACATTCCACTTCAAAACATTCTTTTCAAGTGCACATGGAATATTCACAAAATATTATAGGTCATACACTAAGTCTCAATAAATTCAAATAGGTGCAAATCGTACATAGTACATTCTTGGGTTTAGCAATGAAATTAAATTATAAATCAATAACAGAACTATCTGTGAAAAAATAACCAAATATTTATAATTAAACACTATGCTTCTAAACCCAAGGATCAAATAAGGAGACAAGGAGAAAATTAGAAATTCTGATATGATAAATGAAAATACAATGTTTAAAAATGTGTGGGATGCTGCTAAAACAGAATTTAGGAGGGGAAGACATCTGTAACAATAAATGACTACATTAGAAATAAAGTTCTCAAATCAATGTTATTAGCTTGCTCCTTAAGCAATTAGAAAAAAGAAGAGCACATTAAACCAAAATTAAGTAGCAAGAAAACAAATAATACAGATTAGAAGAGTAATCAATAAGAGAAACCAGGAGCAAGGATATCAAAAGCTGGTTTTTAGAGATCAATGAAATTAAGAAAGTTAGACAGATATATCAGGAAAAAAATAGTAAAAATATAAAAAATGAGAGAGAGGACACTACAGACTCTAATATTAAAAAGAATAATAAGGTAATACAATGAATAACACTATGCCAATATATGGTACAACCCAAACAAAAAGGACATATTTCTTAAAAGTCGCAAACTTCCTAAGCTCATTTAAGAATAAATAGAAAACCTGAGGATCCTTATATCTATTCAATAAATTGAATTTGAATTTAAAATCTTTCCAGCAAAGAAAACACCAGACTCTGATTGCTTCACTGGTACATGCTACCGAACATTTAAGAAGAAATAATACCAATTCTGTAAACACTCTTCCAGTATATTAAAATGGAAAATTTTCCACCTGATTGATTCATTCTATGAATCAAGCATTACTTTTGATAAAAAACTCAAACAAAAACTTTATTAGACTTAAACAAAAGCTATATACCAATATTACTCATTTAAATGCAAAACTTCCAAACAAAATTTTAGCACATCAAAATCTAATAATATATCACTTCTCCCAAACTCATGAACCCAATCTAATCATAAGAAAACATCACACAAGCCCCAAATGAAGAAAATTCTACAAAAATATTTTATCAGTACTATTTAAAATACCAAAGTCATGAAAAAGAAGACAAGACAGAGAAATTGTCAGACTGGAGAAATCTAAACATCATGACTAAAGGCAACATGGTATGCTAAATTGGATCTGGATCAGCCAAAAGACATTAATGGAAAAACTGGTGAAATTCCACTAAAAGCTGTAGTTCACTTTTGTACCAATGTTAATTTTTTGTTTGTTTTATTTTGATAAATGTGCCATGATTATGTAAGATGTTGGCATTAGGTTCATGCTTCAAGATGAAAAAAATATATATATAGGCCTCCAGGAAATCTATACTATAAAAAAAGAATGCACGAATGCCTTAAAAATTGATGAAGATTGGTATAGCATTTATAATCACTAAGTATTTTTGTTCCATAAAGATTAATTTTATAACAATTTCTACTTAAGTTAATACTCAGAACATGAAACATCTAATCTTTCTCTCCCCTTCCCCCGCACCCCCCCCCAGCCTGGAGTAATCTAGCATTGTTTATTTTAATTTGTTCAATTGTTTGGTTGGTTTAAATAAAATCACCTCCTACCTGCCAAACTTTCATCCTGTATTAATATTTTTGCAATTCAGGAGATCTAAATTTAGAGAATTTCTTGCAAGTCAATTGTTAATGCACTAAACTCAGACTGAGGATTGATCATTCTAAGAGGATAATCCTCTTTTGAGAACCAAATGCATAAGATACGCTGGTTCAGGTGTACAGAGACTTCAGAAGAAACTTCGGTAATCCCAGGTTTATCTTTCATCTGACATGATTACTTGGACATGAATACCTGACATTTCTCCCTTGTAGAGTTCAGACATTCAGCTCTCATCTTTTCCCAAATATAAACCCAGATAAAGAGCTCTCAGATTAATACTTCAAGGCTACCTTCTCTTAATTATTTTTATCATAGATGCATACTAATGTATACATATTTTTTATTTTTTTTTCAATTAGAATTGACATTCGATATTATTTTATATTAACTTCGGGTGTACAGCATAATGATTAGACATTTGATTATGGAAGTAATTGCCTCTCACAAAGAGAAATTTCATGAAAACTAAAAAACTGGCTGTTTCCAGGATTCTTAGAAACAGGAACTTGAGCTACTTTCAGTCTAGGTGATCTGATAAGCTGTATGCCACTTTCATTCCCTGTGAAGGAAAGTAATATGAGAGAACCATGTTCTAATGCACAGAAAAATAAATATATTTTCTGGGCTACCATTTCTAGAAAAGAGCTCTATAACTTTCTATTCCAGATAAGAGCCCTGAGCTCTTTCTGTTGCTTTCCACCTGCAATCAAGTTGTCACCTAAATGTAGGAAACTTTTTGTGGAGTGGCCTTGAAGCAACTCTACCCATGAGCTCTGCAGAAACTCATCTAGAAGCCAAATAGCACCACCATGCATCTGTATTCAAAACTGTCTATCCTCTCTGTTCTCATATCCTAGACAAGTTCAAGAACCATGGGATTGATGTATAAAGAGCAAAGTCAGCCTAGTTTGGCAACATTAAATACATTGAATATGTTTAACAAGGTCATAGAATAATACGTTCTGCAAAAATCCATTAATTTTCATGTTTCTGTATGATTTTTTTATAATTTTAGAAAAATTTTCTCAAAAACAACTTTAAAATGTCAACCTTCCAGATTTTAACAAAACCATGTTATATTTGTCTTCCTCCCCCATGATCAGAACATAGGGTGCAGCAAATCTTAACCAAGTCTGAAAATGAAAGAGGTTAAAGAGTAAAGGCAAACAGTAGAAATGTGGCATGATATGAATCAAGAAAAATTGCTAGCATTCATCTTTCCCCACCCACAGTTTCCTGCTGTTGCCATATGTAGAAAATATCCCTATTTAGTTCATCCAAAAGAGCACTTTGGGAGCACAAAAAGTAGTTTTCTGAAATGTTAAAAGCATAGGAAATTCAATTCAAGAAATTATTTTAAAGCCAATTATGATAGATATAAAAATATAAAGATTGTTAGAGCATATGCAGAATGGGATAGTAAGCCAGGTTCAGATATAAAACAAAAGAAACCATAGTAGCAAAATAAAGAAGAAAGTGTTTTGGAAAATGAGAATAAAGATGACTTCAGCAATTGAAACAGAAAATAAAAAGGAAAAAAAAAAGGAAAGATTGCAGAGCCTGGTGCATGAAACTCTAAGTAATGTACATTTAGAAGAAAAAGAGCAGGGGATGGAGTAGGAGGGAGACACATGAATACAATACAGGAGTAATAAGAGAAAGAAATGTGAAAGGACATGTTTTAAAGTCCAGAAAATAATTATTTAATGTCATTAAATATTATCAAATCAAACAGAGATTTCGAGATTGGTGATTTAGGACAAGTCACTGAGTTCACTGACTTATTTGAAAGGACAGTTCCAGAAGAGTAACATGTGTGAAATGGAGCCATTACAGTTAGCCTGACTTTAAAAAACTCACCTGTGAAGAATTAGTGGTTGGAAAAGTTATCATTGAGGAAAGCCTGGTTGCTGTTGTTTAGAATAAAGAAACACTCAAATATACCGATAAATACAAGGGAAAAAAGAACCATGGAGAAAAAGTGATGGCATACATCATAGTCCAGAGACAAGAGGATTAGTTGGGCCATGGAAAACTTTCGATGTTAATTTTTTGAAGTAGAATTGAAAGGGAATAATTCAAGAGGTTAAAACAAAAGAAATCCTCAAAACGAAACAAAAATAGTTCCTTTTTTTCTGATCTATCGCATTTATTAAAATTGACAAAGAAAGTGAAGAAGAAAGGAAGGATGAGAGGAAGGAAGAAAAGAAGGAAATCCAAAAAGAAGTTTTTTGTGGGGGGCACTTTTAGAAAAAGTAGTTTATCGATGTCTGAACACTATCCACCAGTCAAAGAAGCAGAGAAGCCACTGTTACAGAAAGATGCATAAACAAAATCATATATACCTCTGTCAAAATCATAAACAAATCATAACATCCATACATCCAACTCAATCTCCCCTAACTTGTAGTGGTACTTTATAGATCAGAAAATATTTCACATCTTTTGGTTTTTCAAGCAAAATCTTATGCCTGCTGCAGAGATTCTAAATGTACACGTTGACTACAGGCAGCCTAGACATAGACCTCAAAGTGGCAAAAGCTGGAATGTAATGAGTCTGTGTGTGATGGGAGTCAGGGGAGGGAAGAACTTTAATAATGTTACACAAAAACACTAGGCCCAATAAGTGTCTCTTTTCAGCTCTGTCCTGCAATTCTATGCTATAGCAGTTCATATCACGATCTGTGTCATAAACAGAAAGAATTCCCTAATAATTTGGGAGGAACTATGGGCTTTAAAAATTCCAGGTTTGTCTTTTGATAGGGCAGCCACAGTCCAACTAGGATGTAGGGATTACAGCTGATAAATATTAACTGGTTTAGAATAGATGTAGATAAAGATTTAAAGGTATAAATATAGATACTAAATATATATATTTAGTTGCAAGAATATCTTCAAAAGAAACCTCTTTGTTCCACTTTGTTTAGGAATCCAGTGTTTCTTGAGGTGTATGACCCAGGATCTCAGAACACAAATATAAAAGAATATCCAATCGCTGTGAAACTCAAGGAGACAGGTTCTAGTCTATCCAATTAACCTTCTTGCCATTCAAGTCCAACAATCTCCCAATCTCCTCCATCAAGTACCTTACTGAGAAACTAGTAAATACTGAAAATTCAGAAAACATGTAAATTGACCCCAGACAACATTTTAGGTATAGAGAAGATTATTTCAAACACTGTTCTTCGTCTGTATGTTTAAAATTAAATTCAATTTTTAGAAAGCAATTTAATGATGCACTACTTAGGGTCATCTACTTATTCAAGAAAATAACTTCTAATAGAGCTATATGGTAATATAACTTATTAAAATAAAATGGATTTGTTTTGTCCTAGCAAAGAAAGGAATAAATAAATGCCTAGATATTTCATTTAAATATTTTGATGTTAAGTGTAATATATATGTGTTGTAGAAAACTTTTAAAAATCAAGAAAACAATGTGATCAAAAAATCAAAATCACCCATAACACCATCACCCTTTACTGTACATACGTGTCATTCCAGTGTTTCTATGTAGCTACATTTTTCTACAAATATGAGATATTATTTTCTTTGTTTATTGAAACAATATGGATATTTCTGTTATTAAATATTTTTCTCAAGTATAATTTTAATCAACATCCATAGCCCACCATTCTTTTTCAAATATCATTATTTAAAAGCAAGGCTTTTAAGATCATTATTCTAATCTTTTTTTACATATCTTTGCTTTTCTTATATATTACTTTCTAGATTTGAATTTTAGATAAAATTTTATACTTTAAGACTTTTAAATTGATAAATTTTCCTCCAGTAAATTTGTAAAATATATATATATATTCACATCAGTAATAGACAAGTGACATTTAGCTACCTTGCAAATTCTGATTCTAGAATATTTTAAACATTTATCTTTTGCTGATCTTTACTCATGACCACTTGTTTTAATATTCATATCTTGAATATCAGTTAAAATTTGACTACCTATATTTCTCTACTTGTTAAGTCCTTGGTCATTTTATTTACCTATGTTTTAGTAAGTTTGTTCATCTTTTTGTTGTCGAGTACAAGAGTTCTTTATCTATTATGTCTACCTTTTGTCATAAATACTACAAATATTTTCCCTAGGTCGTTTACCTTAAAAGTTTTATCATAACTGAGAGATTAACTCTGGTCCACCCAATATAATTATTTTATTCAAGATTTATATTTTTTGAATTTTTACTTGTGATGTTTTTCAGAACATAAATTAGAATTCCGACAAAATACCACAAATCCACAAGATGCCAGACACCAAAGTAAATAGAAAGTGATATCTGATAATGGAAATTTGATTAATTATAAAGACAGTCAACTTATTCAACATAAAAGCACACTAAAAAAGCTTTGCCATGCTACTCTCAAGTAAGAGAAATGTGTGTGTGTTGTCAAATCAAGAATGTTCCACTTTTGTATCATAGTTTTGAGAGGCATGAACTTCTTTGTCAGATGGAGTCCAGTAAGTCGTCAAAGAAGTGACATATGAATTAAATTTTTGCAAAATGTTTTTACCATTGAAAACCAGGGGAAAGTTATCTCATGAAAAGGCACAAAAGAATAAAACAACTTAAAACATTAAGGGACAGTGAGAAATTCACTGTGGCAGTACTATGGGACACTGGAAGAGAAGGGGCAGGTGATGACCCTTGGAATGATAAGTTGGAAAGCAGATTCAGAAGGGCACTGGTGGTAAAGATGAGCAGGGGAAGCAGTCAACCAGGGAAATGAGACATGAAGATGAACGTGAAAATTTGAACTGTAATTTTTCTAGGTAAGAACCAAGTGGCTTGTTAATTGGCTGCTTGTTGCTAATACAAAGTTTGTTAACCTCAGCATGTTTGATTAAAAATGTATATGCTTAGAAAATCAATCATGCAATTTGGTATTAAGTTCATATCATTTTTGCCCCATCTATCAATTTTGTTTTGCCACCAATATAACCTTTGAGATCGGGATTTTAGATATCTCTTCGGAGCAAATAAATCAATCTGTAAATCAAATGCCCCATAACATAATATTTCTAACAAAATTGAATGAAACTACATGTTGGAATGTGCTATGCTACTGTCTTTTGGCTAAAATTTGCATAAATATTTCTTTCTTTTTAACGTAGTCACTGTTTAACGGCATATAGAACAGTCTAACCATCTCGACTATACGAAAGTTGAAACTATCAATGATAATGAAAAAATGGATCAAGTTTTGTGAGATCAAATATTTATGCAAGCAACTTTCTTCTTGGAAATGTTCACTAGGTTTAAAACAGCAGTGACAATAATGTAAGGGAAATGTGATATACAGGTCTCTAGAAAGCAGCTGTGCAAATAAAGGGAATAACCTTAAGGAAAACCATGACACATTATGAGACCTGTTGATTACATTGCATGTCTAATTCACCATATTTTGCTTTTACAAAATCAAGAAGATGGCCTCCAATGAATAATATAGTAGGTTACACATTGCCTTCATAATGCTTGATTTGGATTTTTCACTTGACAGAACACTTCCTGCAGTCTGAACCTAAAATGATAAATTTCACTAATGCAGATTTTGTTCCAAATGCATTAAAATAGTTAATGCACATAAATGATATTTCTATATCTTTGTGTATTTGATAATGGCACAATGCTAATCAATTTAAGATAAAAATAAAATAAGATATTTTAAAATATCATATTTGGCAAACAGCTAGCAATATTAGTCTTATTTTCCAAATTCAAGAGATAAACTAAAATATTGTGATGATGACAGGTAACTTTATTATTCTGTAATTTACTTAGTATAATAACTGCCTAAGTTTTTGCTTATTTGAAAATAAGCTATAGGATTTTTTGAAATAAAACACTATTAATGTCTTCACCTAATTTTTTACTAGTTTAGATCACTTTTAAAAAGATTTTTTACTTAAAAGATAAATCTAATTCTTCTATGCTTTTGATTTTAATATTAAAAATTTTTTGTCTGAGCTCCAGTGTTGTTTTTTTTCAATATTTTTTAAATAATTTCTCCAAAAGCAAACTAATTATAAACAGAGATAATTTTACTTACCTAGTTAATGTCTTATTTTAAAATGTACATATTAAAAAATCTTCTTATAAGAGACAATTCTACAATATTTCCTTCTGAAAATATTGTGATACTATAAAAGAAATTTTGCTGAATGTTTTTCCTAAAACATTACATTGAAAGTATATAAAAAAATTAAATTCTATTTGGATCTTTGATGTCACAAATATCTCAAATTAAGATGGTTCTATTACCCTTTTACTATTTTCCTATCTCTCTACTTTCCAAATATTTCTATTCATAAAAAATCGGAGAATAGAAAATGAAGTAATATGAAAATAATTATGATGGTAATACTAACAGACAGCATTTATTCAGTCCTTGAAATATGCATTAACTTTTTAAATGTTCTACAACAACCTTTTTTAGCAGATATTAATATTAATTCCATTTTTGTGAAGAACAATGACCTGGCCCTGTTGTCCACACACGCTTGGTTTGATTTCATGATTTTTCTCTTCAAAAGTGAATAAGAAATATCTTTTCGGCCTTTCCCTCTGGTTAGAGAAGGCCATTTAATTTCTGTTTCTCTGTCTTTAAAGGATAAATAACCTTCAGAATTATCATCTCTTCTTTCTGCCTCTCCCTTGACTGCTGCCAGCATCTGTTTTCAGTCATCTTCTACATACTTTCCAAGACTTTTCTCTTCATCTTTCTGACCTTTTCTCTCTGACCCAGATCTATGCACCCCTTTTCTCAATTTACACTCATTTTTCCTAACTCCTTCTGCTAACCCCTTTATTTCATATTATGTTCATTGTTTTTATATGCTTTCTTACCTACAATGCTATGAAAAATTGCTATGTCAACAATTTTAAGTATTTGAGGTAAAATCCAGATGTTTATATTGAACAGCAGTGCCAAACACCAGACGTTTAATATAAACAGTATGTTTACAAATCTTCTTGTACTAAATAGAATATTTTTTAACTGATATAACTAGCCAGTGTATTGGATGTGTGTAAGAAAGAAAAGGCATTAAAATCATTAAATTGAAAACTTACACTTCTATAAATTATGTAAATACCTCTCCCATAACTCATTACAGTTGATTTGTGTTTGTGTGTTCTTGTCTATAGGAACCTATAATGGTTTACCTTATGTAATTATAAGAAAATGAAATATTGAGATATATGTGTGAATATAAAATTAAAATTTCAGAGGCCAAATAGAAATTAACAAGACCTGATTAATGTGTATATTCTGTACAGGTATATTCTAATCCAGTATGAAAAGTGTACAAGAAATATAGGGATTTTAACCTTCCAATTCTAATGGTGTCTTTACTGTCTAGCTCTTCAATTTTTAAATTTTCCCAAATACTATATAATTTTTTAAATCTTCCAAATTATTTTGTAAAAAGTTTTCCTAAACCTTATTTCTGACTTTAAGTAAGATAGTCTTTTTCTGACTTTAAGTAAGATGATCTTTTTAAAAAAACTGACATTTCTACTACGCTTTACAAATATAATAACAAGAAAGTAAACTCTGATTGTAGAAAACTCCTGCAAAAACATAGCCACATACTAGTGTTTCATTCTGATAGTTATACTTGAAACATGCATTTAGATAAAAATATAAAGTGCATTTATGGACAATCAGTTCACAATAAATGAAAAAGGAAGACATGTCAAATCGAAACTATTATATTTAGATGTAGCATGATAATTTCACAAGTATAAGATAATTTTATTTAAAAAGAAAACAATTGTGTTCTCTATCTGAAAAATTACCTTCCAATTTATATTAGATTTTTAAAATGTACAAGAATTTTTAACACAATATCAGGCTATTGAAACTGAAGTATCTGATAAGAAAATAACTCTATTTTTTAATACTTTATCCCAGCATATAATCAACATGGAAATGTACTTTTTTCTTACTTTTTTTCCTAATGCAACAGCTGAAAAAAGAAATAACCTCAAAATCAGTTAATATAGAAAACCAAGAAACATATTCAACTTAATCTCTGTTTTTTTTATTTTGCTTCCCACAGTAATAAAATATCCCTCTCTGCAGAAGCTAAATTATTTGAGTAAAAATACGGAGCAGGCAAGTTTCAGATATACTTGACTTCCAAATCCAGACCATGAATAACAACACATTTTAATCATTTTCTTGGCAAGAGATAAAAAATTAAGCTGCAATATCTTTAAAAAGAAAAATAATTTTACACCTTTCTAATGTTGTATGATTAACTAATAGAAGTTCCTTTTGCTAATATAATGTACTGTTCCATCCCTGAAGGGCTCATAAACTTCTCCAGGCAACACCTAGTTAAATTGGGCATTTATTAAATTTTACTATCCTCTTAATTCACCTTTGAACTTTTGGAACAGGTTATTAAATGAGGCAGCCAATGTTCCCTTTTGCACCTGCAAATAACAATTGAATCTACAATTAAGGATCATTTCCTCTTTTTTGAAATTCAAATAATGGCATTAAAACATAGTGTAATATTTTTATCTGTGTCTGGTCAGGCTATTTCCTGGCATTTGGGATGAGGTAACAGGATGACTGTATAAAAATGCTACATAAAGATGCTGAGATAATCTCTAGGTGACTACAGAAATTCAGGCAACTTCTAGACATTAGACTATATAGTATAAAAACAGACCACACAGCTCTTAAACCACTTTGCAGGTTGGGCATGTTAGTTTCTACATGAAAACAAAACAAAACAAAGAAATCAAAGTATAATCAATACTAATATTAATTTAGATGAAACTCATTAAAAATATATATTTCTAGAACCCTTAGAGTTGATTACCCAGAAATCTCTAAAACATTTAATGCAATTTGACAGTTATATACCTTAAACAGTTATATACCCTTTCTCATATCCACTTCCATACACATAGACTCTGGAGCAGTTTCCATTTCTTATCTACCACAGTTCTAATTTATAATTTTTTTTAATATAATATATAGTATGTATGCAAAATAAGATGAGATTAAAGGTGCTTAAGAACAGTTTTATAATAATATTATGAGAGAAGAGTCCCTCCTTGGCCCATAATTATGAAGATATTACATGATTTTCCAGTTCCTGCTAAACTCCAGTTGAACTTGAAATATAGTAGCTTCCATTTAACTGAGGGCAGTATGCCATGAATTCTAAAACATCTGCCACTAATTCAGCAAGACCATTAATGGGATTTAAATTTGTTCTCTGCTAATGGCCCTCCAATAAGATAAATTTTTAGGTCCCCTTGAAGCAGGCTGTGATCTTAGAAAAGACAGACAGAAAGCAGGCAAAGATTCTAGTACCATTAGCATTATATTACTTAGACACCAAATGGAAAAATGGAAAATTAAATGAGTGGGAAAAAAATAAACTTGGCATTTACTTAAAATTTTGAAAGAGAGTAGTTATGATCTGATAATAAAAAGGAACCAATCACTTTTTGCTCTAATTAATATATTTACTGAATTAAACATAGATTTAAAATAAAGGTCAGTTAGGTTTTACTTTTAAACATTTTGGACTTCATTCCAAACTAGAGTACATTTTTCCTGATGAAGAATACTAAGAATTTTAACTAGAAGATGATGTTACACTTTTCTATTAAAAATTCTGTAAACATACATATACACAATTACAAACAGATTTACTCCAAAATTTTATGTACTGACAACTTATGAAGTTAAGATTTTCAGTATAACAATTGTGTTCCATGATTTCTACTTTTTCTTCCCCTTCGTAATGCAATAGGTAACTAACTATCCAGCAAACTGACACACCAAAATTCCTTTTGCTATCAGGACCACATGAGGATTTTCCTTCTTCCTGAATAATCAGATAGCATTTGCAGGAGATACAGCTCATCGGTTTCAAAAAGCCCAATGTTGTTTTAATTATTTTAATTATGAACTTATGTAGTAGTTCTTTTCTTTTAAAAGTTTGTACACTTTTGTATTTTATAATTAAATTTAGAATTTGTTTAAATTTCATGAAAGGATTATGTTTAATGAAAAAAACATCCTGTTAGCATGATATAACTCAACCATCAGTTTGACTAGAAATGTGGCCAGAAGTGACTTTTAGGATCAAAGATGTTTTTTACGAAAGAAAAAAAAAAAAGCTCAGATACACTCTTTTTCAATTCATATAGGCTTCTCTGAATCCTAAAATTATCTCGGTAGAATGTCATTTGACCTCTCTATTTTGGAATCTCCTTAATGGTCTTGACTTTTTAAATTTTATCTAATCCGGCATTTCAGTGCAGAATAACTGATTATCCTTTCATTCTTGCAAATGTTACCACTTAAAATTCATAAGATATTTGGCATCTAGTAATGCATATTATATAAAGTGTTTACAAGGTTTAAATATAATGTGTTCCACCTTGCTAATTTGGATAAAGTAATTCAGGTTTTAAGGAGTATTGTGCAGTAAATATGACTGTCTTCTCTTGTATTTTGTTCCTTTCTCTTCTATTCTCTCTCTCTCCCCTCCCTTTCCCATCACTCTTTCTTTATATATATATGTGTGTGTGCATATATATATATACATATATATATATATACATATATATATAGTACACACACACACACACACACACACACACACACACTAAAATTCATCTCAAAAACTCTCCCATTATGTTTCAACAGAGAGTAGAATAGTAGTCTCACCAGGGGCTGAAGGAAGGACATCATAGAGAGTTATTGTTTAATGGACACAGAGTTGCCATTTTGCAAGATGAAGAGAGTTATGGAGATGGATGATGGTGATTGTTGTACAACTTTATGCATGTACTTAATACCACTGAACTGTACATTTAAAAATGATATAGTAAATTTTATGTTATGCAGATTTTACCACAATAAAAACTTGGGTAAAAAAGAGGAAAAAAATAGAAAGTAACAAATTAAAAAAATGTTTAATATTGTGTTTCAAGATGATCTGCTGATTCAGATCTACCATTTATAAAAACATATTTTCTCATTTAGCTAGTTAGTTAAGAGAATATTACATTAAGCCACTACACATTCTTACCATGTGATGAAATAGTTTGGGCTAGGTCTATATAGGACTATATTTGCCTTAAGAATGTTCATCTTGGATGAACAAAGGCTTCAAGTAACAGAAAATCCAACTTATCTGTTTAACAAATAAGGAAATATTTTATATACCATATTTAACCTAAAGGGGTTTCTGAGTGTATTAAACCTAGGGGATTCTGAATAAAGGTAACCTCTAATCCACTTCTCTGTAAACCTATGATTTGGCTCTGTCTTCCTCCCAGTATTGATTTATCCTCACTTTGGTAGCCAGATGATTTTATATTATGTATTCTTAACATCACATCTGAACACACATGGAAACATTCAGGGACAGTCAAGAGACCATTTCCTGATGTCTCTTTCTTAAGAATCAGTAAACTTTGTCTCACACCTTATTTGCCAGAATCAGATCACGTGCCCATTCCAAAAAGAATTTTTTGTCGGAGACCCGGAATAACCAAAACAGGCTTATGTTTCAACCTCTAGCCCCTAGAGTTGAAGACAAAATAGGTTGTGATACTTGCCTGGGCAGAGAAGGGATGGATACTTCAGCAATATTGGGATTATTCAACAATATTCTTTTAGGAAATGGGAAGTGGGTAAAATGGATGCTGTAGACAAACAATAGAACCTACTTAGAATTTTCCTTTCTGAAGTGAACTCCCCTTCCTATTAGCTTTCATGGAACCTGATCTCTAAAGTCCCATCTGAGATGGGACTCAAAAGCTATAAGAGTAAACTTTGAAGTAACAGTAAACTTTACCTTAGCAGGCTTTTGGTTTTCTCCTAATTCTGTAAACTAGTAGCTATGGTCAAAGTGACTGCCATAGTTTTGAATTTTTAAGTTTCTGTGCCCTGTCAGACTGATGCTTGTGAGAGCAGCTCTTCTCCCTGAATCTCTGCCTTGAAGGAACTGTAAAGTAGCTTTCAGTACAGATCCACCACCTATAACCTGCTTTTGGCTTTATAACTGGTTTTTGACAGCAACACTGTTCTCTTCTCAGGAAGAAAGTAATTAGGAGAAAATGGTTGATGGAGATTTAGGAATTTGGAATTGATTTCCCTCCAACAGAAGCTCCCATTTCTGTTTTACCTGCTCCAACTTTAACTTAGACAATTCAGCTTTCCTTTCTAACAGATTAAGCTGTAGTACGAAGGAAATTCATGAAAAATTAAATAGTGTTTACCTCTTAGTGGTAATATTTCAAGACAATTTATTACTTTATTTTTTTTCCCAAATGAACTTGTATGTATTTTGAAAAATTTTCTTTGATTCTTTTTGCACTAAATATTTAGATAGGTTTCATATATTCTATTTCTGCCTTTATATATTATACATATAATTTAATTAATTTTTAAACAGAAATCAACTAAAATATAAAATTAAATAAATTACTAAGACTTAGATAAATATTTTTTCTTGATATTAAAAATCCTTTCCTGAAACTTTTTTGAAATTTAAAAATTATGAAAATATTAAATGGCTAGGGTCATCAGTGTATAATTTTTTAGGTATATATTTTGTAAGGAGTATAGTTTAAATTTCCTGCAAAAATAAAATAAAGCATTTCATAAAAATTAGAAGGCATACTATATGTTAAAAAAACAAAAATTAACTACTTTTAATAAAAATACAAAAATTTTAAAGAAGCCAAAAAATAAATGTTGTAATAGAATTAAAATATCATATAAAAATAGCATAGTTTTAGAGGAAAAGTAAATGCCACGTTATGAGGACATTGTTAGAGCTTTTATCTAGTATAAATCTAAACACATTGTTTATAAATTACAGTAGGTGTTGTCTTCTGAATCATCTAATCACTATATAATTGCTTTATTTTTCTAAAAGCATGACATACTTGTTTCATTTTTGGATCTTTTTTTAGAGCTTTATCTTTCCCAAAATTTTCAATTGATTTTATTTTTCTTATTAACAGAAGACACATGTCTACAACTAATCAAGAATGTCTAGGATTTATTCATATAACTTGTGTAAAGATTCCTAATATTACTCAAAATCTTAAACTTAATAAACTAAGTTGGACCAATTCCTTCCAAGTTTGTTTCATTGGTGTTATCTTGAAAGTTTATGTATTATATTCCTGAATAACTTCCATTAATTCTTTTTTCCCTCAGACTGTTTTGTTAGAGTGAATCTTTAAATAATTTTTCCAAAATTTTGAAATTTACCATTCAATATTGCTGATATGAAGTCTAAATAGACTTTTGAATAAAGTCATTCCTCCATTTAGAAAAAAAAGCATTTTATTCTGGAAGCTTCTGGATTTTTTTTTCTTAATCCTTGGAGCCTGAAATCGTGGTGTTATTATGTGGTTAAGCCATTGGGGTGGGGCGGTGTATGTATATTAGGGATTTTTTTTTCCCATATTGTTTTGATCATTGTTGTTATTTAGTTTCTTAAATTGTTCCTTTGCATTACATTTGCTATACTAAAAGTCAAAAATTTTCTCTTCTCTATTGGCTTTATTTTCTTCTTCTGAAATTCTTATTAGCCTCATATTGAATCCTCTATTGAATATAACTTCCTTTTTTTTTTTACCAGTTCTCCTTTTCTATATCTTTGTCTTTTCTCATTGTGATGGTAAATTTTCTTAACTTTATCAATTTATCTTCTAGACAAGTAATAGATTTTCAGCCTTTCTTTTGAATGTGACACCTTAGTGATTACCTTTTTAATTTGTGAAAGCATTATCTTGTTATATAATATATATGTTTATATACATATGCATATCTATGGAAGCTTTTTCTTGTTCTGTAGATATAATGTCCTCTCAAGCCTCTCTTATGGGACTAGTTAACACTAATTAGAAGGTAAAGTGCTAAGCAGTGATGAGCCCCTCTATCTTTCATTGAAAAATTAGTCATGTCTGTTAAATGTAGCAAATTAAGATGTCAAACTGCCATCTGTTTTAGAAAAGATCTTAGAAAACGCACCTATAAAAGCAGGAGTTTAGAGGTTTATTTAGAATAATGTTGAGCTCTAAAGAGTTGCCCAAGTTTCTTAAGACTTTCAATAAAGACCTACTAGAAAATGACAAGCTTTGGCTCAAGCTGTTGCATTTGAAACCAAAAGTTATAGAGAACATAGTCTTGTTCGGAGAGCCAGTTATTTAGCTAGACTGAATATCAGATTATTTCAGAGTTTGAAATGATGAATTCTCTGCCCTAAATTAAAGTTCATGTAAACCAAGTCACAGTGATAAAGAGCACATATGGCAGAAAGCAAAATTGAGAAAAAGAAGAGCCAATGAAGTGGGAAAAGGGATGCTTACCTGGATACTTCCAAGGTATTTCCTAATGGAATCCTCAAACATGCCCTGCTGGACACCACCTGCCTAAGAAAGTAAATAACATCAATATAAAGACTCAGGTCTTGGGACAGAGCCTAGAGACAAATCAGCTTGTCTCATTGCCCCAGTTCTTTGTAGAATAGGCAGAAGCTAAGGGGGCATGTAGATGATCAAAGTGAGAAGGCTCTTACTGGAAACTTTCTAGGTAATGACTAGAGTTGAGAACTATATTTAGATAGACGGTCTGGATTGGTTATTAGCTGTTAACCCATGAAATCAAAGAAAGCAAATAATGAGCTTACTGAGGTTGTTAAAAGATGTGTGTTACCAATGAAACCCCAAATCTAAAATCCAGGGTCAATAGTTACTAAACCCTTAATAGATGCTCTGACCCAAGGGGAAGTAAGCTGCACCATAGTGATGATTTTAAAAGAGTTAATGACTTTATAAATTGATTAAGTGCACATAAATATTAGACTTCTCTGGAGATGTCATTAGTCAATTATGTACCAATTAATTTAGAAAAATAAATGCAGATAAGAAAGTGGAAATAAGTTAGAAATGTTCTGTCTAATCCTTTGTCTTATAGATGAGGCTGCTAAGTCTCATTTGATTGTTCTTTGCCAGATGTTTTATAGTTGCAAAGTAGTTACATATTCTGACCTCGAAACTTGTTTTTTTTTTTCAATTTCCAGTGTAGTTATATACCATGCTATTTCCAATAAATCCTTGATTCATTCCTTTCTTACTTTTAGGAACTAGTGAACAATAAGCATAAGGATGATGATTGTTCCAACACAGATTCTGATAAAGTAAATCTGGAGTAGAGCCTGAGAATCTGCATTTTATCTAGCTCTCAGTTGCTGTTGATGCTCTTGGTCCCTGGACCACATGTTAAGTAGCAAAGCTATGGTGTATTCAATCTCTTTAGCACTTAGGCGGACACTTGACACAGACACTTAGAAAGTCATTTTAATTCTGGCTACTATGATAATTTTTACTAGATTTGTAATGTTTAACAAATATACAGTGATCTTAATTCAAAAAAGCATAAACAAGTTTTTAAATATTCATAATTTTCATAGTTTTGCATAAATATCAAGAAATAGCATTTTAGGAAATCTTTTTTTTTCTTTAGAAAAAGACTATTTTCACTTAAAAGTAGGTGTCTATTATGTGAAAATATTTGGAATGTTCATTATGAAACTTTAGCTCATATATTCTTGTTTCCTTTTCAGCAACTAGCAAATCGCCCACACAGTATGTTTGTAGAATAAATGAAGTTTCAGTCAACACATCACTTAACATCTCAAGAGTTCAACTTCTTCATTGGGTAAAATCAAGACTATTAAATCTTGCCTACACCGTACAATGACATATAGCATAATAAAGAAATGCAAGTCTGGAGGTCAGAAACTTAGGTTAGAGTTCTACCAAGTAATCTTGGTGGAAAAGCACACTCTTTGTTTCTCTAAACAGGCATCTGTTAAATATAGATAATAATAATGTTTTGAATATCAAAAACATTTTGTATTGTTTCGATTTATTTTATAAAGCAAAATGTTATACAAATGCTTATTACATTACTACTACTACTATTCTCACTATCAGGATTACTAACTGTACTAGTGTTACTACCATTTTATAGCAATTAAGCCACTTTAATTATGTCTAGTCATTTAGACTATTTAACAGAAGCTAAGGTACATTGTAGAGAAAAAATATTTTCTACAGTCAAATTTTTATATTATTATAAAATGAACAAGAAAACTGAGTTCACCGAATAAAGTTAATCTTAATTTATATTCAAAATATGATAGTGGTGACATAAATATCTAACATTAGAATTTAAAGGATCAAAGTATAACATGTTAATTATAACTATTTATTTTTATTTCTTATTTAGGTTTGGAAAAGTCTTAACTTTTTATTTTTATTTCTTATTTAGGTTTGGGAAAGAAAGAATATATTTTATTTTGTTTTTACTCCATCTAAATGCAAAACAGAGAGTGAAGCATGGATTATTCAGAATATTAATTCTCACAGAGAGCAAATTATATCTAATTTAAACAGGATTTTATAAAGTATTTTCAAATATAAATCAGTTTCATCAGCTATGTTATAATACAGTTGTTGCTACTCTCCAGAAAATGTGATTTTTTTTTCTGATTATGATTCTATAGTACATAATTTTTCTTAATTAAATATATAATATTTAAAACTATAGAAGAGAATAATTTTGGAAATGACTAGGATAACATCTCTGAAAATGAAACATTCTACGTACTCAAATTTTCATACGAAGTTTCTGTTTTCATCTTTAAATTTAGTCTAAAAAGAAATTAAAGATTCTGGGAAACATGGTGGAGTGAGAAACATCTTCAGATCTCTCCCCAATAAGCTGAACATCTAAAACACAACATAAAACACCAAAACTGCACACCAGAATGTCTGAGCATGGGATCTACACATATGTGCCACAGGTCAGAACCCTGGGTGTTGGGCGGTGGACTGGGAGAAATAAAGAAGTTGCCTCACGCAGGTGTCGGAGCTCCTTGCAGGAGGAGGGGGAAGTGTGAAGGTGAGGCATCTTCTCTGATCAACCTGCCTGGAAGTGCTAGAATTTCTAGCAGCCAGCAGCAGGGCCCAGTCATCAGGGCAGAAAGCAGAGAAGTAAGACGGGACAGCAGACAAACAACAGTTGATTTTTAGCAGGCCCAGTTGCAAAATTGAGGCTGAGTCGCAGCCTCCAACTCTCAATCCAGAGGACACCTCCCCTCTCTGGGAACACCGCGGGGTAATCTGAGCAAATGCCACTGAAATTGTTGCTAACCCTGACAGAGACTGAAACTGAGAGTAGCAAGTGTGATTAAATATATACAAGAAAATAAAAAAGATATTTAGGCTTTATATAAGCAGGGATCCAAGAGGCTTAGATGCCACCTACTGGAAACCAAAAGAAAACTACCTTCTTTGCTGCAGGCTAAAGAGAGATCTTTATATAACAAATCTTCATTCTGGATAAACAACAGAATACATTTCCATTAATGCCCAGGCAGAGAAATAGTCCATTAAACACCATGAACAACCAAAGCGACAAGGCAGTTCATAAAGAAAGAGAAAAATCTCCAGAAAATAAACTTACAGACATAGCAATATGCAACATAAATGACAGAGAATTCAGCATGGTACTTCTGAAAAAACTCAATGAGATCCAAAACAACTCAAATCAACAAATTCAGGAACTGAAAAAACAACTACAAGAGCAGAGCAAGGAGATCAAAACCCTCCGAAGGAACCATAGAATGTCTGGAGATAAAGAACACACTGCAAGAGTTGAAAAATGAAATAGCAAGTTTGGGAAATAGAGTCGACCAAATGCAGGGAAAAATCAGTATTGTCGAAGACAGAAATCTAGAAATAAATCAGAAGAAAGAAGAGAGAAACTGAAGAATGAAAATATAATGAAAGAGAAATACAAGAACTAGCTGATACCATCAGAAGAGGAAACATAAGAATAATGGGCATTACTGAAGGCAAGGAAAAGGAGCAGGGACTAGAAAGCATTTTCAGACAAATAGTGGACAAGACTTCCCCAAATCTAAGGAATGAGCTGGAGCTTGGAATTCAAGAAATCAACAGAACACCCAATTATCTCAACCCAAAAAGGCCTTCACCAAGACACATCGTATTAAAGTTATCGAAAATCAATGACAAAGACAGAATTCTCAGGGCAGCCAGGGAAAAGAAGACGGTAACTTATAATCAAAACCCATTAGATTATCATCAGACTTCTCAGTGCAAACCTTACAAGCCAGAAAGGAATAGAATAAAATATTTAAACTATTAAGTAAAAAGAATGACCAGCCTAGAACAATGTATCCAGCTAAGGTCTCCATTAGGTGTGAAGGAGAAATTAAGACCTTTCCACACATACAAAAATTGAGGGAATTCTCCACTAAGAAGTCTGCACTACAGGAAATACTAAAAGGGGTCAGCTCATCTAAAACAAAATAACAAAACAAAAAAAATACATAATTAGGAGTAAAGTGACTATCAGGCAAATAGAAGCAGAGGAGTGCAACTCTTACAAAGAACAGGGCATTATAAGCTTAAATAATAAGAAGAGAATTGCTATAGCAAGATAGTAATGAACATTCAGCATAAATAGGGACAAATTGAGATAATAATGCCTAAAAAAGGGAGGATTCAAAGATTCAAATTTGCAAAGGGGAAAAGAGATAAGGCACACACAGAAGAAAATAGACGACTGTATATGTATAACTATTCTTTTCATATTCATAATGGTAACCACACACCAAAGATTCAGAACTGAAGTATAAAACATAAAACAAAAAGAACCAGAGGCAAAAGCCAACCAAAATAAAGAAAACAGAAACACAAGGATAAGGACGTAATGGAAACACCGAGCTACCAGAAAGCAAAACATAAATGGCTATAAGAAGACATCATATTTCAATAATCATCCTAAATATAAATAAATGAACTCACCAATAAAAAGGCACAGATTGCAGATTGGATCAAATAACAAAACCCAACCATATGCTGCCTCCAGGAGACACATGTCAGCTCCAAAGACAAATATAGACTCAAAGTCAAAGGGTGGAAAATGATGTTTCAAGAAAATGGCATTCAGAGAAAAGAGGGAGTAGAGGTACTAATATCTGACGAAATAGACTTCAAAATCAAAAAAGTAAAGAAAGATACCAAGGAACAACATTTCATAATGATAAGAGGAATCATGCACCAAGAAAACATAACACTTATTAATATCTATGCTCCCAATCAGGGAACCCCAAAATATATAAAGCAATTACTAACAGAACTAAAGGGAGAAACAGACTAAAACGCTATCATAGTAGGGGACCTAAATACCCCAGAGTTGGATATGAACAAATCATCCAAACAGAAAATCAATAAGGAAATCACATCCTTAAATGATACATTAGACCAACTGCACATAATTGATATATACAGAGCCTTTCATCCCAAAACAGCTGCTTATACATTCTTCTCTAGTGCACATGGAACATTCTCAAGAATCAACCACATACTGGGACACAGAGATAGCCTGAACAAATATAAGAGGGTTGAAATCATACTAGCCATATTCTCTGATCATAATGTTTTGAACTAGAAATCAACTGCAAAAAGAAATAAGGAAGAACCACAAACACATGGAGATTAAATAACATGCTACTGAAGAATAACTGGATCAGAGAAGAAATAAACAGAAAGATCAAGAGATACACAGAAATGAATGATAATGATAGTACAACATATCAAAACTTTTCAGACACTAAAAGTTGGCATAAGAGGAAAGTTCATATCATTACAGGCTTATCTCTAAAAACAAGAACGAGTCCAAATAAACAACCTAATGCTTCATCTTAAAAAACTAGTAAAGGAAGAACAAATGAGGCCTAAAGTCAGCAGAAGGAAAGAAATCATCAAAAATAGAGCGGAAATAGATAAAATTGAAAAAAAGAAAAAAAAGAAAAAAATGCAAGGAGCTGGTTATTTGAAAAGGTTAATAAAATTGACAAACCCCTGGCTAGACTCACTAAAGAAAAAAGAGAGAGGACACAAATAACCAAAATTAGGGATGAAAGAGGGGAAATTATACTGACATTGCAGAAATACAAAGGATCATGCAAGAATACTATGAAAAAATATATAATAACAAATTTAATAACTTAGAAGAAATGGACCAGTACTTGGAAAAATACTGAATCAAGAAGATCTGGAAAATCTAAATAGACCAATCAGCAGTATGGAAATTGAAAGAATCATTAAAAAAATCTACCAAAAAGTAAAAGTCCAGGACCAGATAGCTGTACCAGTGAATTCTACCAAACATTCAAAGAAGACTTAATACTTATTCTTCTCAAACTCTTCCAAAAAATTGAAGAAGAGGCAATACTTCCCAACACATTTTCTGAGGCAAATATTACTCTGATACCAAAACCTGATAAGGATAACACGAAAAAAGAAAACTACAGACCAATATCTCTCATGAACACAGATGCAAAAATCCTAAATAAGATACTAGCTAACCAAATACAGCAACATATTAAAAAGATTATACACCATGATCAAGTGGGCTTTATCCCAGGGGCACAGGGATGGTTCAACATACACAAAATGATTAATGTGATACACCACATAAACAAATTAAAAAATAAGAATCAAACGATCATATCAATAGATGCAGAAAAGCCTTCGACAAGATACAGTACCCATTTATGATCAAAACACTTAACAAAATCAGAAGGAAAGTAACTTAACATAATAAATGTCATATATGACAAACCCTCAGCCAACATTATACTTAATGGTGAAAAACTAAAATCCTTCCAAGATCAGAAACAAGGCAAGACTATCCACTATCGCCACTGTTATTCAATATAACATTGGAGGTCCTAGCAAGTGCAGTCAGGCAAGAGAAAGATATAAAAGGCATCCAAATAAGAAACGAAGAAGTCAAATTGTCAATATTTGCAGATGACATGATTCTCTATATAGAAAACCCTAAAGACTCCGCAAGAACACTGCTAGAAACAATAAGCAAATACAGTAAAGTCTCTGAATACAAAATGAATATTCAAAAATCTGTAGCGTTCCTATACTCTAATAATGAAGTGTCAGAAAAAGAAGTGGAAAAAATAATTCCTTTTGCGATTCCAACTAAAAGAATAAAATATCTAGGAATAAATTTAACAAAACATGTGAAGGACCTATATAATGAAAACTATAAAGCCCTATTTAAAGAAATCAAAGAAGATACAAAGAAATGGAAAGATATTCCATATTCTTGGATTGGAAGAATCAACATAGTTAAAATGACCATATTACTTAAAGCATTATATAGATTTAATGCTTTAAATACTTTTTTAAAAAATCACATCAGCTTTTTTTTTTAAAGAAAAAGAACAAAAAATCATCAGATTTGTATGGAAGCACAAAAGACCCCGAACTGCCAAAGCCATCCTGAGAGAAAAGCAAGAGGCTGGAGGCATCACTCTGCACGACTTCAAATTATACTACAAAGCAACGGTAATGAAAATGGTATGGTATTGGCAGAAAGACAGACACATGGACCTGTGAAACAGAATCAAGAGTCCAGAAGTAAACCCATATTTATACTATTTATAATGGCAAATAATTTTAGACAAAAAAAGCCATAATATACAGTGGAGAAAGGAAAGTATCTTCAATAAATGATGCTGGGAAAATTGGAAGGCCACCTGCAAAAGAATGAAACTAGACTGTTATCTATCACCACACCCAAAATTAACTGAAAATGGATTAAGGACATGAATCTAAGACCTGAAACAATAAAGTGCATAGAACACATAGGAACTAAAGTCAAGGACCTTGGACTTAAAGAGGATTTTATGAATTTGACCTCAAAAGCAAGGGAAGTAAAAGCAAAAATAAACGAATGGGACTACATCAAACTAAAAAACTTCTGCTCAGCAAAAGAAATTGTCAACAAGATAAAGAGACAACCATCCAAATGGGAAAATATATTTGTAAGCAACACCTCCGGTAAGGGCCTAATATCCAAAACACACAAAGAACTCATACTACTCAATAGCAACAAAAAAACAATCGATCCGATCAAAAAATAGGCAGAAGACTTAAACAAACACTTCTCCCTAGAGCACATACAAATGGCAAACAAATATATGAAAAGATGCTCAACATTGCTAGCTATTAGGGAATTGCAAATCAAAACCACAATCAGATATCATCTCACACCTGTTAAAATAGCTATAATCAACAGAACAAGTAATAACAAATATTGGAGAGGATGTGGAGAAAAAGGAACCCTCATACACTGCTAGTGGGACTGCAAATTGGTACAGCCACTGTGGAAAACAGTATAGAAATTCCTCAAAAAACTAAGAATTGATCTACCATGTAGTCCAGCAATACCACTATTGGGTATTTACTCCAAAGACTTGAAAATCCATATCCAAAAAGATATTTGCACACCGATGTTCATAGGAGCACTATTCACAGTGGTCAGGACATGGAAGCAACCGGTGTCCTATGATAGATGACTGGCTAAAGAAACTGTGGTACATATATACAATGGAATATTACTCAGCTATAAGAAGAGATGAAATATTGCTGTTTGTGACAACCTGGATGAACCTCGAGATAATCATGCTAAGCAAAATAAGCCAAACTGAAAAAGTTGAAAATCACTTGATATCACTTATATGTGGGATATAAACCTAAAAGCAACAAATGAACAGGACAAACAGAGACTCATGGACATAGACAATGGACTAGTGGTTACCAGAGGGTAGGGGATTGGGGAGGAGGGAATAGGTAGACAGGGTAACGGGGATCAAATATAGGGGGATTGGGTGAGGGCAAAGTGGGTAAAGGGGATCAAATATATGGTAGCTAAAGGAAACTGGACTCTGGGTGGTAATCACACAATAGAATCTATAGATGTCAAATTATAATATACCCCTAAAAATTATATAATTATATTAACCAATGTTACCTTAATAAACTTAAAAAAATAGAAATTAAAAGTATAACATTCATTTAAAATCCCCAAATCTGCATTGTCTTTCTCTTTAAAATCATTCCTTAAATTGGAAATATTTTTCAATTCCCCTTTCTTATGTTACCTTTTCTTTAAAATTTTACATCATTACATTTCTTTAAGTTTGTTACAGGATTTCACATACAGAAAAAAGTTTTGTTAAAGATCGTTGGCTAGAAATAAGTAACTCATAAAGGCTAAACTTATAAGTTGTTAAACATTATTTTTTATACATATATCAAATATAGGAAGCTATATTCCAATAATAGATGTTCCTCAATTTACCTTCCTTCACTGATAAAAGTTAACTTTATATACCTAAATATAGATATCAACACTTGATAAGTGACTTTTTAAAGATGCAGGCATTCGTTCATGTAAAAGATGTGATAGAACTTTGCACATTTAGGAAAAATAACATTCAGTGATGGAAAGAACTGTCTCTCTCAAGAACAATGTTTCTGTTGAGTAGCCTTCAAACACCTTCAGGAGAAATAAACTATTAAGTCTGTTTGGGTCATAGTATATTAGCTAGTGAAGTCACCTATAGCAAATCTTGACTCAATCTATGCAAAAAGCTCACCAAAGTTATTCTATGGAATGTGGCATATTAACACGTAGTTGAACTAATGTTATGGCCATTTAACACAGAGAAAAATAGAGCACAACTTTTTTGCAAAGATTATGAACTCAGCAAACATTTATTCAATGAAACAACATGAAGTCGTTAAATAGGAAAAGTTAGTCCTGGAACCAAGTTTGGAAATAGAAACAAATAAGGGCTGAAATTTTCTGCATAACAGGTGTGTAAAAATTTAAAGGGTGAGTTAGGTGAGTATGTCAGAGTTGAAATGAGTGGAGAAGAGCCATTAACATGGTGACAGTAGCTGGGCCTGTGTATATTAATAAAGCCAACAAGAAGTTTCCTACATTAAGTAGCCAACGGGATGTTAATAACAAGGATTCTAGTATGTAATCTAAGTTTGCTTGTTTTTTTTTGCTGGCGATTATGTATAAAATACCTTTCTCTGAGAAGAAACAGTTCTATACAATAAATAAAATTCTAATGCATGTGAAGATTCTTTTTTATAGTTATTTAGTCAAGCAACAGTGGACAGGCAGAATATAAGCTATAAACTAAAAATTCCAAGACAGTAACAAAAACAATAATTTAATGGAGGTGAAAAAATAAAATCAAAGATAACTGTGGCAAAGAGAATCCTTAAAAAGTTAATAGGATTTCCACAGGGAAATAAAAATTCATGGTAAGTTTATATGGAACGTAAGTGGTATGATTACCTAACTGAATTTTAAGTCCAAACCCAACTTCAAATTTTGAGAAATAAGAATCCACAGAAATAAATCTCCAACATTGTCTGGAGGCTCAAGCCAGTGCTGTAAATAAACAAAGAAATAAATGACATCCAGATTGCAAGGGAAGAAGAGAAACTGTCTTTATTCACCAAAGACATAATCCTGTATCCAGAAAGCCCAAGGATTCACGATAAACTACTAGAACTAATAAACAAGTTTAGCAAGGACACAGGATATAAGATCAATATAAAAATCAATTTTACTTCTATATTCCAGCAATGAACAATCAGGAAATGAAATTAAGAAACAATTTCACTAACATCAAAAAGACCAAAACATGTAGAAATCAATTGAAATGGGTAAGACTCGTACACTGTAAAGTACAAAACATTGGTAGGAAAATTAAGTATCAAAATAAACTGAGACATATATGTTCACAGATTGTAAAACTTACTATTTATTATCAAGATGGCGATTTCTTCCAATTGATCTATAAGTCCAATGTAGTTCCTATAACCTTTCCTTATTTCTCACTGAAAAATTAAAGTCAAAATCTGTAGAGTTTTTGCTCCCCCATCCTTTGGCAGCTAAAGCTGATTTAGCTCTCTTACTACCTCAAAGATGAAGTATTCTAAACAAAATTCTCTCATTTGACATGTCCAGAGTATAAGGGGTGAAATAAACATATAAAATTATTTTAGTATTTGCTTCAAGTATGCAAAACTGAGAAATGAAACTACACTAGAATAGGACGTATCTACTTCACCAGTTTATGCATCTCTTATATAATATGATTTCCCAAGACAAGACAGTATTTCCAGTACCTGGTTATCCATTAAACTTCACAAGTACATCACCATAACTAGTCAGACAATGGTAAGAGCAGTTTAAAGTTATGCAGGAGAAAGAATGAGGGGCAGAAATAGAGAGCAGAGGAAAAAGAAAAAAGTAGGAGTAAAAACTGAAAAGAATCTTGATTTCAGCTTAACCAATAGATTGGTAAGGTTAAAACTCACTTGAGAGAAAGATCTCAGTAAGAGTTTAATTGTGATACTACCCTTCTACTTTCCGGGGGGGCAGGGCAGGGGTGGAGGGAATGTAAATTGCCTCCTTTTTCAAAGAGTTGCATGTAAAATATGCTATCTTTAGAGGGGAGGAAACAGAGTGCAAGACACAAGAGTGCATGGAAACTTGGCCAGAATTTCTTCATATCTCAGGTGCCTCAGGTTCTTAACTATAAAAGGGGGCAATCCAAACAGTTCGGTTACGGGTCCATTTTGTCTTCTTCTTGATGCCAAACGTAGTCCCCTGATCTGCCATATTGCCTCTCAAGTCTGTGCGATGAGGCAAAGAAAGCTTCTAACCTCTTGTAACCTTAATTATCAACAACAGGGAGGAGACAAAAGGTAATATCAGTCTCTGCGTCTCCTGATCGTTAATGTAGAGAACTACCTTCTATATTTTCCACGTACAGACATCGATCATATTTTTATGTTTATATTATCTGTGAACATTACACTATCTATTACATAGGGACAATGAATTAAAAAATGAATGAAGGTGTTTATCAATCTATCATTGTATCGACATTTTTGTTAGAATTACTCGACTTAGGGAAAGAAACCAGAAATCTAGCTGTAATACATAACAAGAAAACCCTAAATATGGGGCACTGTGAGTTGCACATCCTGTATGTATTCAGCGCTAGAGGGCATCAAATGATGGGAGGATGAGAAATTAAATGGATAATCTCAAAATAAATATTTTCTTGTTTAATATTTTTTTTAAGAAAAGTAAAACAATAAATATTAGTGTGAAATCTCACTACTATTTCTAGTGCAAGTCAAGAGAGAAAATATGATTATAAAGAAAAAATATCATTTTTAAAAAGTAAATGTTTTTAAAAGCAATATAATTCATCTCTGTAAAAGAGAAAGATAAGGTGAGACAAAGAACCGCCGTTCACCAGAGCTTCTCATAATTTATAAAAGCACTTCGCTTTCCTATTAGAATGAAAGTAAACATATTTATTTGAGAAGTTTCCAAATTAATGATGAGACTATTCTGTCAAAAAAGTTGAGGGCATAAATAGTTATATGTGCCTTCTCTTATTCAGTATCATTTTTGCAATAAAATATATAAGATCCCAAAGTAGAAAACAAAAATATTGCCCACAACTATTTTGAACCACAAATATTAGACTCGAATTAATTACCCAATTTCTGAGATTTTTCTGTGGTTGATATCTTGAAGATCAAAGAGAAAATTTCTTTTTAAGTGTTTGAATCTAAATTGAAATAATTATTAAGCACAGTAAGTGCTACACACCAGATAATAAGCGGTGAGACAGACATGAGCCCCTGTCCTCATGGAGTTTATTGTCTAAATTGATCATCCAGTTCTAATATTTAAAACTAAATTCAGTAGTTTGCATTTCTGTTCAAGAGTTTCAAAGATAGATGGAGCTTCAGTTGCGTTAGTTTTTTTGTTTTCAATTTTATGTTCAACAGGTAAAAGTCATTATAAATGTTACTTATAGAAAAATGCCTAATGAAATTTGTTAGTTAAAGAGTGCACTTTGAAGGAAACATAGGTCAGAAATGGTAGCCCTTCAAATGTGTGACCTGCAAAACTCTCCAGGGACTGTTAGCCTGCTAGGATGCCTTTCTTTTGTCCATTTATTCAGTAACAGAAAATAAGGGAGCAATAGTGGACTAAATATTTGCTGTTTCTTAGACATGTGAAAAAATTTTAATCTAAAATTTATTTACATCAGATTAACAATTGCTTTTTCTGGAAAGGTATTTACTTTGTTCTTTCTGATGTAGCAGTTTAGTTAATATTTTGAATGTTTAACTCTAAAGCTGTATGTGTGTTTTTGTTTTAGTTTTGGTTTGGTTTTGTTTGGTTTGGTAGGACTGCTTCTAGGTCATGGGTGTGGAAAAATATTTTGTTTCTCAGTGAGAAAAATCTCAGTAAAGCCACAAAATAAAAGGATAACAAAATTGACATTGTCTTGTCCAAGGGGAGAAGGTAACTGTCTGGGTGTTTGTTACTTTGTTTTTCAGAGAAAGATAACTGACCAAAACCTCAATGTTTAGGTTTAAGAACAGAAATTAAAAGATTTTTTAATCAGACAAATAAAGATACACAAGAAGTGAAAAAAGGAGAGGAAAATGAGAGAAGAGAAACTAAAAAATGTCAAATAGACAAATATAAAAGAAGATCAAGGAAGAAATAAGTGTTCTGTCTATTGCAGGACCCAGAAAGTCAAAGATATAGATACAAAGATATGGACATAAAGAAAATCTATTACACATATTTCAAAAATTCACTCATAGAAAGCCATGTAGAAAAAAAAATAAACGTACATACAAAGACACATATTCAAACATACAAAGAAATATTAAGAAAAAATTCTTTACTAAAAAGAGATGCACACATTGATTGTAAGATGCAGAGACATAATATTTTGCTAATTGAGGAATTAAATAGCACATGGATTCTTAGTACTGCTATGCTATTACATCTAAATATACAGACTCTTTGAATAAAATTATTTCTAGGATAGTTTCTGTTAAAAATTGACCTTATAAGTAAGTTTACGACACTGCTAAGGGCAAATCCAGATGGTTTTTGGGAGTTGTGGTTGTTGGTGGAGTTCGATTTTTTCATCGAAGGAGAGAAGTGCTTTTTTACTGTAAAATAAAAATAATTTTAAAGTACTGAAAATATTAAATAAATTTATACAAATTAAAGAGAAACTTTGTAGCAAGACAGCTGCTTTGCAGAATTATGATGATATTAGATGAATTTAATACAGAGGTTCCCTACGTATATACACATCTTTAATGTTGAAAGAAGGAACAAGACATTGACACAATGACTTTGGGTATCATTATGAAAAAGAGCTTTTTATCATTGGCTAAGGATATAAGTTATGGAGAATGAAAAAAGGAGCAAATAGAGCTCCTGAGATAAGAGAAGGAAAAAAAGAACTGATAAACGAGGTGTTTTAAATGTGCCCTATATGAACTTCCCCTACATGTGTTCTATATATTTCCTGGTTTTTAAATTTGGAAGTATTAATAGTAATTAATTTTTGTTTAAAATATTTTAATCTTTATGTCAGATGTTTTGCATATCACTTTTGTCTTTTCTCCAACTTCTATTACATAAGTTGGAGCCTATAGAAATCAATAAGAGATCATTTCATATTGGACCAAACAAACATTTGTTTCACTGGCTCCTACCAAGTCACATTGCATTCTTCTTAATTTATCCTTTTCTATCTGTCATATCCATATGTGTCATAATCCAAGTAACATACATTGTCAAGGACATAGTCCTTAGTCTGGGCTCTGAATGTAATGTAAATGTAGACAGTAAAATGTGTCTTTATGAAAGTGCCTAATTCAAGTGTGAACCTTTTATGTTTATGATGTTTTGAGGTAGACATCTTGTTCTAATCCCTGGCTACGTATTAGCATCACCTAAGAGAGATTGAAAATACCAAAGCCCAAGTCTCATTTCAGACTAATAAAATCAGGATTTTTCTGGAAGGGGCCTGGGCATGATCAGTAATTTTTAAATGTCTTCCCAGGTGATTCTGGCACCATAGGCATATAGTGTTTTTTAATTCTGCACTGATTCTCCATAAACCCAGTACAGCCTTCTAGATCACAGAATATCTCTTCAATTGCTCTAAAAAGAACATCAAATAATACTTTAAAAGGACTGACTTGACACTTAAGACAAAAGGTTTTTTGTTTGTGTTAGTTTTATTATTGGAATTTATAAAAGTTATCTTTTCCATTAAGTTTTCTTCATATTCAAGAGAAAAAAATTAATGCACAAACAATAATAATAAACCAATGCTTAATTTCAAACAACATTGATATTAGAATTTTACCTACTCTCTGACTAAGGCTGATTCTCACTAGTAAATATGATTTATGCCAGATTAAATGTCGCTGAAGAGTAGAGGATAAAGATATGCAAATGGGCACATGAGTGTTCATGTGTGTGCATACACACACACACACACACTGACCTTCAGTTCCCTGTAGACATTTGGAAGTTGTCAGCAGTAGCATAATGACAGTCCTAATTATTAAAATTACTCTTGTGTGGAAAGTGTTTTAGAATTAGATGCCGAAAGGCATGCAATATATTAACTGTACCATGGTCTTTTTCTTTTCATTTAAAATAAAATCTTAGGAATATTCCACTGGCTTTAATCAAAACACCTCTCACCACACCAGTGACATGTACACTCTCACACATTCCAAAGGAACTACCAATAAATTCTGATTTCATAAGAATTCTAATGCCCTAAAGATATATTTTATTATTCAATTGGTCAAGAGATTTCTTTGCAACTATAAAATTTACAAAAGTCTCAACTTCTCACATTTTTAAAATACATATCATATTTTTACCAATTCTCAAATTCTTTATGGTATCACAAAGATGCTGTGATTAAATATTGTAAACTTCAAAATACTGAACAAATTTTCTTTAGATCCCAAGTAGGGCTAGTCCTTGAGCTTTAAGAAATAATTTTATATTCTCTTTTGTAATATGGATATGCAAATGCTTAATTGTTTCAGGCAATACAAGTTGAAATATATGGTCTAACATGGGCCTCTATAGATCATAGAAAATGTCAAATAGACAAGTGCTATAATGTAGAAAAGAAAAAGGACTCTTTCATGTTGCTTCAGGAAGAGGAACCAGGACCAATGTGTGGCAGTTATGTGGAAACAAATCTGAGATCATTCTATAAAATAGAATGAATAATCAGATCTGACTGAAAAATGGTTATTACTTAACAATAAGACTAAAAGGCAATCACTTGTAGTTGGTTCTCAGTATGCCCAATCTGGGAATTCACCATTTTTGAAAATAGTAGAGCTACAAATAGGAAATGATATAAAGCTGATAAATTCTCAACTTGCTCCCTATCCCACAGAGAGAATGTTAAACATTTATTCTCAGACATAACCAAGCACCAAGCCAAGCAAAAGCACTCTTTTCTCTAAATGACAGACTGCCTCTGAACCAGTGAGGAGTGGTAATTAAATATTTGAGTTTTTAAAGCTTACCCTTTCAGTTCCCAGGCAACCTTCTGCTGGTGCCAGATAATCAAGAATAAAGTTAAGTATATGCTCAAATCTTTATCTCAGGGCACAGAGGCAGTGAAAAAAAAAAAAAAAAAAAAAAAACAACAAATGTTAAATACCAACAAACATGGCTGTTTATTGTGTAAGTAAACTAAATTGTCTACCTGTTTTTCTGTCTTCGCATTTTCCCCTGTGCCTCAATTAGCGAAGTATATAAATTAAGGGTAGGCTTTTTTTAGTTAAAAAATAAAGAGAGAGAGAGAGACTACATAATCTAATACAATAAATAATCCTAAATAATGGCATCTAATTTTAATCCTGTTTGCAAGGAAAAATATTTGTTTGACATAAAGGACATTGAATAATTTATGTACTATTTAATAATGCCATAAACTAGGAAGAACTCAGAAAGAAATTCTAAATAATCTAAATTAGTTTTATGCTGTAGTATTCCATATAAACCCATACCTAAAAACTGTTAGTATGGGCAATTAAAAAGGAGACGTACTACCTAATTTAGAAATTAAGCAAACAAGAAAAGCTACTTTATTTGAATAGTAAGATAACAGTTTTTAATCAAGCAATTTAAATTGCAAGAACTTTTCTTAGAAAAAAAGTAAATTATTAGGGTTTATATTTACATTGTCTTAAACTGAGCAACATTGTTTCCTCTGTCAAAAAAGACACAACAGACCCACTTGTGGGAAATCCCACCAAGACTTAATACCTAAACTAACTGCAGTTTCAGCCTCTCCAATGAGTAGAAATCAATCAGTCTGGAATATCCTAGTCAGCAATAGTGAGGTAATCTGCCTGATAAGACCTCCTGCCTTCTCCTAAGGGAAGGTGATCTTGTTGAAATAATCCACTCCTTTGGTTTCCTTGCCCCACCTTCTTTCTCCCTATAAAAACCTCTCAGTTTGTAAAACTCCTCAGAGTCCCTTTGGTATGCCGCCCAATTCATGAATCATTTAATAAAGTCAATTAGATCTTTAAATTTACTCAGTTGAATTTTTGTTCTTTAACACCTCTGTGCTCAGAAGTACCTGACAAGGAAGAGCTATATTAAGGGTAATAAATATCTGTGATTAAGTGATGTGGTATAAAAGTGTCTCACGAGCAAAGACATTGTAGAAGTATAACAACCTGCACCCAACCTCAAAGCTATAACAATGTATTACTGATCTCTCTCTGTCTCTTAATTTTAGGGCTGTCTTGATCTGTATAGCTGAGATTTGAAATGCTATTAGGTCTCCTTATCTCAATTATGTGCTAAATTAAGGCTTGTGAATATGTAGGGAACAATTTGATTCACTAGAAGATGCAAACACTATAAACAATGAACAAATCCAAGTGGCATTTTCTTGAATTCCTCTGATTTCCATTCTTCTGTGACTTGCTGAAGTCTCTAGCCCCTATTTCATTCAAACCTTCTAGAGAGCGACAATGCTAATCTCGGCTTATGTGTTTCTGAATTTTGGCATAGATTCACATTAGGACATCTCAATGGAACATAAGGTCTAACGGGAAAACATTACACTCTCAGGTCATCACACCTGCCAAAGCAATTCACTTCAAGTTGTAAGGACAAAGGAAATATTATACTCCAGAATCTGGCTTTAAGGCTTATAAAGCTAACCATTTGTAAATCAACTTTGCAGATGAATTTTGCAAAGAATTACACCCAGAGTGCCTTACTGGTTTGGGAGGATTAAATGAGATTCTGTATGTAAATTTAATAGCTTAAAGTTTGGCACAGTGGGTATTGAACAAATGTTGGTTTCTCACTACCTTACCTGCTCCCCCCATACACTTTTATTATTTTATTTAAAGACACAATACTTTTATATAGGTAATATTCTCAGTTTACAAATGGGAACATGGAAATTCAGAGAAGTTAAAGAAAATCTCCCTAGATCATACATATAGTGATAAATATCAGAATCTGTTTTTACCCAAGCCCATCTGATTCTACTATATCACTATATTTCTAATAAAATATGCCACCATCCTCATTATATTCACCTGCAGAGTCCTTCACAAAAATAGGGAGATACCCTCACATGATACTGAACTTCTGCTATATCAGCACCTTGAATTCATCTTTCTGGTTTATAATTTAAACTGAGAAATAGAAATCATATTCCATTTTTAAAGAATGCTGTAATGTTGTTGGATTTTTTGCATCAGTAAATGAAAAAGTTGTGAGAAATTTAGGGAAAAAAGAAAAATAATTAACATTATCCATAATTTTACCATCTAAAAACTACTGTCATTATTTTGTTATATGGCCATCTATTCTTTTACATAAGTATAAATTTAAGTAACTATGTATTTTTTTTACAAAATTAAGATCAGAGTAAACACTTTTTTATAAACAACTTTTTCTTTTAAAAAATCAGCTAGAAATCTTTGAACATATAATATTTAATGAATTTATTATTTCTTGTTATATAGAAATTATGTAATTTACTTACAGAATCCCTTAACTGAGTCTGTCTTCATCATTTCTATTTGAATACTGTACTAAGTGCCATTACTATTATTCATCATTTCATTTAGTCCTCTTAATTTTACAGTCATTATTTTACTGAATATCTGCAATTCCACCAAGAGACAGGCATTTTAAATTCTGTCTTTAAATAATATTATTTTTCTAAAAAAAATTCTTTATTGGTACATTTATACTGATGTAATAATCATGCATCCCTTAATGATGGGTATACATACATTCTCAGAAATGCACAATTAGATGATTTTGTCATTATGTGAACATCACAGAGTGTACTTACACAAATCTAGATAGTATAGCCTACTACACACTTAGGCTATATGGTGTAGCTTATTACTCCTAAGCTACAAGCCTGTATAGCATTTTAGTCTACTGAATACTGTAGGCAATTGTATGTATTTGTGTAACTAAATAGTAAGTATTTGTATATATAAATATATCTAAACATAGAAAAGGTATAGTAAAACTATGGTATATAGATAGTACTTTATATATTTGGTAAAACAATAGGTTTGTTTACAAAAGGATCACCACAAACGTGAGTAATGCGCTTTGCTACACTATGATGGCTATAGTGTCACTAGGCAATAGAAAATTTTCATCTCCATTATAACTCATGGGACACTTTCATTTGTTGTTCACTAAAATGTCATTATACATACATGACTGTACTTTTGATTTTCTTAGGATATGTTACTCAATATGAATTTACAAATAGTTTTCCCAAAATATTGTGTTTTACTAGCAGTTTGAGAGGATCTATTTCCTTGGACCGTCATATTATTTATAATTTCAAATGTTTTATTAAATGAAAAACAAATTTTCTACCTCAATATTTGTGAGATAACAGAAAATATATACATTGGTCTCTGCCCCTGGTTCTTGGCACAGAACTTCTAAAACCATTGTAATTTCCAAGTGATAGGAACACTAGGAGTATTTCTTGTTATATTTGTCTTTGACTCTGTTCCTAAAACTCTGGTAAATCCCTAAGAGATAAGAGAAGAGCACCTTTTGTTCTACTGAGGCAATTCTAAGTGGGCTCCTGGATGGAGACTGGTCTCCAGAATGACCAAGCCACGAATAGAATCCTGAAATTTTTCGTCTCATCCCCTCATCCTCCAGAGACACAAGAGGAGCTGGAAATGAAGTTAATAATTCATCATGCCTACATGATGAAGCCTCCATAAAATCTCAATAACAGGGCATTCAGTGAGCTTCCAAATGGTTGAATCATCCACCTGTTTAGATGATAACACACCCCAACTCCACGAGAAAAGAAGTTCTTGGATTCAAGACCCTCCCAAACCTTGCCCTATGTATCTCTTCTTCTGGCTGTTCATCTATATCCTCTATACATCCTTTAATACAAGGGTCCCCAATCCCCGGGATGGGGACCAATACCGGTCTGGGGCATGTTAGGAACTGGGCTGCACAGCAGGAGTTGAGCAGCAGGCAAGCAAGTGAAGGTTCATCTGTATTTGCAGCTGCTCCCCAGCGCTAACTTCACTGCCTCATCTCCACCTCAGATCATCAGGCATTAAATTCTCATAGTAGCACCGGTCCTTGGGTGGCTGCTTTAATAAACTGCTTTATTAAACTGATAAGTGTGTTTCCCTGAGTTCTGTGAGCCTCTTTAGCAAATTAATCGAACCGGAGGAGATGGACATGGGAACTTCTGTTTTGTAGCCAAATCAGATAGAAGTTGTAGGTAACTTAGGGACCTATTGCTGATTGGCATCTGAAGTAGTTTGGGAGCAGTTTTGTGAGCCCTTAACTTGAGGGATCTGACACTGTCTATTGGTAAATAGTGTTAGAATTAAATTAATTTTAGAACACCCAGCTGGTGTTGCAGAGAATAGCTTGATCGGCGGCGGGAGGGGTCGGAAACAAAAGCAAAAACAAAAACAAAAGACATTTGGTGACCAGAAGTGAAGTGTTCTGTTGTGAGAGTAAACAACACAGGTGAGAAACTGAGTTTTCCAACTCAACATTGTATCTTAGCTCCTGACTGATTATCACGATAAACATTTTGGTAAGTCTATTGGCCTTTTGTCTTTATTCCTCTATTGATAAAGTATTCATGTTATTTCACAGATTTTCTTCTGAGGTGGTTATCTTTTTCTCATACTAGTTTTATTAATCATTTGTCAAACATGTTGCAAATATTTATCACTTCTATATTGGAGATTTGGGATTATTAATCACATTTTTTATCCCACATGCTACATATTCATAAAATACCTCTGTATAAATTTTTATTTTAAAAAAATATTTAATCCACTGAAAGTTTGAAGAAAGAGCATGGAAAAACCTGCATGAGTCACCAATTGTTAACATTCTGCCCTTACTGCTATCTACACAATCTCTTTCTCTCTCTCTCTCTCTCTCTCTCTCTCTCTCTCTCTCTCTCTCTCTTTCTTTTTCCCACTTCTCCCCCCTTCTTTCTTATAAACATGCACACACGCACACACACACGCTTGCCTTTTACAAAGTCTGTTGAAGATATCATTACACTTCACCCCTAAGTACTTCAGCTCATATCTCCTAAAGAAGTGGAAAATTATTTCACATGAAACCACAGTATAGTTATCACACCTAAGAAAATCAACAATAGCAACACTATCCAACATCTATACACAAGTTTTCTCAATTATCCTCAGAATACCTTTTCAGGATCCAGTGGTTCATAGTATTTGACTATCATGTCTCTTCAGTTTCCTAGATCTGTGTGAGACACCTTCCCTTCCTTGGTCTTTCATAGTATTAACTCCTTAAAGAACCCAGATCAGTCACTTGTAGAACATCCTACTGTCTAGATATATCTGATAGCTTTTTTTCTTTTTCTTTTTTTTTTAATCATTAGATTTAGGTCAAACATATCTGACAAGAGCACACATAAATGATTAAGCAACACTTCTCAATGCATTAAATCATAAATCAGTGCCTGCTAAACTTAAGTAAATTAAATCAAATTCACAAAAGGAAGATTGAGATTAATATACTATCAGTTTTCTTAACCAAAAGATTCTCTGGGAAAACTAGATTAAAGAATGCGTGCTTGAAAGTTGCTAAGAGATTAGATCTTAAATGTTTTCATCACAAAAAAGAAATGATAATTATGTGATGTGATGGAGTTGTTAGCTAACACAACAATGGTAATCATATTGCAACACATAAGTATCAAATCAATACACTGTATACCTTAAACTTAGACTATGTTATACATTAATTTCATCTCAATTAAATAAATAAATTTTAAATTAAATATATGTATTATATATTTAACATATATAATATATATATAAGCAAAAGCTAAAATGGGAATACCTGTTTCTACCTATTAAAACATACCAATTTAATCTATCCATTTTATCATGGGTGACTAAAATATTGACAAACCATTTATCCCTATCCCTACTAACAACCATATGGATTTCATAAATATACAATAGAGAAAGCAGATTTGTGTATCTAAGTTGTTCTAAGCATACTTAAATATTTTCTAATGATTGAAATGTATCAAAAAAACAGAAATGAAGACAATGTGTTCTTCTAAGAAGAGAAGATAAAGGCCAAGATGTAAGGTAAGCAGTGAACTTTGATCCAATCGTAAAAATGAGGTCAGCCACTCCTTCTTTAAGGGAAGGAGCCAAAAGAGTGATCTCAATGCTATCCACTTCTGGGGAATAAGCAGATTACCTTTCCCAACTACAGAAAATAAGAAGTATTGCCTCCACAACATAAAGAACTGTGGCTTTTTAATTTTATTCATGATGGACTCTTAAAATATACAAACACAGAAACCCACAGATTATAATTTTATATAGAAAAGCAATCAATATGTTATTTTTCATTTTTTCCTTTTTCTTAATTCTGATAAAACCATGACCCATCTGAAAATAAAATGAGCATTTGTTAACTAGTTGTTTATGGCTTATTTTTTTACACCAAACTTTTATTTTATTTTATATTTATTTTTATATACTGGGCATGTTATATTACCTTTTCTCTTGGGGTATTCTTCTAACGATGTTAAATAAAAATATATGCAAGCCATGTGTCTAAGTTCAAACTTTCCAATCACCACATTAAAAAAATTAAAGAAAAACATGTAAAATTGATTTTAATAATATATTTATTTGACCCAGTCTTTCTAAAATATTGTCATTTTAACATTTAACCAATATTAAATAAATATTTAATGAAATATTTTACATTCGCTTTTATTACAGTGTCTAGACTAGGCGTAAAATAAAGTTATTCACACTAAGCCCCACATCAGTAAACAGACACTTAACCAAGTTTCTACGCCCAGCTCTCCCCCAAAATGGAAGGCTTGGGTCAGTCAATCGGCATATGCCTGCTCAGCACAAGTTACCTAACCTGGCTTCAAGACTTCCCTTTACTCCATCTATGGAATGTAACCCTGCTTTAACCAATCAGCAAATGACCAGTACAATTTCCTTATTCCTGTTCACTTTGGTATGTAAAACACTCTCACTTTGCTTAACTCTTTGTGTCTCTTTTCTATTTTCTACACTGGATGTTTCCTAGTTCATGAATTGCTAAATAAAAGCCAACTAGATCTGAAATTTTCTTTTAACTATACTGTCTTTGAAATCTGGGATGTATTTTACACTTAGAAACATCTCATTTCAGACACTAAGTAGTCATCAACAATATTTAGCATACATTTAGATTTAATAAATCTACACTTTAAAAAGTAGATTCGCATACTCAAGTATTATCCTAAAAAATTTCCATTAAGTGAATCTAGTATCAGTTTTGAAATTAAAATGAAATTAATTAAAATTATTAAAATTAAAGTTTTAGTTTTTTAGTCACACAATCTACATTTCAAGTTCTCAATAGTCATATGGTGCTAGTTGCTACAGTATCAGATAGGACAGTCTAGAAATCCATATCTGCTTAGTGGCTGAGCAGAGGTTAAGTTTAGTGGATCTCTTTAGTATAAGGTATTTACTTAATGAAATTCATAGTCGAAACTTATAAGAATCAAATTATTTGGGGAAGAAAAGGCAGAGATGATAGATGATTGATAGATAGATAGACAGACAGATAGACAGAGACAGAGACAAACAGATAGATGGACAGATAGGTGTGCTAAATTGTGTAGTAGACTCAATCTCACTTGCATACCCTATAGGATATCTGGAATTGGAAAAAGCAAGACAGCTTAAGTTTGCTTCAAAACTAGGAGATGGTTGAGATTTAGTTGGGAACTTACAAAAAACTATATTTTTAAAATGCATTTTAATTTAACCTCATTCTTTGATGTTTTCCATTAGTGTTAATAAAAAGTTTTATCCTAATTATGACGTTATATTTCTCATTCATTGAAAAATGATTAATAAATATAAAATCCAATTTTATGTATAAAGAAATTTACAGTGAATAATTTAAGGTAACAAAAACTTATTTTCCAATACTATACCCCAAATATTTATAATTTTAAACCCTAAATATATCTTTCCCTATCAGCAGTTAAAATTGGAAATAGCTTTATATTTTAAGAAAACAAACAGTTTATTCCACGGCTATTTATTTTGTTCCATCTCTCTGAGCATTAACAGAAGTATTTTATAGATGAGAAATTTTGAGCACGAAGTCAAGTGTTTATCACAAAAATTCATACAATAAGCCACCACTATGCTAAGAACTCATTAAGATGATTTCTTGTCCTTAGAGCCAGGAAATAATCAGATGGCATCATTGGACAATAATTAAATTCATATTTAGATTTCACTTGTTACAATAATGGGGATGGGGGACCAAAATGAAAATGAAATGTCTAACTTGTAGGAAATAATTTATATTTAATACAAAAGACCAAAATTTAAAGGTAATAACTAATGTTTATAATCTCATGAACAATAATTTTGAAGATTTATTGAACAGTTTCAATCAGCCACAAAAGACAAGTTCTTTAAAGCACTTTAGTGGCAGGAGAGCTTCCTGCATGGACCAGTGATTCACATTGCAACAGATCATGGAAGGAAGGCCCAGGGCAGCTAAAAATACATCATCCCAGTGCATTTGTTGTGGAAGTTGGATATTATCATTTCCTACAGGAACAGTTTTTATAACTGTTCCTGTAGGAAATTATGGTCTGAGTTTTTATTTTTTAATTTCGTGACCAATAAAATGAATGTTTTATATCCTGATATACAATTAAAGATAAAACCATTGACTTTACTAGGAAATGGAACAAAAATAGAAATATAAAAAAGAACCTGAAGAAAACAGTAGGATCTTGTGACTAAATAGCTTGCTTCTTAAATTATATCTAACTATTATATAGTATTGTGTATGTGCACTAAAATTTGTCCTAAGAATATTTTTTATCACTTCATACTTTGCTAAATAAGCTAAGTCTTTTCTATTTGCCTCATTTTCTATAATTTGATATTGAGATATTTAAGAAAATATATTCTAATGAGCAAAGTTTTTGTTTGAACCTGGCCATGTAGACATGGTCTTCCAACCTTTGAAGCGATAGAAATCATTTTCATGAGTAATAGAGGCAGCTGATTCAGCAGGGAACACCATTGTGCCTTAGCCAATTCTGATTCTGAGCAGCTAATTTAAATAGCTAGTTAATTTATGCAAGCATCCCTCTTATTTTCTCAGAAAGTGAGGGGAAGCCTGGATTGGAAGAGGAGAAACTGAAGAAGGAAAAACGGGAAAATACAGAAATAGAGTGGATAACTGCTGAGACATGACTAATCAGGAAGGACACTCTGTGTATATTATTGATCCATTGCAATAATAAAATTGGAATAAAATTGCCTACCGAAACCACTCGAGACACTCTGAATCTTTAATTTTTAAAGTTATGAAGACACTTGACATAGAAGGGGATCATTATCATGAGTTTACGTGCAAATACTTCAGCAAGCCAGTGGGTCAGAGTCAGGAGGAAAATTGCAGGCTTACGAACACATAATGGCAACTAATTATTCTATTTCGGGGTCCCTTTCCAGTGGTCTCAGTTGGCAGTAATGGTCATGGTTGATTTATTTTTAATCATTTTCAAGGGTCTGAAATTATTTATATATTTACTAAAGAAAACTGGATCTAATAATGAATCTAACCAAAACATTAAAACAAAAGGAAATCTTCCAGTTAGTTCGTTAGGTATGCTAATCCTTGAGATGAATAGTTTGGCTCCATTTAATAACAGAATGGAGGTGTCTGATATAGGGTAGAAGCAGTTCCCAGATCACAGCGGCCCCTCTTGCAATGGGCAACCTTGAACATATGCATTTGGGGAGATGAGATTTTTGACTGTCTCCACTATAAGACAATTAATAGAATGCTTTATTCCATGCAAAATAAAGTATATAAGGTGCTTTTATTTGTTAATAATAGATTTGAGGGAATGCTCAAGTTCTGGAGTGGTTCTGGATTATCAAGGCAAATTTAACTTTTCGCGTTGTTATTATACTATCTATCTAAAATTAATCAGGTGATTTACTGGAAAAGTCTTTACTCTTCTTTCTTATCCTCACAAAGTACTGAGAGATTATTTCCAAAAGGTCAAATTTGAAGAAAAAACAAACAGTTGAATAGACAAGGAAAATGAACTTCATTACTGAAATCAGGAACACAACCATTAGAAGCTAAATGAGCATTGTAAGACTTGCAGTGAACAAAAAAAATAAGCAAACTCCCATTTATTGCCTATATTTCCTTAGGAGAAACCTACATCTCTCTTACCTTATTGCCTATATGAAAACTACCTAAGTAGACATGACTTGTGAAGATTGAATGTTTCCTTTCTTTTTTCCATTTCTTATTTCTTAACAATTTACCCATTAAAAGAAGTAAAATTAGTCCTGGTGAATGAATTGCTTTCTCTTTCTGTTCTACTGAATATACTGTTTTAATGTATATTTAAAAATGAATCCTTACAAATAAAAATAAATTCAAACCATAGTATTTCTCTGCATCTCTTCCAAAGAATACCTTTACAGTAAATAAGCTTAGCTTATGAAAGAAGCTCTAAGCCATTAAAAAAAAAAAATCATGTGTTCTCAGCCTTCATGGCCACCTGTGTCACCACCTGCATGACATACTGACCTCCATCAGAGGCAGTGACTATCAAAGATGGAAAGAGATTACTGTCAACACTACTAATGCTACCAAGCAGCTGATCAGATTTCAGTGTCAGCTTCTCATTTTGCTGGCTGGAATCTAGTAGCAGAATCTTGTTTTGTATCAATTCTTAAAAGCATAAAATATACATAGTCACACATTTAGCATGATGAATGTTTCAAGAAATGCATAAATATACATTTAGAATCCACCTTCCTATTTCTTTCTTTCTGAAGTTTTCACATTATTTCTTTCTGAAACTTAAAATTAATTTGAATTAGAAAAAGAATGTTGACACAATGCCAGGTAAAACCTGGCTCAACACTGAGTAAATGATTCTGTATTGGCGTCCTCGAATCCACACAGAGTCTGATGAGGCAAGATTGAAAAGCTACTACTCTCTCGATACATTGACCAATATTCTTAGAAAAAGTAGGGTTTTTCTTTCCTCCATCCGCTTTGTGATATACTTGGGGATGGGAGGCTGTTAGCAATGGGATGGGAACTAACAGCATTACATGCTACAAAGAGCAATTCCCTGAACAATTTTCCTAAGCCAGAACCAAAGCAAAGCAAATGCAGTACTTCCCCTTGCCTCTCTGTCAGCCACATGAAGAGTGGAGCTGCACGGTGATCTCCACAGGGCAAATTCCGTGACAGAAACTGAAATCTGTGGCCAATTGTATGGCGGCATAAGTCTGCCTCAAGTATGATATTTAAATATTGAATACAACATATATTTTTTTTCTTTTGGAGAGCTATCAAAAACAAAGAATTTATTAACACAGGTGTATTTGCTTGACTTCATTGAAAGAAAACACCTTTTAGCTAAAGAAAGATGCACAATGTTATTTGGAAACATGAGGATCATATTATGGTTTGATATTTTAATATCAAGTCAAATGAAACGATGACAAAATAATCCCCTTTTAAAATTATTCAATTTTATGTTCTTTGGCTAAAATATTAACAATATTTCCTGAGATCTGACCATTCAATGTGGAGTGTCTCTTTCCTCCTTTTAGAATGTTATATATTTTTAAAAATTACCTCTTCCTTTTTAAAGAGATAAGAGAAAAATGAAATGGAAAAGTTTAACTGTCAGTTAAATCTTTTATAGATAACATTTACAGCAACTGCTCTTCCCATAGCACATGCCTGAAAATACGAGAAAATTGTATTCACTGAATCTAAAGTTTCAAAGTACATACAATCAATGTGCATTAAATAAATATTAACCTGAATTTAACTTTCTTCTTTTTGCTTCTAGTTTTGGATAGAATTTTGTTGTTTAAATTTCAAATTCAAAGCTATGCAATCATGTTACCCATTTATTTTATTTTTTGCCTTTATGTTGGCATTTTTATATCTTGAAATCATTCAGGTTTATTTTCTTTCATTTAAAATTTTTACATATAATGTAAAAGACAATAATTTTTTCTCATGCAGAAATATTCCTCATACAAAGTCACAATAAAGCATGGACTAGAGTTGAGCAGTCGATGAGATTAAGAAATTATATATTCCTTATTTATAGAATCGGAAAGATAGAAGATAATTTTATAGATCATCTAACATAATTCTCCTCATTTTATGGATAAAAAAGTAGAGGTTCAGAGGAAATAAAGTGATCTGTTTATGATCACATGGCTAGTAAATGGCAAAGTTTACACGAGAATGTTTAGATCTTCAATCTCAAAATATTTTTACTCTACAGGCTCTTTATTCTTCAGGCTCCCTAATGGAGTAAAGATTAAAACAGGGTAATAATTACATGATAGATAAACGAGTGCTTAGGACCAACTAAATCAAGAAAGTATGAAATAGAGAAAAAAGTAACAAAACATTTGGTTCAGTCAGAGTCTTAACAGAAAAAATAGATGACACACTCAAATTGGGATAATTAAAAGAGGATTTAATAAATAAACAATTTACTAAGATGTGGGCATAGTGCAAAGAAAACACAAGTGATATCACCAAAGACCAGGGCTAGAAATAACTGAGCTATTATTCTTTCCAGACCTACCCTGAGGAAGGGGGGATGGTTCTGGAAGCCAAAGTCAGGATTCTGTATGGAGGGCTACTTGACAGGAGCTCTGACTTTTTGGTCAAGAGGCAGAGCCAACATGAGGGGATCTTGCAGAGAGGGAAACAGGACTGAAATCATTCACCTTTCTCTCATTCCTCTGATCTCTTACAGCAGACTTCTCACAGTAAGCAAACTAGAGTGTAAGAGTACATCTTGATATATTGTCTTCGTAGGTTAGACTCCCACGACAGGGAAAAGAGTGGGAAAGGCAAAATATGGATATAAGAGAGTAAATGAAAGTATGAGATGAAGTGTGAACAAAGGAAGAAATGATAAGCAAAAAGCTAAAAGAGAAAAAGACATCAATTTTAGAATTAGGAGCAAAAGTATTAGCTCAGTGCAAGGAGCAAAACAGTATATAATGAGAAAGTTGTATTGGATGATTAATTGTAAAGTCAGGTTTCTGGACAAAGAGGAAAAAAAGGTCAATGGAGGGGAAGAGGAAAAGTTGAGACAAAGAGAAAGTTGAGGTTGTGATGGGTATGAACATTAAAATTTAAAGAAAACAATTTTTTTTTTTTATGTAAACCTGTTCCAGTTGGTCCTGGACTAGAGAGAAAGTTCTATTAGATAGCACAATTCTAACATTTATGAAATACTAAACATGTAAGCTCCATGGGAATATCGAGAATTTCCAAATTACTTCAAGTCTAAAAAATATGTTCACTTTTTTTTTTCTTTCCTCGCTTGGCATAGGAGACTTTTACAGCATTTCCCTTGTTATTTAGTTGCCTAACTTTCCTGATGTTCCACTGTATGCCTGTGCTTCCTATATCCACTACTAGTCCCATATCTTTCCTGAACAAAATCACTCATGTGCATCTTCCCTATGACTATCCCCACAGATGCCATACACATCTAAAACAAGTGGGTCCACCATTTTCCTTCTGATATTGCTCTGTCTTGTTTCTGGTTATTTAGAATTTGATTTCTTCCACAGGAACTCTTAAGCTATATAGAGAACAAAGAAGACAAATACCCCAAGTATGTGAGACTCATCTCCTATATCAAGAAGACTAGAATCTGCTTCTCTTTTCTTTTAGTCTCCATGTCTTTTTCTGCTTCTACCACATATGCATAGCTCTCCTTCCACCAGCACGCAGAATTTTCATCTTCTTTCCAGATTTCATTGCCAATCAAAACATAGACTCCTTTTGCTAGGACATTTATCAAACTCAGAATAAAATATTTGTGACTTATAATTTACTTTAAGATAATGCTGTCATTTGCCTGCATTTTTTATTTTCTTTGCTATTTTATTGACCTCTTTAAACTTCAGTTCCCGCATCAATAAAAAGTAAATAATAATAGCTTCTTCCTCATAGGTTGTTAAAATCATATAAGATAATTTTTGTAAAGTGCTGATCACAGCACTGCAAATAATAAAAGCTCTTTAAATGTTAACTATTATTATTATTGCTCTCTAAATAGCTGTCCATAATGGTCTGATAATTTATTATGAAAGATGGTAATGAAGCAATCTAAGGGGTCAAGATGCTCCTCCCAAGGATGAAGATAAAAGAATATGTTATCCTCATTATAATCCCTTAGTATCAATGAGTAAGATTATCTCTAATAACAAGGTTTTTTTCTCTCTCTCATAAATGGCACATATTAATCTCCATTGGTCAGATTAGCCAGACTAGAATAAAGTTACATTTTTTAATAGTAGCTTTATTTTTCCAGAGCTTGTGCTTAATGAATCATATTTGGGGCATTTGAATTAATCTTTAAAAACTAATAAAAATATTGCAGATTATGGTTTTATAGGCATTCTGAAATTTTTGAGAAATAACTTTGTAAATGTATTATTAAATGCATAACGGTCTTGGAAAAACCTCTCTGCTATAAGTATATAATCTAAAATGAAAACATGCCAACTGACTAAAATGAAAAGTATAATCTGAAACTGAAACAGGATTAACAAAACCACACAAAATAACCCAAATTAACACCACTACCAGATTATGCATGGGATCATTCTTACATGTAGTAAAATGATAAATATGGCCCTTTATTTTTAATTGGTTTATATTTGAAAATACAGAAAAGCACAGAGAAATAATCTAACATTGTATCCACATCTCATATTTAAGAAATATGTTATCACTTTTTCCTTAGATAATTGTGGAAAGACATAAAACAGTAAAGTTTTGATCAAAATTCTTTTTGTGCAGCCTAATTGATTCTATTTCATGCTATCCCTTTTGCATCCTGGTCATAAATACTATTTGAAATTGAAACTTATCCTTCCTATCCACATTTTCATACTTTTACATAGAAATATATATGTTGTTTTATATACAAATATATAATACATATGATTTTTATTTGTTGGAAAATTTTAAACAGGTATCATATCATATGAATTCTTAAGAGTTGCCTTTTTCTCTCGACTTTTCTTTATTTACTGTGACTGCTGTATATAAAACTATCCACTTCTAATAATGGATATGTAGATTGTTTCTAGGGTTTTTCTCAATAAACAACAATGTTGCACTGAATATCTCTATGCATATTTTCTTGCACGCATATACAAGAGTTCTGAAACGAACACAGCACTTAGAAGTGGAATGTTGTAACTTGACTAACTTAACTAGATATTGACAAATTGTTTTCTTTTCCTTCCTTTCTTCCTTCTTCTCCACTTCCTGTTCCTTTTCCTCCTGTTCATCTTCCTTTTTTCTTAATAAAAGCCCATTTAAATATTTAGTTGTAAAGTGCGGTGATGGGTTAGCCACTTCTCAAATATGGCAAAGATTACAACTTCCCATAGACTTTACAACTGAATCTTTTCACTAATACAGCAGCAGGATTTGAAGATTTAATTAACTCTTCATTTAGAGTTTGACAGTCCTAATAAACCTATATTCTTCTAAAACACTGACTCCATCCAGTAATTTATATTTTCATTATAGTAATGTTACAACCTGTTTTGATTAAAATTTTCTGCAAGAAGCCCTTGTTTCTACAGTTAGACTCTAGAATATATTTTTTAATTAAATGAAATTTCTATAAAATGCCACACACCAGCAAGAACTACATGAACTAAGGACTACTCCCTAATAGATTTTTGTTTCATTGTTATTGTTGATATTCAAGTAACCGTGTAGGTTATACATACATATTTGGTCATAATTTTATTTAAATAATGACACAGTTTGCTGAGTTAATCTTATTTAAAAAGAGGATTTAAGCTCATGTGAAAAATTCAAAACATCGTTCTTTAAATATGCATTCTATATTATTAATATTATAAGGTTTTATATTTGACTTTCATGATTTATCAAAATATAAACAATAGTATTAGTTTGCCTTTCCTTCTTTAATTCAATTCATGTACCGCTCAACAAGTTTTGATAAATTCTTATCATTTTTCATCATATTAAATAAATAAATAAATAAATAAATAAATAAATAAATAAATAGAACTCTTTTGCCTTAATTTCAAGGCCTTCAATAACCTAGCCCAACATATTTGTAGTGATTTAACTTCTATTAATCCTCTACACACATTCTACACCCATTTCTTATTTTTGTTCATCAAAAACAAAGTCTAACACAGATCTCACTGGGCTAAAATCAAGGTGTCATCAGGGCTGTGCTCTTTTTCCAGTTTGTAGAGAACATCTATATTCTTTGACTCGAGGCCTCCTTCTGCCGTCTTCAAAGCCAGCAGTGTTACATTTTTCTGACCATTCTTCCATAGTCATAGCTCCCTCCCTCTTACCACACTGTAGTAGCTTCTCCAATTTTAAGGATGCATGTAATGAGATTGAGTTCACCAGAATAATCCAGAATATTCTACTCATTTCAAAGTGTGTAACTTCCTCACAACTGAAAAGTCTCTTTTGCCAAATACAATAACATAAATTCCAGAGATCTTTGGGGACCATTATTCTGCCTATCATGATTTTCTTCTATTCCTGCCACCTAACAAAGTTCACCTCCACCCATAAAATTAGAGCATGCAATGGGTGATTAAGACTAAAGATTATTTATTCAACCTCTCATTTTACAAGTGAGGCCACTAGTCTCATTGATGCCAGATAGTAGATTTTTAATAAATATTTTTTAAATGCTCAATGAAGTAATTTGTCTTTCTAGGCCTCACTCAAATAACATTTCTTTGAAGAATCAAATATGTCAGCTTAAATGGATTTCTCACCCAAAACTAGTCTATTATTTACCATCTGACCACTAACCTATATTTTATACTAGGACAAATATTAGTTTCTACTCTCTGATATTATATTTATTGTTTCATTTTATCATGTTTATATTATATAATAATTTTTTATAGTTTTCCCTTGAGTTTATTTTTCATTCATTTATTCCACTGTGAATTTCCTGTGCCATATTTTACTAATCTGGGTTGGTTCTGTGTCTAAAGAACTGCTCTGCAGTTCACTTTCCTTTCCGAGCTTGCCTTTGTAATTCCATCACAGAAGACATACTAGAGCAGGAAACATTACAAGGGGTAGATTTTCCATTTTTTCTTTTCTTTTCCATCATTTCTGATTGCAATCAGTGTGGCAACTCAGGTTGGATTATTATTCTGGGCCTAGCACATCTGTAATTCATGAAGATAGACCTGTGTGCCTATCATATTATTTTTTTCTACCAGGAAGAATAAATTTTATTCATAATTGTCAGCCCAATGTCCAGCATATTACCAGCATATAGTCAGCACTTTAATAAACATTTATTAAATGAATAAATAAAACTATGAATGAAAGTTTAACATTAAAATTAGACTGGTCGGTGTTAGTGTGTCAGAGCTCTGGATGCAAGAGCAGCATGTGTAGGTAGATTTGGCTACTCCACTTTCTCAGCTCACCATAGATACTCCTGTAAAACCCTTGCATTGTTGATAATATGTATATGTATATTTTAAGAATGTGAATATGATTTTTTCAAATGTTAACAGTCAATAAATTGTCTTCCAGAAAATGTTAATGAAAAAGTCCAAGACAACTATTTGGCTTAAAAATGAAGTAGTAAAATCTTCCATAATAGAATTTATAGCAACCACAAAATAATTACAAAATTATTTTAAAAAATACATTTAATCCTCACCTTTATTTTTGGAGAATGCATCTCACTAAAATGACTTCATTCAAAAATACACATATTAACACGGATGTCTTATCAAGGTAGTTTTTTATTATACTTTTTGTATGTTTTTATTCTCTGACAGACTTTTAACTCCTTGGGGTGTCTGATACATTTTGTATCCTTAAAATAGAAAGTTTCTATTTCTTGAAAAAAGAATTAAATTAATGAATGAGTGCATATCTCACTTGGTAGCATGCCATCCTCAGAAGTCTACTGATCATTACTGTGTGCAAGGGACTGTAAGAACTGCAAATGATCCCTGCCATCATGGAGTAAGAATGAAGAACAACTCCAAGTAAAGAATCATCTACCTCCATATATAAGGCTCCTAGTTATAGGTGAATCAAGGTGTCTTTCTAATACCGCAAGACTTCATGGCCAGATTAGCTTTCAATTTACAATCATTAAATAAAGTTTTCTAACTTTTGGATCTGATATTTATAGTTTTCTTCACATTCAAGATGATGCCTTCCTCTTTTCTTAATAGAAAGCCTACTTGGGAGGAAAGAGTTGCACTAGTAAAAATGGAACATATATTTTGATATATACAAAATTTTGAAATTTTAAGTCCTGTATTCACCTAATTTATTTTAGGATTAACTTATATAACTAGTCCTTGAATTTAAATAAATTTTAAATTATGAAGTTTTTGCATTTATATTAGTAGGATACTCTAGTGTAATTCTTTATAACTTTAGGAGTTCAAGGACAAAAAGAAAGTACATTTTTCTTCCTAGTTCGCTAATAATGAAACAGGAGCATGGAATTTTTAAGTATCTTATTCTAAGCCATATAATGAGTCCTGATTAAAATCACTGTTGAAAATCAAAGCTTTTTGTTCAATGAGTTCAACAATGAGCCATTCATCTTTCTTGGACATTTTGCATAAGTAATAGCAACTCAAATATAAGAACAATTCCAGTGGCCATAATATCTATATTCATTCTACATTACAGGTTTTAATTTTCTGTTTATGAATTCAGCATATTTCTCTGAACTAGACGTAGTGCAGTGTTTTATTATAGGAAATCGTATTTTTTCTGTAGGTTGTCAGGAAACAGTTACCCAATTTTACTAAGTTATAACAACAGTTCTTATCCAAAAAGCTGTTATTAGCCATAAAAATTAAATCGATTTACTGGCATGGCTCTCAAATTAAGAAATGCTTTATGAATAAATAAAATAATAGATGGCATCTCAAAGGGAAATGTACAGTTTATATATTATCAGCCTACTTCTTGCTCTTACATTTAGTAATAAAATAGTTACTATTTGGAATTGAGATGTCTCAAACTGTGGTGATATTTTGACAAAAAAAGATAAGAAAAAATAACTGATAGCCTAATAATAATAAATAGAAATCTGAATTTCCATAATACTCATAATATTCTCTGATAATTTTAAGATTTTGTGAATATGGATACTATAACTCATCTTTTCTATCTCATTCTCAACTTTTCTTTCCCAGTCTATTAAACTAAGGTAAACTCTTTCACATTTTATATCTTCCTAGTGATCGCCTACAAAGTAAATATGACTACCCAGAGGTATATCAACAAACACCTTTTATATGTCAGTTTTGTGGTGTCCCATGAGAAATTATCAATATTTTGAGAAATTAATTTCCATCACTATTCTTGCTATTACTAATCTATTCTGTATTACATGAAAAAACTAACAAAAGATTAATAATGGTGCAAGTGTAACATCATAACTATTACAAATTAAGGCAAAATATAATTATTGAAGGAGAGAAATTGACAGGATTAAAAATTTCAGGTAAAAAAAATAGGCTTGGCACATTAGACTTAAAATATATTTGAACAAAGAAGAGGAAGAGCACAAATTAAGAGTGGCCCTCTTTTCATTCTATTATCCTTATCTATGTATCTTCGCCTAGACTTCAACTGACCGCTATATTCCTTTGGGCAATAAATGTTTCTCTATAACTTAGACCACTTTTCTGAGCAAAAAAAACATACTTATCAACTATTTCACATCTCCCTTTGCTTGTCCTTAAAATGCCACTGACATATATTTGGTACATTGATACCATTCTTAACCCTGCCATCTTCCTTTCCTGCCATAATTAATCCATCACTCCCATTACCTTTGTTAGTTTTTTCTCTGAATTATTTCCTGAATGTATCAACTTCTCTTTATTTCTAATTCACCACCCTATTCCAAACAACCATCTTGAACTATTGAAGTATCAACTTAAGTGTTCTCTCAAATTCTGCTATTGTTTCCTTCTAATCCATTATCCACACGGCAGCCACACTGATCTTTTTTAAATGTAATCTAACATCATGCTTCTTGTGATCTTCTAACTACCATGATCATTCTCAGTACTACATCCTCACTGTGCTTTCTCCTACTACAGGGTTTCTGCCCATGTTTTCTTCTGAATAGGCTATCTTTTTCTTCTCTCTTTACCTAGTCATTCTTGTTCATCCTTCATACTTCAATTCCCTTGTCCTTTCATAGGAAAGCTTTCCCAATCCTGGCAAAATCAAATTGCCCAATTATATGCCCTAAAGAATGAAGCACTATTATTGTACTTATTGTGTGATTATTTTATCAAAGTCTGTCTCTTCCACTAAACAGTAAATTCTAAAAAGATATAAAAGACCTATGACTTTATTCATTATGATAAATCTAAGATAAATCAAGTGAATGCATAGAGTAGATGCTCAAAAAATATTAGTTTAATATGGCCATCAATTATAAGTAATTAACTGCACTAAATAATTGTAAAATATATTTTTAAATAACAGAAAACATATGAAACACTTAGAGCTATATTTAGAAAAATAATTAAAGAACCTATATACTAAAAACTAGGGAAAATTTTTGAGACAAGTAAGAAAGAAAAAAATGGAAACATACCACTTTTGGATTCGAAGACTCACTATTGTTAAGATGTCAGTTCTCAAATTTATTTGTAGATTCACTTCAATTCCAATCAAAATTTTAATGACTTTTTTTAAAGTTGGTATGATGATTTTAACATCAATAAAGAAACGCATGGGACTTAGAACAGCTAAAACATTTTTGATGAAGAAAAAGTTGAAAGACTTACGTTACCTGTAAATGTATCCAGACCAATGAGAGAGAAGAGAGCATCCTTAAATAAACAAACATATAAGATCTATTGATTTCTACAAAAGTGCCAAGATAATTAAAAGAAGAAAAAATAAATTTTCAACAAATGGTGATAAACAACTATAAATCCATGTGTAAAAATTGAACTTTGACCCTTATACTAAATATTTTTCAAAAATTAATTTGAGAAGTTATAGACTTAATGCATTATAGACGTAAATATAAATGCTAACATACAAGCTTTTAGAAGAAAAGTAAAAGAATTTTTATGATTTTAGAATAAGCAGATGTATTAGATAAAAACAAAAAAACAAACTATAAAAAATTGATCAATTGAAATTCACAACAATTTAAAACTTCTACTCTTCAAAAGATACCATCAAGAAAATAAAAGACTAATAGGAGAAAAATTTGTGTGTGTGTATGTGTGCATGCATGAAAGAAAAAGAGAGCATTTATGCATGTATAACAAAGAACTTTAAAGAATACTTATAACTCAATAAAAAAATTCAAAAAAATAGGCAAAAGACTTGAACAGAATTTTTTACAAAAAGAAGGTATATGGATAGCCAGTAAATGCATCAAAAGATATCCAATATCATTAGCCAACTTAGAAATACAAATTAAAACCACAAGACACCACCAGCCACTAGTATGGCTAAAATTTAAAACACCAAATATTGGTTAGGATGTAGATAAAATTAAATGTTTATAAATTTCTGGTTGTAATGTAAAATGGAACATCCACTTTGGAAAGCAGTTGGGCACTTCCTTATAAAGGTAAACATAGAATATCCAAGAGAAATAAAACAAATGTCCACATGAGAACTTATACGCAAAGGTTTATAGCACCTTTTCTTATAAAAGTTTCAATTAAACACAGTCCAAATTTGCATCAGTGCATGATTAGATAAACAAATTTTGTATAACATACAATAGAATACAATTCATCCATTTAAAGAATGAACTACTAAGACATGAAAGGACACAAATCTCAAAATGTTATATTGAACAAAAGAATCTAAATACAAACAGAGAATATATTCTAGAATTTCATTTATGTGAGATTCTAGAAAAGGCAAAAGTAATATATAGTAACAAAACCAGATCAGTAGTTGATTAGGGCTGGGGGACTGAATGGGCTTATTAATGGCAAAGAGACACAGGAAACTTCTCAGTATTGGACGTGTTCAATAACTTGATTGTAGTGGTGCTTACATGGATTAATATATTTGTGATATATCAAAGTGTACTTAAAGTAGGTAAATGCTATTGTACATAAATTATACTTTAACAAAATTAAACAAATGAAAAACTAATTTATCATTTCAATATTATGAGTTAAAAAATAAGTAAAAGACAGGAAAAGGAAATGCTTTAGTCAACACAACTGATATCAGGTCTCATGCGAAAGTGAGGCAGTGAGAAGCCCAACATCCTCAAGGAACTGAGAGGGTTTACAGTAATCATCTAGGTCCCTCTTTTCTTTGGTAAACACCAAAAATTAAGCTTTGACAGCATCTACTCGCTCTTCCCCCCTAAAAATATTTTGATCACTACCCCACTGAAAAGTTCATGAGTAGCTTAGCTTATATAGCCCTTGATTAACAACCTCCTTACATCCCATTACATATCATTACATTTTTCACTGGGCCTCCTCTACATCTCTTGATCTGAAATGTAACCTTGTAATTCTCTGATAACACCACATCCCTGTAAGTTTTCTCAAGTAAAGGTCATATATTGCCCCACACACCATAAATAATAATATAGAGTTGTGTCAATGTCTTCTTTGTTCCCTGTACTACTTTCAGACTATCATCGTTGCTTATTTGTGGTTTACGTCATTTCAGTTCTTCAGCCCTCCTGATCCTCTGTACTATCTACCAATCTCTTGGTCATTTTTCCTTTTTTATTAATAATGTTGGCACCCAGCTCACATTGTTCCTCTATGGCTTGACTGTAATATTATCTTTAAATTTTATGTCTTAAATTCTATATCTTCAATGGCATTTTCCTACACTCCATTTCAACCACACTTTTCTAAAACCACAGAAGAAATCAGACAATCATGTTAAATTACTTTAGAAATCTCACTGTCTTACCACAGTTTGCTCTAGGAATGGAAAGAGTGTGATGGAGTCACTCTACTACTGCAATTATACTTTTTAAAAATATTTATATCCATCAAACCATTGCCTTATTGATCATCTTATCTATCTTATCTATATTTGTCTATCAATATTTCTATTTACATTTGTCCCGTCTATTTTGATTATGATCCATATTCTTCACTACTCTTGCCATTTATAAAATTTCTTTGTTCATAGAGAAATGCTAAATTCCTAATCCCATGCAAATACACTATGTATGTTCTCTGTGCTTATAATCTAAGTGGGGGAATATCTAGTACATGGGTTGACATAAAAAATTAATATTCTTCAGTTGGGCTTTCAAAATTTTTCATGACTCTAAGTAAATTTACCTATGCTGCTTTCTTCCCCATTCCTCATAATTACTGCTTACAACTAAAACCCTCCATTGGCCCTCAAATCCTCCACAGATATGTAAAAGATTTTTCCAACTTTTACCACTAAAAATGTAATACATATATTACGTATGTACACCTATACTCACCCTTTCTTTCTTTCTCCCTTTCTCCTGATACAAAGGAAAAAAATGATATTCATCCTTCTCAAGGCCAATCCTCTTGTTTATTCTCTAGATTGCAGTTCTTTCTTCCTTCTCTGAACATTGTACTGTTAATAATTACCTCTCAACTGTATCACAAGTGTTTTTAACCTCCATCTCATTAGCTTTTAAGATCGATTATACTGCCACACCTAAATATATATATATATATATATGCATATATGTGTGTGTGTGTGTGTGTACACATATACACACACACAAATACACACAGCATCTTTCCTTGATCCAATGCTGCAGCTAGTATTCTATCTCTCCTGTCTCCATTCAAACTGGTATAATGTGTTGACTTTAGTTTTCTCTATTTCTTCATTCTGTTTTCAGTTTTCAACCCATACAACTTATTTATTCTATTATCTCCTCCCACTAGAACGTAAGTTGATGAGGGCAGGTTTTTGTGGTTTATTTTTCCTTTATTTGATTTTCTGATATATGCCAGCTCAAAGAACAAGGGAAGCTTTAGATAATTAAAGAATGTTGGTTAAAGGATTGAATCATTCAATACTATTAGTTGGTATTAAACTGGGCAAAAGGAAGAGATAATCTTACATAAAGAGTAAATATATCTTCCATAGAAGACTCCTTTCATGGCTAAACAAGACAACCTTAATTCAGCAGTTATTCAACCAACCAAATATTAATGATGATGACAACATGACTAACTATAAAATGTTTATTTCTATACGGGGACATGAAGTTTTTCCAGAACAACAAAGGACGATAAATAAAATGGAACCAAACTAGACAGCAAATTTTATGTCTGATTGCTATTAACAAACCAACTTTTTTCACTTCCTGATTTGGATACATTCATATTCTCTATCCTAATACTGAATTACAGACTTGCGTTTAATTAGATAATAAATTCTGCACATTTACATTTCCTGTAAAAAAAAAAGGACCATATTTTAACCTTTTTAATTGACTCAATCTGCCAAGTTTCTGACCAAACACTGTAACATTTTGACACTACATTTTGCAAAAAGCTTTTATATGTTGAAGCTTGATCAAATTGAATAATATATGTGCAGAGACTGGAAATATGTACTTTGCTCAACATACCTAATTAACATAATTGGCCTAATATCAAAAATGACGAGAGACTTATACTTAAAAAATATATAGATATTAAACAGACCAATCTTTCACATTAGACACTAATAGTATGAGTATATTTGTGCATGTGTGATTTAGTCAGGAATTTATATGGGAAAAAAAGTAATCAGTAAATAGCCTAAAATAGAAATAGCAAAAGAGGAAGTCTAACGATACATCTGCCTTCATGGGGGAAAAAAATAGATAAGTACCATGCTGAAATAAGTAGTAAAGAGTTAATTAAGAAGTCAAACTTGGAGGCACAGTATGAGAAAAGAAGCTTATATAAGGCTCATAGATTATCTCAAGTCAGTGCCACAGGTAGGAGAAGATGAAAAGTAGTAACATTCACATACTAATAATATCCTATTAGATTAAGTGTAGTATCAATGCGCTGCACACTAAATTGCAATGCATTCCCATGGGGAAAAAAATCAGTTTAAAACATAAAGAGAATCATGAGGTTACAGCTAGTCTCTACATCGGAATGCAAATATATAAGACCATAAACGTAAGAAAGATAGTTTAGTAAAAGCATGTGTTTGCAACCAATTATATTTAAAGGATAGTGGTTGTCGCAATGCCGAAAGCAAAAGCAGAGCTCTAAAATGACTAGATTGAGAACAGAGTTTCTAGTTTTCTTGCTCGCTTTCATCTCCATGTGACTTCTCACCCACCATTTATTGGTTGAAGATTTTAGCTTCCGTTTCACTGCATTTTCATCCAAATCTTCCATCCATCTTGATACTTGGCATTATTTTTGGTGACATCATCCTCCTTGTAGACGGCCCATCTAAGGTGACTGATCTCTTACTTCCTTAACTTCCTCATCTTTGACCACCTTATTTTCTTTCACCTCAGCCACCTACTCATATGGTCAAACCCTGGACTTCATCACCACCAATAATTTTACTACATTAAAAATCACCATTTTAGCATTCCGTTTGCTGACTACCACATCTTTTTCTTCCATTTCACTTAACAATTGTATCCTAACTATAACATCTAACCTGTATATGATTAACACCACCAAGTTTTATTTTGTTATTTCATTCTTCTCCACTTCCCATCTTCATACCTTCTTAATTCAGTTTAGAATAAATGATTGGTCATTATAATCATTCCTTGAAAATGGACTCCATTCTTTTGTCCTCCCTCTGTCATATTTGCATGGCCAAACCTCAAACCTGGCTTAATCAAATTATCTGATTTCTCTATACTTTTATATAAGAAATTGAATATTGCAGCAAAAAAATTCACAAATGAACTGTTATATTTTATTTTTTATTCATAAATTTCAACCTGAATTTAATTCTTCGTGTTATTCTGTATTACTACATTTCCCAAGTAAATCTATTTATCTAGACAGTAAATTTACTGTCTAGCTTCTATTTATCTCCACTTCCATTTTTGATAAATGATCTCATACTTTATTGAGAAAGCAGAAGCCATGAAAGATAACTCCATCATTCTCCTACCTCCAAATCTAAAAAAAAAAAAAAAAAAAAAAAAAAAAAACTTTCTTATACACTCTTTTCTATATTTTTTTCTTCCTGTTAGAATGGAATTAGTGACATGACTCTGTTAGTCATGACTGTGACTGACTATGGTCAAGTTGGCTTGAGCTACAGAGTCTAACTGCTCTCATCTTCTCAAGGATGTTACTCCATTAAGTTGCATTCTCCTTGCCAGATGTACCAAGTTCTCTCTCTTTCTAATTATTCCTTATTAGCCTACAGATATGGTCTAGTAGAATCCATATTTAAAAAACAAGCTTTATTGACCCCACATGTTCTTCCAAAGATTATATAATTTTCAACTTAGTTAAATAATAATAATAATAATAATAATAATAATAATAATTTAAAAACTTGTTTAATGAGTAGTTTACTGCCACCTCCAGTTCCTCGTATTCCAATTATTCCTCAACTTTCTTCAGTGTGGTTTCTAGCTACCCAACTTGATTGATACTCTTTCTTTCAAAGTCAACAAAAACCTATACATTTCCAAAATTCAATTAAACCTTTCTATTCTATTCTTAAATGGTAGCTCAGCGACATTAAAGATAGTTTCTCACCCCTCCTTCTTGAATACCTTTCTTGGTTTCTACATCACTACCCATTTCAAGTTTTCCTCCTGCCCCATCAGTTCCTCTTTTTCCATTTCCTTTGCTAGCTATTCCTCCTGTGACCAATGTGAAATTTTTGGATTGCATCAAAATACTATGTTGAATCACCTTTTCTCTTTGTCTTATACTGTCTCCCAAGATCATCATGTAGTATGAAATATCTTTATTCTGACTATTTTCAAATCTGCATCTTCATCTAAAACCTTTTCCAAGTTCCAAATTCTTGTTTCTAACTGCTTAAATTCTAAATTTCTATATTTAACTGACCATTTTATATCTCCAACTTAGATGGCTTAAGCTGGGCTCCTCCAACGTATCTCAAAAAGAAATTTGTGTTTTCTTTTCCTTCAATACACTTCTATTTCGATATTTTGGATCATAGAAATTGACACATCATCTTCTAATTTCCTTATAAGCCTGGCTTCTTACTCCCTTCATCAATCTATCATCATTGAAATATATCATTTTAACTCAACCTTCAAAATATATCTCAATGTGCCCATTTCTATTTCTATTACTTTCATCCTAGTTAAGCCACCAGCATCTCCAACTTGAACATTTGCACGTCTCACTCCAGTATACCTGATTCCATTTTTATCTCATTATAGGCCATTTTTCCATAGCTACAGAAATGATTCCCTTTTAGAACATAAGTTTAAACATGTCCTCCTCTTTTTGTATGAAATGGTTTCAAGAGTTCCAATTGCTCTTTAGGGAGAAAATTACTTATGTTAAATTATTCTTTTTCTCATAATATATCACTCTACCTTTCTATCACATCTCACTATGCAACAGCAACACTATCCTCATTTGCTATCCTTTTTGCCAAGGTATTTCCAGCCTCAGAACCTCCACTTGCTATTCCTATGGCTTGCAATTCTTTCCTACTGGCTCTTGACATGGCAATTATTTTTTAACTTCAAGTTTCAGTGAAAGAAAAAGAAAGTAAAAAAGAGAGAGAGAGAAAGAGAAGAAGAAAGAAAAAAATGTTAAAGAGTTAAAAAGAAAAGAAAGAAAGAAAGAAAGAAAGAAAGAAAGAAAGAAAGAAAGAAAGAAAGAAAGAAGGAAGGAAGGAAGGAAGGAAGGAAGGAAGGAAGGAATAGCATGAAGGAAGAATAGGGTTGAAGTTGAATAGTACAGGCTGAAGAAAAGAATTTTAGGAACTTCATCCAATAAAAAATGGGCCCTTTCTGCTCTCAGTTACTTTAATTAAATATACTATATTTTCACAATCTGTAATTAGTTGTTGTACATATTTGTTACCTGGTTTGCTGTCCATCTCAGGCTAAAATAGCGAAGAATTTATTAGGCATCAAACATTGTCCTGGGCATTTATCCATATTTTCTTCCTTAGCACAGCACTCTGATGTATGCATTGTCATCACCATTTTACATGACCTCAGAAAGATAAGTACTTGACTAAGATTTCATAAATAGTGAATGATGAATCTTAGATATTATGTTTGCCCAACTCCAAAGCTTATATTCTTTCTACGATTCTACATATCTTCACAACTTTTTTTTTCTATTTGAATATATTTAAATTAGTGCCCTTTGAATCTGAGAATTAAGGTGTAGTCTCAGAAGAAAACTATAGAAGCCCTACTTTTCATCTCCTAAGGGACTTCCAAAAAATAAGGAGTAGAAAGAGGGAAGGAGAAAGAGAAAACCCTTGAGACTAATTTTTGATTTACAGAGGTTAGCTGTTACATGATGCCACGGACTTAGTTAATAAGTGTCAGAGTAGAAACTGGCTTCTAGCCCTAATCCAGAGCTCTCATTCAAATAACATACTAATATAAACTAAAAACATAGCTAAATAATAATATAAAAATGAAAATGTAAGTTTGCATTAGGCACAAGTAAACCAAATCATCAATAGAATCCATTAGCTTAAAAAAAAAAAAAAAAAGATTGATATCAGACCTTTTGGATATGAACCCTTAAGTCTTTAATCACATGGACAAAGTTGCTCACATTGTTGATGAGTTTATTATTTATTTCTTCTGAATGTTTAATCTTCATATTTTTGTAGCTAGACTCAATGTCCTCATCCCACCCAACTACAGCTTCATATTTGTTTAGAAGCATTTTGTAAATGAATAAACTAACAAGCTGCCAAGGGTTCCTTTAAGATAGTAGTCACAACAACAAAAAAAATAACAACAAAAATTCAGAAAAAAAAAACATTTTTGATAGGAAAAAAGTAGAGCTGCTTTGGACTTTATATATGTATTTTACATATTAAAATATTAAAATGTACATATTAAAAAATTTTGATTACACATTCAGAATAACCATAATATTCTCATTTCCCACGGTCTCTAGAAGTTTTATTAAAGCCATATCTAATAGCAGCTTCTGCCCAGCCATCTCAATCTATAATTATATTACCCTTCTGAATCTCTCTATCACAAATTCAGAGTAGATTGAATTAAACATGGAAGAATGAGAGACATTCTCATCTCTCCCCTTGAAACAACAAAAGCTGAACATCTAAAACTCAGCAAAAAACACACAAACTGCACACCAACACATTTGTGTGTGGGATCTGTGCATAATGGTTACCACGAGTCAGAACCCTGGGTGTCGAATGGTGGACTGGGAGAAACAAAGAAGCTATCTCTCACAGCTGGAGCTCCCTGTAGGAGGAGGAGGAGGGGAGAAGGTGTGGCTAGGTCCCTGAACAGCCCTGCCTGAGACTGCTGTGAGCCCCACGAGGCCAGCGGCAGTGCCCAGTCATCAAGGCAGAAGGCAGAGAAACAGGGACGGCAGAAAAGTGAGGATGGCAGAGAAACAACAGTTGATTTTTACCAGCCACTGTTGCAAAACCGAGGCTGAGCAGCAGCCCCCACCCTACAACACACAGGTCCCCTCCCCCCATACCCTCCGAGATAGAACGCTGTGGAATCCCAGGGGAATCTGAACAAACACTACCAAAACTGTTGCTAATACTGACAGGAAATGAGACTGAGGATAGCAAGTGTTATTAAACATCTATAAAGGGGAAAAAAAGACATTATTAAGACTTTATATAAGGCAGAGATCCAAGATGCTTGGACGCCATCTACAGGAAAACAAAAGAAAAATAACTTGTTTGCAACAGGCTAGGAACCATTATATAAAAATCTTTCTGGGGGGAAAAAAAAAGCAGAACACACTTCTATTAATGCCCAGATGGAGAAATAGTCCATTAAACACATGAACAACCAAAGCGACAAGGCAGCTCAGAAAGGAAGAAAAATCTCCAGAAAATAAGCTTACAAACATAGAAGTATGCAACTTAAATGACAGAGAATTCAGGATGGTACTTCTGAAAAAAACTCAATGAGATCCAAAACAACTCAAATCAACAATTTCAGGAATTGAAAAAACAACTAGAAGAGCAGAGCGAGGAGATCAAAGCCCTCCAAAGGAACCAAATAGAATGTCTGGAAATAAAGAACACACTGCAAGAGTTGAAAAATGAAATAGCAAGCTTGGGAAATAGAGTCGACCAAATGGAAGAAAGGATCAGTGATATTGAAGACAGAAAACCTGAAGAATGAAAAATAATGAAATAGAAATGTAAGAACTAGCTGATACCACCAAGAGAGGAGCATAAGAATAATAAGAATTCTTGAAAGAGAGGAAAAGGAGCAGGATTAGAAAGCATTTTCAGACAAATAGTTGACTAGAACTTCTCAAATCTAAGGAATGAACTGGAGCTTGGAATTCAAGAAGTCAACAGAACACTCAATTATCTCAACCCAAAAAGGCCTTCACCAAGACACAGCGTATTAAAATTTTCAAAAATCAACAACAAAGACAGAATTTTCAGGGCACGCAGGAAAAAGGAAACGGTAACGTATAAAGGAAAACCCATTAGATTATTGTCAGACTTCTCAGCACAAATCTTACAAATCAGAGAGGAGTGGAATCAAATACTCAAACTATTAAATGAAAGGAACTAACAGCCAAGAATAACGTACCAAGCTAAGCTCTCCTTTAGAGAAATAAAGACCTATTCAGACATACAAAAATTGAGGGAATTCTTCACAAAAAAGCTTGCACTACAGGAAATACTGAGAGAGGTCAGCTCATCTAAAACAAAATGACAAAAAAAAAGCATAATTAGGAGTAAGGTGACTAACAGGCTGATAAAAGCAGAAGAGTGCAACCCTCACTACGAACAAGGCATTGTAAGCTTAAAATAAAAAGAGATTTGCTATAGCAAGATAATAATGAATGTTCAGCATACATAAGAACAAAATAAGACAACAATGACTGAAAACGGGAGGATTCAAAGATTCAAATTTGCAAAAGGGAATGGAGATAAGACACACGCAGAAGAAAAGGGACGCCTGTATATATATAACTATCCTTTTCATATTTGTAATGATAACCACAGGCCAAGATTTAGAACCAAAGTATATAACATAAAACAAGAAGGACCAGAGGGAAAACCCATAAAGCCAACTAAAATACAAAAAAAAAAAGAAACACAAGAACAAGGAAGTAATGGAAACATCAAGCTACCAGAAAGCAAAGATAAAATGGCTATGGGAAGACATCATATTTCAATAACCACTCTAAATATAAATGGACTGAACTCATCAATAAAAAGGCACAGAGTTGCAGAATGGATCAAAAAACAAAACCCAACCATATGCTGCCTCCAGGAGACACAACTCAGCTCCAAAGACAAATATGGACTCAAAGTGAAAGGGTGGAAAATGATGTTTCAAGAAAATGGCATTCAGAGAAAAGAGGGAGTAGAGGTACTAATATCAAACAAAATAGACTTCAAAATAAAAAAGGTAAAGAAAGATACTGAGGGACATTTCATAATGATAAAGGGAATCATGCACCAAGAAGACATAATACTTATTAATATCTATGCTCCCAATCAGGGAACCCCGAAATATATAAAGCAATTACTAACAGAACTAAAGGGAGAAACAGACCAAAACGCTATCATAGTAGGGGACCTAAAAACCCCACAGCTGGATATGGACAAATCATCCAAACAGAAAATCAATAAGGAAATCACATCCTTAAATGACACATTAGACCAACTGCACATAATTGACATATACAGAGCCTTCATCTCAAAACAGCTGCTTATACATTCTTCTCTAGTGCACATAGAACATTCTCAAGAAGTGGCCACATACTGGGATACAGAAATAGCCTCAACAAATATAGGAGGATAGAAATCAAAACAATCATCAATCATCAAAAACCTACCAAAAACTAAAGGTCCAGGACCAATGAATGATACCAAACATTCAAAGATTTAATACCTATTCTTCTCAAACTCTTTCAAAAATTGAAGAAGAGGCGATACTTCACAATTCATTTTATGTAGCCAATAATACCTTGACACCAAAACCTGGTAAAGATAACACAAAAAAAGAAAACTACAGACCAATATTTCTCATGAACACAGATGCAGAAATTCTAAATAAGATACTAGCAAACCAAATACAGCAACATATTAAAAAGATTATACACCACAATCAAGTGGGCTTCATCCTAGGGGCACAGGGATGATTCAACATACACAAAATGATTAATGTGATACACCACATAAACAAATTAAAATATAAAAATTATATGATCATATCCATAGATACAGCAAAATTCTTTGACAAGATACAGCACTCATTTATGATAAAAACACTTAACCAAATTGGTATAAAAGGAAAGTATCTTAATATAATACAGGCCATATATGACAAGCCCTAAACCAGCATTGTACTTAATGGTGAAAAATTAAAAACCTTCCCTTTAAGATCAGGAAACAAGGCAAGGCTGTCTACTATCGCCATTGCTATTCAATATAACATTGGAGGTCCCAGCGAGTGCATACAAGAGAAAGATATAAAAGGTATCCAAATAGAAAATGAAGAAGTTGAACTGTCACTGTTTGTGGATGACAAGATTCTCTATGTGGAAAACCCTAAAGACTTCACAAGAACACTAATAGAAATAATAAGCAAATGCAGTAAAGTCTCTGGATACAAAATCAATGTTCAAAAATCCATAGTGTTCCTATACTCTAATAATGAAGTGTCAGAAAAAGAAGTGGGAAAAATAATTCTTTTTGCAATTGCAATAAAAATAAAATACCTAGGAATAAATTTAACGAAACATGTGAAAGGCCTATATAATGAAAACTATAAGAACCTATTAAAAGAAATCGAAGAAGATACAAAGAAAGGGAAGAATGAACATGGTTAAAATAACCTTATTACCTAAAGCATGATACAGATTTAATGCAATCCCTATCAAAATCCCATCAGCTTTTTTAAAGAAATAGAACAAAAAATCATCGGATTTGTTTGGAAGCACAAAAGACCCCAAATTGCCAAAGCCATCCTGAGAAAAAAGAAAGAGACTCTGCACGACTTCAAATTAGACTATAAAGCAACAGTAGTGAAAACGGCATGGTATTGGCAGAAAAACAGACACACAGACCAGTGGAACAGGATCGAGAGTCCAGAAGTAAACCCATATTTATATGGGAAAATAATTTTTGACAAAGTAGCCAAAAACATACAGTGGAGAAAAGAAAGCCTCTTCAATAAATGGTGCTGGGAAAAGTGGAAAGCCACCTGCAAAAGAATGAAATTAGACTGTTGTCTATCACCACACACCAAAATTAACTTCAAAATGGATTAAAGACCTGAATATAAGACCTGAAACAATAAAATGCATAAAAGAAAACATAGGAATGAAACTCAAGAACTTTGAACTTAAAGAGGATTTTATGAATTTGACCTCAAAGGCAAGGAAAGTAAAAGCAAAAATAAACGAATGGGACTACATCAAACTAAAAAGCTCTGCTCAGCAAAAAAGTCGTCAACATGGTAAAGAGACAACCATTTGAATGGGAAAATATATTCACAAGCAACGCCTCCAATAAGGGCCTAATATTCAAAATATACAAAGAACTCATACAACTCAATAACAACAAATGATCCAATCAAAAATGGTCAGAGGACCTGAACAGACGCTTCTCTCAAGAAGACATACAAATGGCCAAAAAATATATGAAAAGATGCTTTGCATCACTAGCTATTAGGGAAATGCAAATCAAAACCACAATGAGATATCATCTCACACCTGTTAGAATGGCTATAATCAACAGGACAAGTAATAACAAATGTGGGAGAGGATGTGGAGAAAAAGGAATCCTCATACACTGCTGATGGGACTGCAAATTGTTACGGCCACTATGGAAAGCAGTATGGTGGTTCCTCAAAACACTAAGAATTGATCTACCATTTGATCCAGCAATGCCACTACTTGGTATTTACCCCAAAGACTTGAAAACTCATATCCGAAAAGGTATTTGCACACCGATGTTCATAGCAGCATTATTCACAGTGGCCAGGATGTGGAAGCAACAGAAATGTCCTACGATAGATGATTGGCTAAAGAAGCTGTGGCACATATATACAATGGAATATTACTCAGCCATAAGAAGAGATGAAATACTGCCATTTGCAACAACATGGATGGACCTTGACATAATCATGCTAAGCAAAATAAGCCAGACAGAAAAAGTTGAAAATCACATGACATCACTTATGTGTGAGATATAAACCTAAAGGCAACAAATGAACAGGACAAATAAACAGAGATGCATGGGCAATAGACTATTGGTTACCAGAGGGGAGGGGGAAAGGGGAAAAATAAAAAATAAAAAATAATTTTTTTTTAAATAATAAATAAATAAATTACATAAAATGGCAAAAAAAAAAAAAAATCATAGGGATCAAGTTGCCCTTCAACTTATAGCACTGATATCCTGACTACAGAGGACCATATCAAGATTTAATTTCTACCTCAAAGGCATCCATCTTTCATGTAAGATACTAATCTTGAGATGGCGTAACCCAAAAACTATATCCAACAGAAATGTTCTATACTGAATAGTGACTAACTAAACAAGTTAGATTCCCTCTTATGAGGTGTTTGAATGAACGAGATACAAGGCAAGTCCTCATTTGTTAGAGAAATTGGGTAAAGAAGCAGGTGAGAAAAACAAAGCAAAGGATCAGAGTAAAGAAACAGCCTGTGACCACTTTTCTCAGAATGGGTGGAGTACACACATACACAGTCGATCCTTGACTAATACAGGTTATCTTTTTAGTTGTAATTAATTGACTAATAGTTATTTCTATCATTAAATCTGCATTGCAATGAAGTACCATATGTAATATATCTTTTCAATTTTCTAACTCATTTTTTGAGCCCACATATGCTCAATCTGATTTCTTTCAGCTGCGACTCACTTCTTCCTCAGTTGGAAGGTACACTGAGGCTAAACCCAAAGAATAAAAAGTAACCCTCTTCTGAAGTCAGACTTACAAGAATCTCACATTTGGTTCTTGCACTATTGCCATTGTCCTCATTTTTAAAATTGTATTCCTGCTAAAGTTCACTTTTGCCCAATCTTGTGGATTTTCTATCTGCCAAGGTAGTCCGCAGTGAGTCTCCATGCTGAAGTCTGAAGATATACCTCACACACATTCCAGCAACTGTTCTCACATAACAGTACCAAGGCTGGACTCGTGAGGGCCTTCCTCCCCCATCCCAATACTGCACCCTAACCAGCAAGATCTCAACACTCCCACAGCGACAACAACGATAATGGTCCTTTGTACACCAACTAAAGGACAAGTCCATGCTACTCCTTTCATATAGGAAATTATATTTCAAGGGTCTCTTTGTCCCCCTCTGCCACTGGTTATTCACCAAGGTCATTCTGAGTCCTTCTACTTGGTCTCCTGTACTTTTCTCTCAAGGAACTTGTTTCCTGACCAGGGACATTTGAGAGTGGTAGCCTTAATGAACAGAATTTCTGCCACACCCTAACCTCAGGAGAGCGGCTGGCTCCCAGCCCTACCTTAGCACACATGCAGCTTCATTGAGGTGTATTTCCATATTTTAGGGGCTTTTCGTCTCCACCTAAGACAAGCAAGAGCCTGACATTGTAAGTAATCTCTTCTATAGAGAATCTATTCAGTCTCTACTTTGACTGACAGCCCTGTTGAAATATCTATAAAAGAGATACTTTAAGACCAAACTTTCGAACATCTAAGCTCCTTGGCAGGAATAAATTAAATGCTAGCAGAAAGATATTAATTCTTAATAACTCAACATGTGAGAGGAATAAAAATAAATCTGTGAATCCTTTGCTTTCTAAAAACTTGATAGTGAGTCTATATCATTCATTTTCTTTTTCTGGCACAAAGCTCTTATTTACTGTCTTTCACAGTTATTATGTTTCTTTCTTGCCTTAATTCTGAATCTACTTTAGAAGTATTAACCAACTTTACATGGGAATTGTCAATTAAAAAATATAACTCAATGATCTTATCTTTTTAGTAGTATTATTTAGAAATAGTTAATGTTTTTAAATAGTTTTATACTTTTAATAGTGTTATTTAAAGTTTTCTGAATAGTGTTGTCCTTAATGATCTTGATAGTAATTTAAAAATTAAATGTAATACTTAAGAGTTACATGTAGTTTGCAGCTCTTGCTACCAGATCCATTTTGTAAGCCACTAGTATTTACTGACATAATCTAATATTCCTTTTAGCTAATTTTTTTTCTATTACATTGCAAACATGTGTGGGTTTTTTTTCTAACATTACTACTTTTGTTGCCTTAGCCTACTCTCTGTGCTTGGAGTTTACCTTAAATAGAATGGTTTACATTTTCTCAGCTGAAAATTATTTTTGCTTTCCTTTTTAAATACATTTTTCTAATCTTCCATTTATTTGTATTAACTCTTCTCTTCATAAATGTTAATATCACCTATCATATTTGTAACAAAGAAGATTTCATTAACAGTTTGGAAAGCATATCAATTTTCAAAATCCCTTTCACAAATTGATGTCTTAAAAATGTACCAATATATTTTAGTTTTATTTAAATGTTTTACAAACTAAAATACTACAAACAATATAATGCTTAATATAGTAGCTATAATAAAAGACTAGATAACATTAAATAGGATAATGAGAATCACTACTGAAGATATAATTAGACATCTGCATGAGATAACTTTGATATGTTAAAAAAAATTAAAAAACAAGTCTCCCTGGATAATTTAAAATGAAATAACGACCTGTATATCTATCAATAGAAACAAGCACAACTAAATGCTGAGAGGTTTTTTTAATACCACACACACAAAAAAAAAAACTTTCAAAGTTATTACTTTGAAATCTACTAACTTTATTTTAAAGTATTACTGTCAATTTAACAATGCCAGGGATTGCCCTAACAAATTTAGAAACAATAATTTAGGTAATCTCAAATGCAACCCTTTTTCTTATTTTCTTTGAATTTAAAGGATTTACATGTTATCTTTTGTATTTTTCAACTATTATTAATTTACAGGAGTGAAGGGGAGAAGGCCTAGATGATGAACTTGAAGGAGATTCAAATAATTCAAACCTTCAAAAAAAAATTATCTGTCAGTTTGAAAGAACTTTAAAGACGTTGTGATATGAAGCAGAATTATCACCACTATTAATTGCACAGGCATATTAAAAGGACCCCAGAAAGTGACCTCCTCTAAAACAGAGAATGTATATAGAAAAATATGTCTCAATCCTCTATTCCTCACTTAGATAAATGTCAAGTATATCTATCACCTCAATTAACCATAGGAAAAAAGCTGTCAAAATCTAATTCTTTTTTTGACAAGGCGTTTATTCTGAAACCAGCAGAGGGGGAAGCAGGCAGTTGCATTAGAAAGAAATGAGTGTCACAGGGGTCTGTGCTACATGGGGAGCTTGCCATGTGCAAAATGCTGATTAGAACCATGGTGAATCTAGGTGAACATGTTAGGTGTTTGTCGACTGAACTATAGTAAATCTGCGGCTTTGCAGTCTCGTTGACTTTGGAATTCAGATTGTTAACAAAATACATGTTTCCATTTCTAGCAATGCCAAGCAAAATAAGGGTGAACTGATAAAATGAAAGCACTTTACCATAAAGAATCATATAGGCAATTGCAAAGATGAAGGCTAGTTGTTTATTAAGAGCATTTATTTTATATTTTTTATCTTAAAAAATTAAATTATGAAGCAGCTTTTGACCTCACTAATACAATTAAAGTTAACAGATGGTCATTCATTTAGTCTCATAAATATTTGTTATGTATCTTTACACACAAAGAAAGGTACTAGATGCATTAGATTACACACAAAAATTATGAAGTGCAGATCTTTTTTTTCCTGGAAACTATAATGATAAGACTACGTAGTTACATCCTACTGTAATATAATTTTTAAAAACATATTGGTCATTCAGAGATACCCATGTATTGAATTGAAAGTTTAGAATTGTATTGTCTAGTACAAGAGCCATTAGCTATATGTGGCCATTTAAATTTTAATTAATTAAAATTAAATAAAACTAAAAATTTAATTCCTCCATTTCACTAGCCATATTTCAAGTGCTCAATAGTCACATGTGGTTAATGGACAGTGTATTGTCATCATTGTAAAGAGGTTCACTGTTTTAGAATGTAGAGATATTCTATCAAGCTGCAGGAATCTATTAAAATCACTTAGCTGAATCTTTATAAGTTAAAAAATAGAATTTTGACATATTCAAAAATGCAGTTATAGAATATTAAAGATAAAAAATAGTATGAACAAAGTCAAGAACCAGAAATAGGGGAGCAAACAGAGAGATGGAGATGCATTTTTTCATTTATTTATTTTTACTGATGGGAGAATAAAGGGTAGGAGTGAGAAATAAGGTCATATATTTAAGTTGGAATTGCATCTTTAATAAATCTAAATGGTAAAAAAAATTTGCACAACAGCATCATTTTTAACTTTGTTTTGCAGACAAGTATGTCTTGAAATATGGTATGCAATATGATTTTAAGTAGTGCATTTATGAGATTTTTTTTAACAGCTCTATATGTATTTTATGGGTATGTAAAAAATATATATTATTAGCACATAAAATCTGTTAATCACTGATATTATTGATTAACACAAGACTTTCATTTTCAATTAAAACAGAATGAATTGAATCAAATTCACAGATGGTCACTATGCAGTCAATGAAGAATATTCAAGTGTTATGGCTAAGGTAGTATATAGTGTGTTGACTAAAATTATCAAATACCAGCTCTAATGCATTTCAACTGTGTGATCATTGACAAACTACTTTTTTCTGTGCTTCAATTTCTTCTTCTGGAGAAATATATTAAGAATAGAGATATGAATATCTGTATTACAGAATTTGTGTAAGGGCTAATTGTAAAGCACTCAAAGGAGTGACAAGCCTATGGTAAGCACTTAAGTTTTTGTTATTATTACTGTTAATAGTGAAATTTTTAACATTATTAAATCTGTGTTTTAAGAAGGTTAATTCAGCAGCAGTATGCAACATGGATGAGAGGAGGAGATGATACAATCTGGAAAAAAAAAGTTAAAACCAGATTCAATCATTCAAAGGTCAAAAGTAGTGCTGTGACTGAACTAAGCAGTGACAATAGTAATGTTGAGAAGGGGACAAGTTTATAGACACACAGAGCTACAATAAATAGGACTTGATAAATAATTCAATAAGAATTAAAAGGAAGAAAGAGAGAAATCAAAGGAGACACCAGAGTTCTCAAGTCTAGGTAGGAGATCATCAATCTATAAGAATGATAATGAGTTTAATTTCAGAAATATTGACTTTGAAGTTATAACAAAAAATTTAGGTTCAGGTATCAAAAAACAGTGAAAATAAAGATCTAGAGCTTTTTTTTTAAAAAAAAAAAAAGTCAAACTACAGGTTTATAATCACCAGCACATTGTCACATTAAAACCATGATACCAGATGAAGTTGCCATTGGAAAGAGAGTGAAGAAAAGGATTCCTAAAAAATATCTTTGAGACAATGATTGAGATGGAGAATTTAGAGATGTAGATAAAAACCAAAGTACAGAACAATTACAAAAAGAAAAGACACAGTATTAAGTGCTGCAGAGTGATTGAGAAGAATGGGAATTGAGAGAAGTCATTGAGTTTAATAACTAGGAATTACTGGTAACCTTAAAATAATCTTGGTATAAGCCAGAACCAGTACTCAAACTTGATTTGAAGGTCAAATGTTGGTGCTCATTCAATAATTTTAGTCACAAAGGAATGAGGATAAGTATGTTAGCTTGAGGAAATATCAAGAATAAGAGAAAGTTTTTATTTATTTTTGCTTTGAATATATTTGTAGCCGAAAAAAAAATAGTGAATGTAAAAGGTGACTAAAATAGAGAAAAGATTCATTTAGCTAGAGCCTCAAGCTAGTTAAATAGGAATGGATCAAAAAAACAAGAGGGCTCAGAAAAGAAAAGATAGAGAGGAGCATAAATATGTATAGAATTTTACACTGAAATTAATCATTTAACGTATCTAAGATCAATTCTCATCATTATTTTCACTTGTTAAAAAAATTTTGCTAAGCACCAACGATATGTCAAATACACACTGTTCTAGAAGCTGGTGATACAAAAACAAACAGGACAGGCAGGAACTTGGTAACTATAGTTAACAATTTTATATTTTACACTCAAAATCTGGTAAGTGAGTAGATCTGAAACATTCTTACACACACACAAAAATTATAACTGTGAAGTGATAGATGTGATTGTGATAATCATTTCACTATAACTATGTATAGTTATATCAAATTGCAGCATTGTACACTTTAAATATATATAATTTTGTCAATTATACTTTAATAAAAGCTATAATAAATAAATGAATGAATAAATAAATAAATAATAAATATGTCTCCTAAAATCATGGTGAGTGTTATATGATCGAACTTATATAAGGTCCTAGCACATAGCATAGAGAAAGCAGCTAATGATGTGGTGTCATTGTTAAGTAAGTATGAAATTAAATAACAAACTAAGAAACAAAATATAGATTGTTTTTTATAAAAGAAAATTTCCTTGGTAATCTTTTATATTAAGCTAGTTACATATTAACATAAAGGATTTGGGGTTTGTATGTTTGTTTGTTTTAGAATTAAGTTACAAATAAGTTTTGTGACCACTATTAATAATATGTAAGATAGATTGGCAACTTGAGAGCTTGAGACCATGAGCAACTTGTGACCTCTTCATTTTTTACAGGTTAGGTTTCTAGGATATTCTCAATAAATAGTTAGTGACAAAAAAATATGAAAGATAATGAAAGTAAGCAACTTTAGCAGATTAATCTTGTAGTCTTAGTCTTATCTGTAACAAATAATTAAGGAGTGATGAAAATTTTAGTTAGTAATGTCCTGTTCATGTTTATGTATGGCTTTAAAAACATCAGATATTTTGTACTCCGTTTCTTCTATCTTAAACAGTTGATCACTACTCAGAATTAATTAGTGAGAAACTTTAAGATAATTCCCATAATTTGGGTTTAAAAAAGATTAAATGAAATAGAAAAGTAAAATAGATTATAGGTTAAAATTTTTTCTAGTGGTGTAGGTCTCCCTTTAGTGTTGCAATAAATTCTCTTTATTATTGTCAATTAGAAAATCTCATTTTTGAGGGACAGCTTGGTTGAGTATAGAAATCTTGGTTGACCTTTTTTTGTTGTTGTTCTTTCAGCACTTTGAATATGTCATCTTAATGTCTCTTGGCCTCCATTATTTCTGAAGTCAGCTTATAATTGTATTATAGTCCCTTGGATATTATGAGTCATTTTTCTCTTACTGCCTTCAAGGTTTTCTCTTTTATCTTTGACTCTGAATGTTTTAACTATCACATGTGTAGGTGCAGCTTTTCTTTATTTTCTAATTTGAGGTCATTGAGCCTCCTGTAACTATAAGTTAATATATGTGCTCAATTTTAAGAAGCAGTTTATCATCATTTTTGGAAATGTTTTTCTGTCCCTTCTTCTTTTTTTTTCCTCTTGATGCCAATTGGACCACATAGTACTTTTCACTTGCCTCTGGAGAAGCTTTGTTCATTTTTCTTTAATCTATTTTTATTTTTGCCATTCTGGTTGTACAGTTTTTTTAAAACTATATTCAAGTTAACTGATTTTCTTATGCTACCTCCAAACTGAGAGATTCACTTATTAAACGTCTGAATGTGAACAAATCAGAGTGAACAGAGGAGGAGAGAAGAGAGAAGAGCAGAGAAGGGTGCTACCGATGCAGCCCAGAGCTCATTGCAGCTTTTGGGAGGGGGAGGAATCAGGTTTCAGCATGCACTCCCCGCAGTGTACAGTGAGCATTCCTGCCTGAATGGTCAGCACATACTGCTGCTGATCTCAGCGACATAAGCAAACACAGAATGCTGAGGTGTGGCACCTATGGTCTGGCAGCCGCCGTTGCCAGGCAGAAAAACAAAGTGGTATCAAAGCACACTGTCTATAGAGGCAAAAGTATTTCTCGCTGAGCATCAAACACATGCTTCTGCTGATCCCAGTGACAAGGGTGGAGATACAGAGGCAAAGCAGCTCAGGTCTGGCAGTTGCCATTACTGTGAGGGAACAAAGCCAGAAACACATAAGCCAGCCTCATCCAGCCCACCCCAACCCCCATCCATTGCAGCTGAACCAAGCTGGAGCATCTGGGACACTTCTGGCAGTGCAGCACTGTTGTCAGTGTCTGGTTGCAGGGGACAGCACTGAGATTTCACAGGCTCAGAACCACATCACTCACCATATTCCCCCACAGGGGTGGTACCCTGAGACTGAGGCAGAGGCAACTTCCCCAGGGAATACAAAGCATTTTCTACCACCCTTCAGAAATCTGAAAAGCCAGAGAGCAGTGCAAGAAAAAGTAAAAAATTTGCACTTCATTGCCTTCTACTGGAAAACAAAAGAAATACCTTTTTCATATCAACCTACTAAACAGAGAAGTGTCACTCTTAAAAAAAAAAAAAAGCAGATTTTATTCCTATAAATGGCTAGGTAGAGAAATAATACATCAAATGCCTTGAATAACCAAGGTAACAAAGCAACTCATAAAAAAAATTTAAAAATATCCAGAAAATAAACTTAAAGACATGAAAATATGTGATTTAAATGACAGAAAATTCAAGATTGCTGTTCTAAAAAAATCCAATGAGTTATAAGAAAACTGAGATAAGCAGTTTAATGAATATGGAAATAAAATTAATGAACAAAAGAAGTACTTTGCCAAAGAGATTAAAACTTTAAAAAAGAAACAGAAATTCTGGAGCTGAAGAACTGAATAACAGAGATGAAGAATGAACTAGCAAGCTTAGGAAATAGAGCTGACCAGATGGAGGAAAAAATTAGTGATATCAAAGTTAGAAATTTAGAAAAGACACAGAAAGAGGAAGAGAGAGACTTGAGAGGAAAGAAAGGAAAGAAAGAAAGAAAGAAAGAAAGAAAGAAAGAAAGAAAGAAAGAAAGAAAAAAGAAAAGAAAGAAAAGAAAAGGAAAAGGGGAAAGGAAGAAGGAAGGAAGCTGAAGGGAAGGAAGGAAGAAGGAAGGAAGGAAGAAGGAATGAATACGACCAAAATGAGAATAATGAATGGAAAGATATAAGATCAAGAAAAAGAGAAGGAAACAGAAAGCTCATTCAAATAAAAAGTCATTAAGAACTTCTAAAACCTATGGACCTCAAATCCAAAAAGCAAAGAGAACACCTAATTATTAATCCATGGAACATTATATTAAAACCAGGAAGAAAGAATTCTCAAGGCAGCCAAGGAAAAAGAGACAGTAACCTATATAAAGGAAATGTCATTAGATTATCATTTTTTTTAGCAGAAACCTACAAGCTAAGAGAGAGTTGAATCAAATATTCAAACTATTGAAAGAGAGAAATTACTAGCCAAGAATAATATATCCAACAAAGTTATCCTTTAGATATTAAGGAGAAATAAAGACTTTTCCAGACATACAGAAGCTGAGGGAATTTGCCACCACAAAACTTGAATTACGGAAAATTCTGGAACAGAGTGGTGGTGGTGGTGGTAATCTACCTGAAACAAAAAGACAAAATGATACAAAACTGTGAGTAAGATGACTAATAGACAGAAGCAAGAAATTTCAACCCTTGTCAGACTAGGTTATTATATATTTAAATATAACATAAATGTTAAAGGAGGTAAAAACATTTAAAAAAGAGAAGACAATAGTTATTGCAATTCAGAAATGAACTTATAGCATAAATAGGAACAATAAAAACATAAAAAGGGTGGGGGTAAAGATCTGATTTTGCAAAGGAGAATGGAGATAAGATGCATTCAGAAGAAAAAGGACTACTGTGTATATGAAAATTCCTTTTGCATAAACCTAATCATAACCACACACACACAAAAAATCCAGAACTAAGACACATAATAAAAATGAAGAAGAAGCAAAGGGAAAAAATCATAGAATACCACCAAACTAACAGACAGAAAAACAAGGGAAAAGAAACAACAGAGACACAGAGCTACCAGAAAACAAAAAATAAAATGGCTATGAGAAATCCTCATACATCAATAACCACCCTGAATGTAAATGGACTGAAATTGCCAATAAAAAGGCACAGCATAGCAGATCAAATTAAAAAATAAAACCCAACTATATGCTGCCTTCAGGAGACATACCTCAGTTGCAAGGACAAATATAAACCCAAAGAGAAAGGGTGGAAAATGGTACTCCAAACAAATGGCATCTAAAGAAAAGCAGGAGTATCTTGTATCTGACAAAATAGATTTCAAGATAAAAAAAGGTATCAAAAGACAAAGATGAATATTTTATAATGATAAAGCAGATAATATATCGAGAAGACAATACTTATTGATATATATGCATCCAATCATGGAGCACTAAAATATATAAAGCAACTATTAACAGAACCAAAAGGAGAAACTGACAAAAACACAATTATAGTAGGACGCCTAAATACCTCATTGTCAGCTGGATAGATCTTTGGATAGATAATCCAAAGAGAAAATCAATAAGAAAATACCAGCCTTAAATGACACCTTAGACCAAGTAGACATAATCAACATTTACAGAACTTTTCATCCCAGAGCACCAGATTATATATTCTTATCTAGTGAACATGGAACATTCTCAAAGGTAGACCATATGTTGGGACACAAAACTAACCTCAATAAATTTAAGAAAACTAAAATCATGCCAAGCATATTCTCTGACCATGATGCTTTGAAATTGGAAATAAACTGCAAAAAGAAAGTGAGAAATACCACAAATATGTGGAGATTAAATGACATGCTACTAAAAAATCCTGGGTCAAAGAAGAAATAAAAGGAGAAACCAAAAGATACATAGAGAAAAATAAGGATGACAATACAACATATCAAAACTTTTGGGATGCAGCAAAAGCAGAAATAAGGGAGAAGTGTATATCATTACAGGCCTATCTCAAGAAAATACGCAAATAAACAACCTAACATTACATCTTTAAAAACTAGAAAAAGAAGAACAAATGAACCCCAAAGTCGGCAGAAGGAAGGGAATAATAAAAATTAGAACAGAATTAAATAAAATAAAGAACAAAGAATAGAAAAAAATTAATGCAGTGAAGAGCTGGTTCTTTGGAAAGATTAAGAAAATTGGCAAATATCTGGTTAACTCACTAAGGAAAAAGAGAAGACTCAAATAAAATCAGAAATGAAAGAGAAGTTACAACAGACACCACAAGAAATACCAGAAACTATGAAAGACTATATGTCACCAAAGTCAATAACCTAGAAGAAATGGACAAGTTCTTAGAAATATATAACCTTCCTAGACTGAATCATGTAGAACTGGAAAATGTAAATAGACTGATCAATAGTAAGATTGAAACAATCATCAAAAATCTCCAAAAAGTAAAAGTTCAGTAGCAAAAGCCTTCACTAGTGAATTCTACCAAATCCTTTAAGAGTTTGAGAAGGATTAAATATCTATCCTTCTCAAACTCTTCCAAAAAATTGAGGAAGAGTTACCTTCTAATTCATTTTCTGAGCCTAACATTACCCTGATACCAAAATCTTACAAGGATACATACACTTAAAAAAATCTACAGACCAATATCTCAGATGAATACAGAAATAAAAATTCTACACAAAATATTGGCAAATTGAATATAACAAAACATTTAAAAAGACAGAATATCACAATCAAGTGGGGTTCATTCCAGAGGCATAAGGATAATTCAACATACACAAATCAATCAGTGTGTTACACCACATTAATAAAATGAAATATAAACATCATATGATTGTATCAGTAGATGCAGAAAAATCATTTGACAAGATATGACCATCCATTTATGATTAAAACACTCAGTAAGTCCAGGACTAGATGATTTCTCAATAAAATAGGTATAGAACAAAAGTACTTCAACATAATAAGGGCCATATATGACAAGCCCTTAGCTAATATCTTACTCAATGGTGAAAATCTGAAAGCTTTTCTTCTAAGATCAGGAACAAGACAGAGTACTTCCAGTACTTCAACACAGTACTGGAATTCCTAGCCAGGGCAATCAGGCAAGAGAAAGTGATAAAAGGCATCTAAATTAGGAATGCAAAAGTAAAATTGTCACTTTTTGCAGATGACATGATTCTTTATAAAGAAAACTCTAAAGACTTCACCACAACACTATTAGAAACAATAAACAAATACAGAAAAGTTGCAAGACACAAAATCAATGTACAAAAATTCATTGTGTCTTTATATAATAACAACAAAATTACCAAAAAAAGAAATAAAAAAACAATTCCAATTGCAATCGCGACAAAAAATAAATAAATAAATAAAATACCTAGGAATAAACCTAATAAAAGATGTGAAGGACCTATCCACTGAAAACAAGACATTATTAAGAGAAATTGAAAAAAAGACACAAAAGAATGGAAAGTTATTCCATGTTCATGGATTGGAAGAATCAACATAGTTAAAATGACCATATTACCTGAGTAATGTACAGATTTAATGCAATCCCCATCAAAATCCCAATGCCATTTTTAAAAGAAATAGAACAAAAAATTATCAAATTTGTACAGAGCCACAAAAGACCCTGAATAGCCAAAGCAATCCTGAAAAAAATAAACAAAGCCGGAGGCATCACACTCTCTGACTTCAAATTATACTACAAAACAACAATAATCAAAACATCATGGTATTGGCAGGAAAACAGACACACAGACAAATGGAACAGAATTGAGAGCCCAGAAATAAACCCATGTGCATATAGGCAAATAATTTTCAACAAAGCAGACAAAAACATACAATGGAGAAAAGAAAGGCTCTTCAATAAATGATGCTGGGAAAATGGGAAAGCCACATGCAAAAGAATGAAACTAGAACGCTATTTGTCACTCTACACATAAATTAACTCAAAATGGATCAAAGACCTAAATGTAAGACCTGAAACAATAAAATACATAGAAAAAAACATAGGTACTAAACTATGGACCTTGGTTTTAAAAAGGATTTTATGAATTTGACCTCAAAAGTAAGGGAAGTAAAAGCAAAAATAAAGAAATGGGACTACATAAAACTTAAAAGCTTCTGCACAGCAAAAGGAGCCATCAACAAAACAGAAAGGCAACCAACCGAATGGGAGGAGATATTTGCAAACACCACCTCTGACAAGGGCCTAATATCCAAAATATACAAAGAACTCATACAACACAATAACAAACAAACAAACAAACAAACAATCCAATTAAAAAATAGGCAGAGAGCCTGAAAAGATACTTCTCCAAAAAAATATACAAATGGCTCACAAACATATGAAAAGATACTCAACTTCACTAGCTTTTAGGGAAATGCAAATTAAAACCACAATGAGATATCACCTTATACCTGTTAGAATGGCTATCATCAACAAGACAGGTAATAACAATTGTTGGAGAGGTTGTAGAGGTAAAGAAACCCTCATACACTGCTGGTGGGACTGCAAATTGGCACAGCCACTATGGAAAACAGTATGGAGGTTCTTCAAAAAATTAAGAATAGAATTACTATATGACACAGCAATGTCTCTTCTGGGTATCTATCTCCTCAAACTGAAAAAATTTGCGAAGATATGTGTACCCCTACATTTGTATAAAGAAGATATGGTACATATATACAATGGAATATTACTCAACCATAAGAAAAGATGGATTACTGACATTTGCGACAACATGGATGAACCTCAAGAATATCATGCTAAGCAAAATAAGACAAAAAAAAAGTCAAGAACCATATGATTTCACTCATGTAGAGCAACAACTGAATAAACAAGATAAACAAACAAAAACTCATAGACACAGACAACAGTATGGTGGTTATCAGAGAGAAAAAGGGGTGAGAGGAAGTAGATAGGGTAAAGGGGGTCAAATATATGGTGACAGATGATTTGACTTTGGGTGCTAACATACAGTGCAATATACAGAAAATGTATTATAGACTAGTATACTTGAAATCTATATAACTTCATTAACCAAGGTCACTCTAATAAATTTAATAAAATTATTTTTTTCAATTAAAAAAATAACATCCTGATCTATTTACAATTAGTTTGTATTGATGGATTTTTTTTCTGCATATGAGTCACATTTTCCAATTATTTTCACAGCTAGTAACTTTTGGTTGCAGACTTTTCATGATACATAATGTCTTAATTAGCTCAGCCTGCCATAATAAAATACCATAGACTGGTGGCTTAAACAATAGAAATTCGTTTTTCAGTGCTCAAACTTCTGGAAGCTAGAAGTCCAAGATCAAGGTTCTGGCCAGTTTCTAATAAGGATTCTCTTTCTGTCCTGTAGACAGCTACTTTCTCACTATCCTCACATTAGCTTTCCTCAGTGTGCATGCAGAGAGGAGGGTGGAGCTCTTGTGTTTCTTCTTATAATGACACTTATAAGATTATATATTAGATCGAGACCTCTCCCTATATCCTTATTAACTCTAATTACTTCCTCAGAGTTCCCATGTCCAAATTCAGCTACACTGGGGAGTTAATATGTAAATTTGAGGAGTACAAAATTATTTTCAAAGCAGATAATCTGTTGTAATGACTGAATCTTTCTTCTTCTTCTTCTTCTTCTTCTTCTTCTTCTTCTTCTTCTTCTTCTTCTTCTTCTTCTTATTATTATTATTATTATTATTATTATTATTATTATTATTATTAGTTTGGGGTTTCAATAAGCCACTAACTTGTCTAGACTTAAATTGAAATTTGTCTTCCCCATGATGTGGAGAAGCTGATATCTCGGCCAAGTTTTCTTGCCTTTCATTTGCTGTTTTTTAGCTTACCTCCCATGTTGGTTTCTTCTGTGCTTACTTAGTTTAGATGTCTGCCAAGGAATTAACTGAGTCTATGCTCAGATTTGAGGTTCACCCTTTTGGTGGTTTCTTACCTCCAGACCCTCCTAGTAAATTTCCAGTTGCTTTTTCATCCTGAAATTCTGCCCTCTGACAAATCAATCTACTAAGGCTTCTGTTTTCTGCCATGGAAGCTCTCTCTGTGGACTGGGAAATGCACTCAATCAAAGGCATAACAAATTCTAATACTTAATTAAAAACAATTCTGTTTTTCAAGAGCAGATCCATCTCTATTTTCTCCCTGCTTTTTCACCAGAGTCCCTGGAGTTACCTGCATACATGTATACTTTACTGGTCTTGTTATCCAGAGATATGGCAAACTTTATACTCAGAATTTTGGATTTTAGACCTTTTGTGGTGTTTCTGCTTCTAAAAATACTCAGTGATTTCAGCTGCCCTGAAATTGAGTCACTTAGGCTGATGTTGTTCAAAAATGCCACAGAATTTTACTTTCTACCTATAGCAATCTTTTAGTGATTATCTTCAAATTATTGTTCTTGATTTTTTTTTCCAGTTTCTGTAATTGTTTTCCACAGGAAAAATTGCCCTGAACTTGTCATACCATCTATCATCAGTAATCAATTTAATACATAAATCACCTCATATCACTCACACACACACACACACACACACACACACACACACACACACACACACACACACATGGTGTGGCTTAAAAATCCAAAAATTCTCTTCAAATAGAATAGAATATAAACTCAATATCCTACAATACTCTATATAATCTATCTTTTGCCTAAATATCTGGCCCCCTTTCTTTCTACTCTCCTTGTTCACTAAACTATAGCTATAATAGTTGTATCAGATGATCCATGGGTTACTTAACCGACAGTTTGCCTCATTCTTCTGCTCTGAAACAGAATTACGATTTTTTTTTACATGTTATCCTTTCTTCCATGCAAGCTACATATCTCAAGAATGTGGGAATTTTAGATTTCTTACCTCCCCAGACATACCCAGACATAACCAGGATTGATCTTTTGGAAGATTTGATAACATCCGAAGTTGACAGAACTTCTCTGAAAGTCTCTCCTCATTCTTCTAAGAGATATTCAGGAATTAATTTTCTTGCTCTATGAATTTGAATGATGAAACTCTTATAACTACTGGCATTCATCTTACAGCCAAAAAGTGAACTGACCTTCAAGGGATATAGATAAAAGGTTAATGAAAACATATTAGGAAGAAAAATGGAAAAAGATAAATAAACTTGAGTTCTTGTTGATGGGTTCTGCTGGGAAAGGCAGTCTCATGCTTGCAGTTTTTTTTACCCTCTTAGCCACTTAAGAATGGGTCTTGAGCCTGGAAAGAGATAAAGAGCCCTCACAGTTTGTGCAGGGCTTATTACTTTGCATGGGAATGTCTTTTCCTGTTTAGATTCAATGTGGTCTCCTTTATTCTGTTTAAGCATGTGCATCATATGGCATCTGGCCAATGCCATTGCTATATCTGTACCTTGCCAGGAGGGGACAGGGTCCTTCTGCTGCAAAACAAGATGGATGTATGCAGGCCAGTTGCCCTGTGTCAGCTGCCAGAAGAGACCCACTATCTGTGAGAGACCAATGCCCACTGCAGAAACTGATCTTTTTCTGTCCCTTTTTTCTACATCCAGTCCAGTACTTGACCACATTGTGTTTTCCTTGATGACTCCAATATCAAGATGAAGTGGGCAGAAGTGTTTGAATTTCTACTCCTAATAAAATAGGCAACAGATGCTACTTGCTTGATAGGATCGAATAATTTTGAAAACTACCTGACCTTGACCTTCACACTTCTAGTTATGTGAGCCAAAAAGCGTCCTAATTGTTTTAAACTTTTGGAATTTTTTTCTCTTCCTCAGGAAAAAAAGCATACTGGTCTTTTTTCCATCCTACAAAAATGCTAAGCTTATTTTTGCCTTCAGGCCTTTTCAATTAGTATTACTTCTACTTACCTCTTCCCCCAGATATCGATTCACCTACCTCCTTTTCATCATTCGGATCCCAATTCAAGTACAATCATTTTAGACAGTCTTTCTCCAAGGAGCCTCTCAACTGCTATTTAGTCAACTTTCCTATTTTATTTTCTCCTTTTAATTTATCACTATTTGATATTATATTATTCATATTTTTAATCTACATTTCCTAGTAAATATGTCAACTTTTCTAAGGCAAAAACTGTCTTGTTTATTACTACATCCTCAGTGCCTAAAAGAGAGTTTGACAGCTAATAGACCCTCAATAAATGATTATTAACTGAAAAATAGTAGAAATGTATTAATTTAGCTAGAAACAGTTTTAACAATAAAACTCATTCTTCATTAGAATAGAAATCTCCCAAACTTACATTATAAAACTGTTTACTTAGAAGAGAAAAATGTCAATAATATCATCTGAATTCGATATTGTTTAGCTCGTAGCTTTTTGCTCCCTATAATTCCTTGGAGATTTTTACTCTCCAAAATATTTGTATATGACTTTTTACAACAGAACAGTCTCTTACACTTGAAAAATAGGTTTAAAGGTCATTTTTCCATCACTAAAATTCCTGGAAACAAATCTGTTTACTTGGGAGAAGAACCAAATACTATCATCTTACCATTAGTCAAAAGACTTGCATTTTTATTAAATGCTATCCAAATGCGGTTTTTTCAACCAGCCGTTGCAAATTAGCACCAGCTCATATGCCCAGAGAACAAAACAAATAATTGAGATTACACTAAAATTATTCGTTACTTTAATATTCAACAGCATGAGAATAACTATTCCTGAGCAATGGAAAGGAAAGTATGCATTTTGTTGGTGTGACGGCCTTGCACTGACCTTTTCAGATAAGGATCTATTTTCCAAAGCACTATCTAAAACAAAGTTAGAGGCCAGTTTTGAAAACACAGATTTCTAACTGTTAAGGAAATGTAAGTATGAGATATGGAGTCCCCTTAAAACTTCTTGCTTTTGTTTTTATCTCTAAAAGCTTTAGAACTCTTTTTATCTTAATTACAAATATACACAGTAATAATACATGAAAAATAAAATAGCTTGTGCTAAGCCACTCTACCCAAGCACTATTCTCAATGCATTCTTTCTTTAGTTTACTCCTCTGTGACTATATGACACTTTCTCTGCCTCTACCTTAAATATCTAGTGCCCCACCCACAATTAAGACTTGTTCTGAGCAGGACTTTTACAAATGAAGCCTCTGTGTACCCAGCAACTATTGACTCTTCCTTTTCACCTTGGTTTCCTTTTCTATTCCCTCTTGTGAATTAGAAAGCCCCTCTTGAGGATAATAAGGGGGCAGACTTAAGCGTAAGCTATGTTTCCGAAAAGAACACTTTAGCTTATAGTATTAATTATGCCCTTATTTAATAATTATTTCCTTGTTCCTTACATTGACTCTAATTATACATTTCACACCTACTTTGCCCTCATTTCCCCTCTTCAGTATAGCCACTAGAAAGCAGTGATTATTTTGACACTCCACTTAATATGACCCTGTATGTACCTATTCTCTATTAAAATATAAATGTGATGGGGGGTAGGGGAGACACGGAATTATTGTTTGAGGAAATAAAGTATTTTGTTTTCAACTTCAAGACTTACTTATAAATTGAAACTTTAAGACTCATTGACATGAAAATTTCAAATCTCTTTTAGAAAAACAAATTTTTCTTTCCTAATTTGCCTTATAGGTTTATTTTATGCCTTCTCTTCCTCATTTGGTTTTTGGTCAACTCACTCTAGAACATGATGACAACATGATACCCACATACAACTTTTGCTTAACCATTACACAAACTGATACACTGAAATGCCAATGCTGCCTTGTCACTGATATGCTCTGAAGCATTTTAATCATAGAACTTGCCACAAATGGAAATCCATGACCTGGCACAGGTCTGTGGGTCTGTGGGAACTCAAAGTGCTAGAGTTTAAAATCCTCCACTGAGGACTAAAGAGTACAGAGCAGAAAACCCACACTAAACAAAATCAGAGGGAAGAGAATATTGCCAAAATGCATTTACTTTTGGATGATTTTCACCTTATAATCTCATCAGGTACAATGTAGAATGCATGATGGACTCCCTTCTTAGACTGAAATTGGTACCACCTTTCCCTTCAATCCTCATTAGAAAATGTATTTAAATAATAAGCCTCTTGAAAGAGTTTAGTGTTAAAATAATAACCATAATAATAATGTTATATTAATATAATATAATGCTATGTGTTAAAATGCCATTGGCGAGTTTATTCCCCAGGAGATTACCTAAGAAATATTAAATCAATGGCCAAGCAACTCAGGGATTCCACAGGCTTTGGCCTTCCTGGTGAATTCTTCTACTACAGCAGAAAACTTCAGATGACCCTCCTCCTAATAGGTGTTGAAGTTTTTCTTTGGCATTGATGAAATTCCTGACCAAAGGGACCACAAAGGTCACTGCATAAAGATTAAATCCGAAACAATGACACTAAGACCTCTCTACTTGGGAAGGGATACATAACTGAGACTCAGATTACTTCAGAAGTGATGATAACTAGTGAACAACAGAAAAGCAAGTATATCTGTTTCTTAGATTATTTGCTGGCAGGTTGAGGTCCTAGGAACCTTTCCTGACTGATTTAATAAGGTGTTCCATGTTAAGGTTTCTCAACTTTTTGAATTTTCCTAAATACCTAAAGAAAGCCACATAGTACAGCAAAATACAAAAATATTTCATAAGCCTTACTCCCCACCTCAAATTCAGCCAATATTATGGGTGATTTTAATGTCCATGAACATGAATTACCCAAAACTCTGCCTAAAGGTCCTGAAATTACCTTAATATAATTAGAATTACCTTAATTAAAGTTACATTAATTCCAGCTCCGCTTCAGTACCCACCTTAGATCCAACACCACCCAAAGCAGCTCTGACTCTATCTTTAACATTAGTATCTTGCTCTCTGACCACAACCCTCAATCCTTCTAACATTCTGTGTATTTTAACCCATTTCCATTTTAACCACATTGGCAATATATTCAGTAGTTAATTAATGTGTGGCCTCTTAAATCAGGTTGCTTGGATCCGCATCCTGAGTCATTTGCTTCCAAGCTGTATAAACTTAGACCAAGCCTCTATTTCCTCATCAAAGAAAATGAAATTATGTTTAATCTAGAAGATACCTTTGCTCACCTATTATAGTTGTTATGAAGATAGAATGAGATGATCTGGAACATTAGCACAGTGTAGGTATGGAACATACCTACACTGTGCTAGTTGCTAAATAAATGTTAGGGGTTTTTTTACCCATTTATTTGTTCCTAAGTTTGTTAATTTTCTTTTAATTTTTACATATCTGGCCTAAAATCTGGGCTCCATTATTTTCTTTCCTCCCCATAAGACATAGACAAATTTAGCCAACTAACTGCTCTGCTCCACATCATGACTGATAAAAATTAATGGAAAATATATATAACTGGATATTAACTATCAAAAATGTAAGAACTTCAAAAGCAATTGTGCTCATTGCTATGGTTCAGAAGCCTTTTACATGTCAACAAACAACAATATCTCTAAGTAGTGACATTATGTATTAAAACCACATTCCTGAAATAGCCTGTTATCTCTTCCCTGTAACAAATTTAATAATTTCTCTTCTATGAGACTGTTATTATACCAGTTAGCCTTCTTTTTCCTATATATGTTAATACTCCATTCTTACTTTTTTCTAGATCCACCATAACATTTTCTGAGTCCAGGACAATAGTACAAATGAAGACCTACATACAATGTTTTAAAATATTGGCAAGTTAAAAATCAATGCAACAGCACCTTCTGATTCTTTTCAGGATAAAGTAAGAGCAACCAGATTTACTATCCCACCTGAAACAATTCCTCCCCTTCAAAAACACAGAAAAAAATACATGAAACAATAGTTTATTTTTAAGACTTTGGACAACAGTAAACAAATGACAGTAATCCCTAAGCAGTGGAGAACAAATGAGGTGAGCCCACAATTTCTTTTATTTTCTGCCTTAAAGAGACATCTCAGGAAATGGCAGAGGAGGTAGAATCTGTGAGGACCCCAGTGGATTCTCTGAATAGATGAGATAAAGTTCAGAGAACAAGGAAAATAAGGCTGCTAGAATTCACTGAACAGAGAACCAAAGATAAGAGAATTGCACAGAAACAAAACCCTAGATGTCTGCAGAGGATCGCCTTGACACTCAGGAAAGAAATTATCAGTGCATGAACATGAGGAAACTATCCAAAGCCAGGGAGGAAAAGCATCAGAAACAATGCCTGACACTAACGCAAGGTCAGGAAGAATGCCTTTTCCCATCATCCAGACTAAGAAAACTTATTCACAGGTAATTACATGGAATACTCATGAAGGTCTTACCTCAGTGGTGAGAAAAATTAACCCTCAGCCGAGCACTAAATGAGTCCCGGAAAACAAGTTATAATAGAAAAATCAGAAAGGATCAAACTGTTTCCAAATAGCTTAACTACATCTTGGAATCAAGTATTAGAATGTTTATAGAAATACAAAAGATAATCCAGCACTTAGAAAGGTAAACTTCACAATGTATAACATCTATTCAAAGATTAGCAAGCTTGCAAATAAGCAGGAAAATATGTCCCATAATGAAAAGAATAATCGATAAAATGAAATTGTCCCAGAACTAACACAGGTATTAGAATTCGTATAGAAAGACAATAAAATGGTTATAATGACTGTGTTTAATGTGTAATAAAATTAATTAGAGACATGAAAGATGTAAAAAAAAAAAAAAACAGATCTAACTTCTAGAGATTAAAAAAAAATACTATGACTGAGATGAAAAATACACTGAATAAGATTAAAGGTAGATTAGGCATTGCAAAAAAATAATATTATAAAACGTAAGAACATAATAGAAACTATTAAAAATAAAACATGGAGGAAAAATTAACTTACAAAAAATAAATAAAGGGCCTTAAGTATCTGTGGAACAACCTGAAGCAACCTGATATACAAACTTAACAAAGAATGTTTATGAAGCACTCCACTCGACCTCAGAATACACAATCTATCAAAAGCAAACAGACTCTTTGCTGAGACATACCATAGTTTAGGCCATAAAACAAGTCTCAAATTCAAAAACATTCAAGTCATAAAAATGTTTTCTGACCACAATGAAATTAGAAATTAGAAATCAATAACAGGAGAAAGAGAAAGAGAAAACAAGTAAAAGAGAAAAGAAGTAAAACTCAAAATAAGTAGAAGGAAAAAATAAAAGCCAATATTACTCGTGAACATAGATGCAAACATTTCAAACAAATTTTTAGTAAATAGTCTCTCTCTCTCTCTCTCTCTCTCTCTATATATATATATATACATATATATATATATTCCAAACAGAAGATTAGGCCTTAAAAAAGCAGGATGCATTTAACATTTGAAAATTAATGTAATTCACACCATATTAACAAAATGAAAAGAAAAAATATATAATCTCAATGTGATATTAAAAACTTTTGACAAAATCTAATATCCATTCTTGATTTACAAAATGAAAACAAAAAACAAACGAAACAAAAAAAAGAAAAAAGAAAACTTCAACAAACTAGGAATAGAAGTGAATTCCCTCAACCTAATAAAGAATATTGAAAGAAAGAAAGAAAGAAAGAAAGAAAAAAGAAGAAGGAAGAAGGAATAGATGAAGGAAGGAAGGAAGGAAGGAAGGAAGGAAGGAAGGAAGGAAGGAAGGAAGGAAGATGGAAGGAAGGAAGGAAGATGGAAGGAAGGAAGAAAAGAAATACAGCTAACATAAATCCTTAAAAGTTAATGACAAAATGCTTTTCTCTTGTATTCAAAAGCAAAATAAAGCATGTTCACTCCTACACCTATTCAACATTGTCCAGAGGGTTCTAGTTAATGTAATTATTCATATGAGAAAGGCATTTATATTATAAAGAAAGAAATAAACCTACCTACTTGCAATTGATATTATTTATATAGAATCTGATGGAATATACTAAAAAGCTGCTAGTCATAATAAGTTAGTTTATCAAATTTGATGGATATAAGATCAATATATAAATATCAATTATATTTCTAAATACTAGCAATGAATAATAAAAAAACTAAATTTTTTAAAAAACCATCCTCAATGGCATCAAATGAAATTCTTAGGGATAAATCTGACAAAAGCTGTGAAATGTACAATAAAACAATAAAATGGTGCTGAAGAAATTATTATAATATAAACAAAAGATTTGAACAGACACTTTACCAAAGAAGATATATGTATGGAAAATAAATGCATAAAAAAATTTTCACATTATTAGTCACTATGGAAATGCCAATTAAAACTATAACAAGATATCACTACTCATCTATAATAATGCCTAAAATTAATGACTGATTATACCAAATGTTGTGGAGCATGTGAAGAAATTGGAATTCTCATATTCTGCTGGTCATAACATCAAAGGATACAACCATAAAAAACAGTTTCAATTTCTTGAAAAGTTCAACAACATACACCTACCATGTGATCTAACTCTTCTCTTGCTAGTATTTGCCAAGGAGGAAAACAAAACTTAACATATATACAGAAGCTTGTATAAGAATTTTCATAGCAGTTTTATTTTTTTACAGGCAAAAACTGAAAAAATATGGCCATCTAAGTTTAATAGCTAAACAAATTGTAGTTTACCCATATAATGGAATGCTATTCAACAATAAAAAGAAATGAACTAATGAAAATGCAACAACATGAATGAATCTTAAAATGATTATGCTGAATGAAAATAGCCAGACTAAAACCAAGCAAACATAATACATGGTATATGATTTCATTTGTATAAAACTCTAGAAAATACAAACTAATCCAGAGTGACAGAAGCAGAAAAATGGTTACACTGAGAAGAGGCTGAGGCATGGCAGGAAGGAGCACATGGAAGGTGCATTTCATTGCATTACAAAGGGCACAGGAAAACTTTTGGATATAATGCATCCATGACAGTGAGTCTATACATATGTCACGTGTCTATAATATAGGTCCATACATATGTCACTACATCAAATTGCACAATTTTAATGGTGCAGCTTATTGTATGTCAGCTACACCTCAAAACTTTGAAAAAATAAATAAATCCAGTTAACAAACAAATAGATATATTTTATCATCTTACTTTGACAACTATAGCTTTATAATGACCTGAAAAACTAGCCTTAAATTTAGAATTTCTAGACTGCTTGGAATTCCCAACTCTCCCCCTTAACAACAGCTATTCCATGGCCACCACCAAGCCTGGAGGTGAATATCCTAACAGTTTATGATCTCAGGAGGACAAACTAGGGAAGAAATATATGTAGCTTCTAGAAGTTGATCAGAGATATTTGGGCCCAACATTCTCTTTAGCAGAGTGTATCCCTTTGGACTGAAGTTTCCTTGCCTTCAGAGAACTGATGTAGACAACAGGCCAGAGGGGGTCCTATTAAAGTATAGACCCTAGGCAGGACCTCTATTTTCCTGGGTCTAAGAGAGACACTCCAAAACATACATACATTCAAGTCTCTATTTAGAAAGAAATAAAACAAAACAAAACACTTCACTCTATGTCCCCACTTTTCCGTTTTTATAGCCAAACTTCTTGAAACTATAGGCTACACTCACCCAATCTACTCTACCCCCATTATCATCACCCTCCTTCATTTATTTCTTGCAATCTGGACTTAACCAACACCAATATACCAAAATTTTTCAATATAAATCAACGAAGACCTCCTAATTCTCACATGACATAGACTCAAGACAGTATCTTACTTTGCATTTCTGCCATATTCCACAGTGTTTACCATCCGCTGCTCACGTTCTCCTCTACTTTGGCAACTGAGACAGCCAAGGTTCCTGGTTTCTTGCTTTCTCTCTTCCCTGTCCTCCTTCTCCCTAATGAAACTTTGCTTCATGTAGCCTTTTGAATGTTAGCAATAGCTAGGCTTCTATTCCTAATCCGACATCAAGAGATTCCTCTCTATGAAGTCACATATATCCATGGTTTCACTTATGATCAGTACCTTGTGCTCTCACATTTCTTCCTGGAAGTCTTCAGTCATGACTTTCATATCTTTCTGTTTCTAATCTCATGTTTTTTCTAATCCCTCTCCCATTCTACTGCTTTAATGATCTGTCCAAAAAAATTGATTTGATCTTAAAGCATTTAACATTTTCACTTCCATTAGGGTAATTACTTCTTCCTAATCATGGTAGGTAGTTCTTTTTCCCTCAGACCTTGTCTACTTTTCCAGCTTTACTTCTCACCATTCACCTATGTTCTATGTATATCTCCTCAGCTAACATATTGACCCATGCCTCTGCCTGACATGCCTCTTTCACAATTCACCAGAATCTCGAACTCAGCAACTTTCGGGATTCTGTTCAGCATCACTTCTGTGAAGCTTTGTAGAACTAGTATTGCCATTCTATAAGAAATACAAATTTGAAAAAAAATAATAATAATAATAACTACTACTTTTATTAAGCACTTTTCAGGAAACTCACCTGATTATCACAACCACACTATGAGCTAGTCCTATTACCCAAATTCCATAACATGAAAAATGAGACTTAGAAAGTTTGATAACTTAGATACAGCTAAAAGATAGAGGAGTTAAGAGTTAGACTCAGGGCTATCTGACTCCTAAGTTTTCTCTCTTATCAACTTCATGAAATTCTTTCCTTAGACCTTCCATCATATAGAAGCATATTTTTATAATAGATCTGATTGGAGTGTAGTTGAAATATGTTATTATTAACTCTACTAAATTAAGAGGATCTTGACAGCAAGGATTTTCTATTCATCAGGATGGACTAAATTAAGTTGTAGGAACAACCTGTAAAATCTCTGTAATTTAATGCTCTCATTCTACTTATCCAGTATTGAGCAGGAGAACAACTCTGTTTGTCGTGGTCATTCAGGGACCCAGACTTGCAGAGGTTCTCTCTTGCTATATGCTTATATGACAGGGAAATGAGAACCAGTAGAGTCATTCATAGACAATTAAATTGTGACAAGCAAATAACAGTCATATCTAATTGCAAGGAGGTAGAGAAATGCAATTTGATCAAACCAAATACCTAGAAAGAGAAGAACTGGAATATTGAAAATAACCCTAGTGAACATCACAAATTTTATCTTTTTACACTTTCCCCTCTGCCTAGCACAGTTTCAGTGCAAAATACTAGGTGATTTAATAAGTGTAAGTTTGTTGAATGAATGAATGAATGAATGAATTCTTTTCCAGAATCCAAAGATATATGGGGCTGAAAGACTAGGGAAGAAAAATGTTTAATCTTAATTCATCTAAATAATTATCCCTAAATAAGAAAGTATGATAGAGGAAGCAGTGTCCATTCAGATGGTAAACAGAAGTATTTTTCAAGAGAAAGGGTGGAGAAGATTATCCTCACTGTCTTAGAAAACAAGAAGTGTAAGATTTCTTAAGAGAAACTCGAGGGGAAATTATCTTGAAGTAGAGTTTACTAGGCTGGTAGAATTTATTAGAATTGGTTGTTTGCATGTGTCCCTAAATGTGTAAAACAAGTTTAAAATGAATTTGTCTTATACAAAAGTCTATATTTTGGTATGGCGTTGAGTCAAAAGCAATAAACTGTCTGCCAAGGAGATCTACCTAATTTGAAGACTCCCTGTATATGTGTAACTCAAGAGGATCTTTTACCCTCTTGGTCCTATTTATTCTTCATTTACAAAATGAAAGGATTAGGTTTGATCATCTATAAAATCACTTTCAGATTCAATGTTTTTTTTTTTAAGTTCTGATTGTGGTGTATAAAAAACTTTTATTAAAAATTAAACAAAAAAATCAAATACATATTTCACACGACCCTTCCATTGATCTTCTTTCTTATAACCTACATGCTCAAATATAAGGTAAATTTATTTTCCCCAAAATGAATCCTCAAAAAAGAATGAGTTAGCTTCAAATTAATTCTTTCAAAGGCTACTTTCTCAATTTCTTTGTCCTGAATAGCATTGTAGGGACTGGGTAAAGACAATAGCCTCAAATTGCCTTCATCAATGTTAGTTTTATGTGTATATATGTTTAGTTGATGATTGAGAGAGAGGCAAACAGACAGACTGATAGACAAACAGAGACAGACAGAGAGAGACAGAGAGAGACAAAGAGAGACAGAGTTAATAAGACTAAAATATTTTTTAATGGGATTAACATACATTTAATAGTTATTTCTGAATCTGATCACATAATTACAAGTGTTGATATTGTGGTAAATAGGATTACTTTTAAAAGCAATATGATAAATGATTATAATATGGAAATTAGAAAAAATACTAAAAGTCTTAATGTTAGGTAAATGAATACTTATATCTTGGGATAAAATTTCCACGAACATCACTATAAACAGACACAAAAGTACAGATGGGCTTTGAAAAGCTGAAGACTCAAAAGAATAACTCTAATAATGAAAATTTAATGACATTTCCTGAAATGTTAGTTTTTTTATTATCATTTAAAAAAAATTATTATTTGTTAAAATATGTGATTTTTAAATGTCTGTATAACTAAATAAATTGACTTTCTAATAAGGAAATGGGAGCTATTATACATTTAGTGTTGCTTTATATTTGGCATAAAAGGTTTAGTACATTAAAATATTATTTGAATATTATTTGATATGAGAAATGATTATATATTGTTTAGTGAAAAACTTTTTATTAAACAGTATAAAATGTCATATTATTTTTACAATGGAAAAATGTCTCTATACAAAGCTATCTCTTGGTGAGACCCTCGCCAACATATTAACCGTGGTTATCAATAGATGGTAGAATGAGATTATGGGTAACTTTTTTGTTTTTTGTTTTTCTTTCTGTTTAAATTTTGTACACAAACATTGTAATAATTTTAAGATTAGGAAAACAAAAGACAAGATATTAACATCTTCTTTGAAGCCATGCCCATTTTGTACTTCATTATTTTTCGATCTACAAGAACAGATGTATTTGTCTAATAAGACGTCATTTATTTGTAACATCCCATTCTGGTATATTAGTTTTAATTTCAATTTCTACTCTACTCTTTTTAATATCAATGAGATCTATGTTTCTTTAAAATGGCTATTAAAGGATCAGAAAAATACTATATTGTTATATATATTTGAGTCATAAAAATATAATTAGCAAACAAATGAACCCTATGATCAACAATTTCTTCATTTTTTAACATTAGATAAGTAACTCAGTTGTAGCCCTTGTCTTATTTCTAACAAATCAGAGTTAAAGGTGTCTGTAGTCCTTAGATGAGAATCCAGTGTTCTGTGTTAAAGATTAACAGGAGAAAGTATCAAACTATATCAGCTAACCTGCTTTCCTGATTGACCCAGAAAATCAAGCTTGGATCCTGAAAATGTGAGTGTGCATGCCTATTGGGGAAAAGCAAAAGAAAGGGACCATCAGATCCCTATGAAAGCAGAAGGACCCAGAGCAGCAGCCCTGGATAGTGAAGGGACATATTGACAATGGCTCCCTGGGCATGTCCTCTGCTTTGAAATTTACAGCTGTGCATTCTCACTTAATGTCTTCTATGGTTTCTTTAAGTTTATTTTGGTTCTTTCTTGTAATCTTCTTTTAGAGATAACTGAAAAGGGCTAGTCTGGTAAGATTCTCTTTCAACATCTGGTGTTCACTACAGCTCTGTAAAGTTTACTCTATTTTTTTCTCATCTTTGAATTCAGTGTATTTGTTCTCTTAAGAGCAACAATTTTACAGACATTACAATAAAATATTTATTTCCAAAATGTTTTCTGCCCATCTCATCTTTCTGCCCTTTGCTCATCTTAATACACACAAATACAGTCTTAGCTATAAATTCCTTTTTAAAAGTATGTCAATTGATTGACCAATTTATACTTATAGTTAAGTCAATCTGTGAAAAAGATTTTACTTCACAAGTAGATTAAAATCTTTATAAGGACTCAAAACTAGTTTGGTAAACAATTAGGGTGTGAATCAAAACTGAATTGATAAATCAGAGACAAGAAAAAGGTGATAAAGAAAAAGATATCATGGAGAATCTGGCCTTTCAAGAAAGGGAAAGTTTTTATTTTCCTTTATTTTTATTTTTATTTTAATTTTTCAATTAGAGTTGACATTTAATATTATTTTATATTAGTTTCAGGTGTTTACAGCATAGCAGTTAGACATTTATATAATTTACTAAGTGATCCTCTCGATTACTCTAGTACCCACCTGGCACTGTACATAGTTATTACAAAATTTTGTCTATATTCCCTATGCTGTATTTTACATCATCATGACTATTTTGTAACTATCAATTTGTACTTTTTAATTCTTTTACCTTTTTCATCCAAGCCCCCAAATATCCCTCCCATCTGTCAATCACCAGTTTATTCTCCATATCTATGAGTCTGTTTTCATTTTTGTTCTTTTTTAGATTCCACATATAAGTAAAATCATATGGTATCCCTTTCTCTGACATTTCACTTAGCATAATACTGTCTTAGGTCTATCTATATTGTTGCAAGTGATAAAACTTTATTTTTTTTATTATAGCTGAATAATATTCCATTGTATATATGTACCACTTCTATATCCAATCATCTATATAGGCATTTTGGTTGTATCCATATCTTGGCTATTGTAAATAGCGCTTCAGTGAACATAAGGGTGCATATGTCTTTTCAAATTAGTGTTTTGGTTTTCTTTGGATAAAAACCCAGAAGTGGAATTGCTGAGTCGTAAGATAGTTCTATTTTTAATTTTTTGAGGAAATTCCAAATTGTTTTTCATAGTGACTGTACCAATTTGCAATCCCATCAACAGTGCACGAGGGTTCCAAGAAAGGGCAAGTTATTAATGAAAAAGCTCTGAGGTTATCTTAGGCTGGAAAAAGTGCGTGGAGGTGAAGATAAAGACATGCGTATTGGGATACGGTAAACAATCCTGCCTTAAGGAAGCTATGCTTAGTTACTAAAAGCGAAGTCTTTAGGAAAGAAAAATCATATCACTTGCTTTATTGAGGAGTAGTGAGAAGAAAGTGTTTAGAGATTATGGATGATCTCAAATACCAAACCTAAAAGTATCTAGATATAATAGGCAATTGGTATCTATTACAGTATTTCAGAAATGATACCTCATAGTAGAATACTTATTTTTACATTATATTGGTAATGAAGAGAATGGAAAGAAAAGATAAAGGTCAAGAAAACTCATTAAAAAACTGTTGCAATAACCTGGGTATGGGGTAACGTAGCCGGGGATTAGGGTGGTGCTGATAATAGAGCCAAGAGAATATGTCAAGAAAAAAAAAGCAGGAGTAAAAATAATAATTGGTGACAAATTGGGTTATGGGAATGGATAAAATATAGGGAGCTGAAGATGTTCCGAGCATAAAAGGATTGTAGTACTAATAACAGAAATAAAAACATTGGAATGGGACTCATGTCACAGGATTTATTCCTATCTGTATTATTCTTGCTAAGTTTTAGTTCTCTAGCTGCTAGTAATTCCTTTAAAAAGACCTTGTTATATTGACTTAAAAGTGGTAAAAACAAACAAACAAACAAAAACACCTTCTTGGCCACTTATTTATAAGAGAGTGCTTGCACAAAGGAATACAAAATGGTTTTCAGGAACCCCTACAATGGTATTTTTCAATACAGAGAGTTGAATATTCCCATTACCCCTTAGATATATCTGTCAAGTCAAATGTTACCTTTTTGACTAATTTAGATGACATTAAGATCCATCATATGTTTCTAATAATTGTTTTCACTTAACTTGAAATTTTAAAAAATGTATATTTCCATAGTTTCTTCTGGCTCTACGTGCATAGCCTCTGATTTTTAACAGTGCTTTTGAAGTCTAAGTGGAATAGGCAATACACTGTGTTCAACGATATCATTTTGAAACTGTCTGACCGATTATTACATAAAGATGAGCGTTTCACTTAATAAAGCTTTAGAGTAACACAATTTGTTACACCATAATTAAAGATGGACACATCTGTTCCATTTTAATTCAAACTCCTTTGAACATAATTACATAAAGCTGCAAGAACAGAAATTCTCAGTCTTAGAAATTTACTATTAAAAAAAATAATTCTGTCTACAGAAACTACATGGTTGAAGGACAATTTGTAAAATGGAGTCAAATAGATGTCTCTCATTCTGTATCAAAGCAAGAAATAAAGCTAAGACCCCAGATAAAAGTGGTACCCAATGATAGACATAATTAGTTAAGAAAACCCAGGTGAAAGACAATCTGTATAGAAAGTATTAGCATACAATCCCTGTGGGGAGGTATTATCTTTATATATTTTCTTAGCCATAGATAAATAAAAAAGGAAGGAACAAATACCAAGGATAGTTAATGGGAAAACAACTACATGAGGTATTCAACATTCATGTATTAACATTAAGCATCCTACTAAATTCTCAATTTTTATTTGTACTACTTGCTTGATAAGTAGTATATCCTCTTGATAAGGGCCTAGCCAGTGTATCCAAAATAGTTTTTAAGATTAATAATAATCAGATGCATAAATAAAGAAAGGAGAGGTAAAGGAAACTCTGTGATTTCAGAATGATTCTGAGAATTTAATAACATAAGTTAAATGGCAAGCCAGGCACACAAATATTCCTGAAATGTAGGTTGTTAGTCTGTTTTATTTATGTTGCCATATCCTGAAGATGACTTAATGAGGAGATTCAGTCAGGATTAGCTAAGCGATAAGAACTTGGAGAGAACAGGGTGGCAGTAAAATTTATATAAATATTTGCAGAGACTGGGAAGAGCAGATGCTCCTATAATCCAGACAATGTGTGTGCACTTCATTTTAAAATGAAATAAAAGTTGAAAGCCAAAATATAATTAATCAGAGGAAATGCTTTAATCAACATCTTTCAAATCCTTAAGCACTGCTGAAAGATTAAAGAAACATAAAAGAAATTAAAATGTGATATTCAAAAGGAAACTAGAATTAGTCTATTCCCGACTTTCTCCTTTTATTTCAGATGTGGGATGGAGCATGCAATTAATATACATTTCCAATTGCTGCCAACTAGTGAAGTTTCCTAGGTGTTTAAGGTACTAAATAAATCACCTAAGACTTACTGTATAATTTACAATGTAGTAATGATAGCCCTCTCTTTATTATTAATTTATTATGAGAAATGTGTTTGCTCGACCTTATTTCTTGTAGTTCTAAACAGAGATCTTTCCAATGAAATTGGAGAAAGCAAGTTTAAATGAGTGTCAGTTTTATATTCATAGCTTACCTACAAAGATAAAAAAGAAATTTGCTATCAAAAAAGAAATTAGTATATCAAATCCATGTAGATCTCCAATATGGATCATATAGACCCAAAACAAATGTGATTAACTTTGAACTCGGTTTGGAGGTTCAGTTATTCTAAACTCAGAATCTCTCTTGCTATTATTTCTGTTGTTTTCTGCCCAAGATTTGATGAGCTGGTTAATATGAACCTATAATTATTACTAAAGCTCAGAGAAGAACAATTTAAACAGAGATTTTAAAACAATGTCTCAAGGAAATAAAAAGCATATGCTTTCATGTCAAGTTCAAAATATATAAACATTTAAAGCTCAAAGCACCACCCTTTCCATAAACAAAGTTTTGTTGGTGACAGGAATTATTTCATATATATTGCCAGAATACTATAAACAGCTTTTAACATAAGATGAGCCCCCTAGAGATAGTTAACAGCTTACTCTTAATCGTAAAAGTACCTTTTAAATAGAACTTGAGCCTACTTATAATTTCTAGCAGAAATAATATTTGTACCTATTAAAATTCTACTACAAATTCTCTAGTGCTTGGAATTAAAAATCATGAAAAGTTAAAAGTATAATCCTGCAAAACATTGCCAAAATTATAATTATTGAAATGCCAGGAATATGTATTTCTTATTATGTGCCCTCCTATAAATAAATCTTAATAATAGGGAAAACTATTTAACCATTGTGAAAGATACATTGTGAAATCTAGACTGGGAAAATTAAAGCAGCTACGTGGCAATTTCTTCTGTGTTCTATCATAGTTATGGTAATTATGGAGGACACATTGCTCTTATTTGCTCCTTATATGTTAGTTGTTTGATATTCTGTTCTAACAAAAGAACAAAATATCAAACAGCTAATATATAACTGAAAAGAAAACATAGTTTTTTATCTCAGTCTCTAGATAGCTTTTGGAATTTGTTTAGCAATTAATGTGCAATGGCCCTATGGTCCCCAAATCACTGACCCTGTGTACTTTATTGTAATGTGAAATTACTATTATTAAAATCGTCTATATTTTATTAGAAAATGATTCTGTAAAGTTGCCCTATTGGATTTATGTATCAATGTCATATTTTATCAAGTGGGATTATGTTGCTTAAATTAGTGACTCTCACATAACACATAATTTGTAACCAAGCCCAGTGACAATGCTTATTGAGTGTATGGCCATTTATATCAACAGACTCACTGGACAGATAAGGTACAAAAACTAGTTATAAGCATGTTCCCTTTTTTCTGTCTCCTTTTTCTCATTTCTTATCAGCACGCTGCAGAGGGATATAGAGTTTAATTCTTGTGGTTGTTGAATATCATTATCATCATCTGCCAAGTTTAGCACTTGTCATAAGGAAATCAGAAAATAAGTTCTGTGAGGGATTCTGAGACTAGGAAATGATACCTGGAGATCTGACTCTCATCTCTGCCATTATGTTGCTTTGTAATCAGTCTTCTGCATGGACCATGTCTATGAGATGAGGAGATTGGTTTGAGGATATGCCACGCAAGGCACTTGTACCCTGGGCATTGTCAGCAGCAAGCCAAGGCATAAATGTAACCATATATAAAAATTGCTCATAAATTGAAAACTGTGCTATCTGAAAAGGTATCCCCTAGCCACATGTGGCTACTTAAATATAAATATAAATAAATTAACAGTAAATAAAATTTAAAATTCCATTTTTCAGTCACACAAGCCAAACTTTAAGTGCTCATAGCTCCATGTAGCTAGGGGCTACCCATAAAAAAAGAAAATTCTTCATAAATGACTATGACATACCCACTAGTTCCTGGAACTGGGGATGATAAACATCAAAATTATCAACCTGATGAGTTATCAACCTGTTTCCAAGAACAAATAAATGTAACAGGGTCATTTATATGCAGTTTTGAGAGTTTTTTAAACTTTGGTTTTCATCTCCTCCTCCCCTCCCCCATTTTTTTGCCTGACCATGAGGTAAGGTGAATGACTCTGCTTCCTCTTTAATAAAAAAGTTCTGAGTATATATATGCTCCTCAATATTAAAGTGTGGCTTAGTGATCATGTAGAACTCTCAAATTATTTACCTACATAATATTGTAGCAAAAAGTTGTTTCAAAGATTGTTTACTATAGCATATCAGTTGCTGATAAAAATAAAAGAAAAAATACACACACTCACTCATACACACATCACATCTTTTCAAATAAAAACTATCAAACAAAACACAAAAAATAACATATTTATGCCAGCATATAGGCAAGCAATCTAAAAACTAAGTTCGATAACTTAGATTTAACAATACCTAATTAATGACTTACATGATTTTATATAATCCTATTTATTAAGAAAGAGAATACAATGAATAAAAATATGTTAATATGTAAGAAATTATAGAGCATCACCATCATTTTCAAATATACCAAAATATATTCATTCAAACAAATAGTACTCAAAGAATTCCTTTTCGGAAAAGTGAATTGCCTTTATATTCTCTGAAATATTCTTATGTAGTGGTCCCCAACATTTTTGGCCCAGGGACCGGTTCTCCTATGAGAACCTAATGCCTGATGATCTGAAGTGGAGCTCAGGTGGTGATGCTAGCACTGGGGGGGTGCTGCAAATATAGATGAAGCTTCATGCTCACTTGCCTATTGCTCACCTCCTGCTGTGTGTGGCCCAGTTCCTAACAGGCATGGACCAGTACCAGTCTACATCCCCAGGAGCTGGGGACCCCTGTTCTTATGAATAACATTAGTAGTGTCAGATGTTAATATGCTGGGGAACTTTTTTGCTTTTGAAGGTAATTCAAGATCATCTAAAGCCAAATCTGGGTCATAATTACTGATTATAATCAAAGTGCAACTAAAAAATAATAAGCCATTTCTTTTGTGGAAATAATACTCATAAGGTATCATTTATTGAGTGTCCATGAAATATTAAGAGATGTTGAATATTTGACATAATTATTCTAGTCTTTATAATTATTTCCCTGTCTTAAAGTTGAAGAAACCACTGTTCATAAAGGTTGCATAACTCGTCTTATATCACATGGCAAGCACATTGCAGAACAAGGATTCAAATTCAGAAATATCCAGCTAACTCAAATCTGGGATGCTAAAATTAATTCTCAATGAGAAATTCCAAAAAGTGTTTTTTTTTTTTAATTTATAATTTTTACTTCCACAACTTCTGTTACAACAATTTACATCATATACCGATTCAGGTCAATATCTAATGTATATTTTGTGATGTGATTTTTTTAAAGGAAAATAAGCTATGAACCCAATTATTCTTCCAAATACATCTTGATTATTTTTAATGTAGAAAATCAATAAATCCTTCAATTAAAATTTAAATGTCTTCAAATAATAGTTTTTTATAATTAAATATTAAATCATTTGGTATAGTTTTCATAAATTTAACATGGGTACTGTAACTTTAATGGAAAAGTATATACATGTCCGTATAATTTTGCAATGTGCAAAAATAGGAACAATCATTTGGCTGTACAAATTTTAATACATTTATAAAAGACTAACAAAATTTGATACAAAATATTAAATTTGCTCATCTAGCATAAAAACATTGACTCTAATATATTAGCTTATAAAGTTGGTATATAGCTCTAAAATATAACCAGATTATCTCATATACTGTTCAATAAGACAAAGGCTTATATAAATATCATGTACCGTTGAACACTATCAAGTACATAAACCTAAGGTAAAGCTGTTCAGGTGGCATACTAGACAAAGTGGAATTATTACAGACAGTTTGTATCAATTAAGAAGGTTCAAGCAGTTATTTAAATACTTGAGGCTGTGTATTAGCGTTCAAAGCTCAAGGAAATAACCAAAATGTAATTATATCCAGCTTGGTGATTGGCACTTAAGGTTATAAGAGATTAATAAAGTCCCACAGATCACGAATGAACAAATAGCTTCCCATCAAAGTGCCAGCGATATCTTAGAAGAACAAGATTATAAAGAAGAGATCTTGGTATTTAAGAATGTGCAGTTTTTGAAAAGTAAGATTTGAAATAGCAATTGATATGTGAGAAACAATGCCAGTAAATCAGCATAAAATATACCTTTTGTGAATCTTAGTTAGTTTCTAATAGACAAAAACCACATGCAACTTTTTAAAAAATAGTGAATACTATAAAGCTTGAATTCGGTCTCAGAAGCAATGTTAACAAGAACATTCCCTCTTAGAGATTTCCTCTCTATAGATTTGTCATAACCTATTTAATCATGCTCCTAAATATTACTTCATGGCAGGCAATTAAGATTCTGGAAATATTCAGAATATACATCTGTATACCCATTTCTTTTGAGACAAAAGAAAATTACCTAGCTGTAATTCTTACTCTCAGTGAATTGTAATTACAGTGACTCTAAATCTTTTGATCTCAAGTGTTTCCACAGTGCACTTGAGATAAATATATATATATATGAATGAGTATACACACACACATACATTACAATGTCCTAACATATTGGTGAATGCACCTCTAATTCTTTAAGTCCAAAGTATATCTAAAAATATCAGCTTTACAATTCAAGATAGGTAGAAAATAGTGAATGGAGACAATTATAATGATGATGCAAAAGATCAAAAAGAATTTTTTTTAAAAATGACTTGAATAGGTCTAAATAAACTGTCTCTCCATTTAAGAAAACAACCATACTACGGCCATGCTATCCTGAACACGCCCGATCCCATCTGATCTCGGAAGCTAAGCAGGGTCTGGCCTGGTAGTACTTGGATGGGAGATCACCTAGGAAGACCGGTGCTGTAGGTGTAGGGGAAAAAAAAAAAAAACAAAACCCATAAATTCTCATCCCCATAACTGGGAGGTATTCAGATTAACATTCCTTTTACCCAAGAACTATATGGTTTATCAATGTTTAAAGATTTACAAAAAGTACTGAATCTAGGCTGAAAATAATTTAACTATGGATGATTCAGAATTCTCTTCAGATTTTTTCCCCGCCCTCAGCATCATCATTAAACATATACGTTATTATCATTGCACAATACTGTAGATGCAGAATGCATAGGAAGTGGAGTTTTCCTGTACACACTATGTTAAAAAAAATCTGTTTTTAGTTTAGTAATGGACACTTATCTCTTAATCATAAAATCAAAGACCAGAGCAAAAGTTTATTCACTGACATTTTTTAAATGTTGGGTTTTCAGGTCAACAAGACTTCAGTATATACCAAAATAATAGCACACACATGTGTGTACATACACATACACACTCATAATCTTAAACAGCACAGAAAGACTTTAACATGCCCTTATATATATAAGCAGACATGAAACCAAGAACTCACCAACACACTCTAGCTGCTGAAACCTTTTTCTCATCACTATGGCTATAGTGACCCCTGGTTCTTCATTTAATTTTCAATGGTGAGGAAATAAATGTCCAGGATCTCCATTATCCCATTGCTTAAATCTTTGATGCCATGAGAACCTCGATGTCCTACCCTCACTGCTGGAAGATGAGGGTGAGGAGTGTGAATAGGAGGCTGTGCTTTCACTCCTGCTTTCAAGCCCACTTCATAATGGAAGATGTGTTCCAGAATCTTGGGTTGGAAATTAGAATATATTTTCTTCCATAGAAATAAAAGTCTGAATAGCTGAAACTTCCCAGGTAATTAGTAATATAATTTAGCTACTTTATAGGATTTTTTGGATTAGCTAGGTTAAACATATACCTCCTATAACATCAATATTAGTAGAAAAATGCATTTGGAGTTTTAAAATAACTTAAAAACCAATTTTTGAAATAAGCACTGTTATAATTTAGGGACCACCCATAAGTGAAAAACAAAAAGGAAGAAATCAAAGTTACCACTCTATAAAATCACATAGAATTTTACATAATTTTAGTGAAATTACTTTTCAAATATGTTCCATTGACAAATGACCAAACTGTAAATAGTAAAGTCTGGAGAACAGAGAATTCAAGTCACATATTCATGTGTATGATTTTTTATTCTAATTCAGCCAGCTTTCTTTTTTTTTTCTATAGACCTGAGAACACTGAACAATCTCTTTTTTTTTAAGCCAAATTGTTACTTTTATTTTGCTTTTTATTGGCTTATGCTAACTAGCATGTTAACAGAACAATACCTTCTTTTGATTTCATTCTCCACAGTAACTACTACTTTTTTTCTTTCCTCCCTATGCAGAAAAACTTTTTGAAAGGGTTGCATTTACTTATAATTTCCTATTCCTTTTCTCTCATTCTCTCTTAAACTCACACCAATCAAGCTTTAAACCACCATTCTACCAAAACTGTTTCTATCAAGAATATTAGATGTTCTTGTTGTCTGAGCCAATGTTCAGTTCTCTGCCCTTTCTTACTAGCAGCATTCAACAGTTGAAGAGTAACTCTTTCCCAATACATTTTTCAGTACACTTCTTACTCAGTTTTTCTCTCTTATCACTTTACTGAATTTCTTGGTTCCTCTACTCTGTCTACTTGCTTAGTGATCTGTAGTTACCACACCTATGTTAACACTTTAGACATTGTTCCATCATCTTGTGGTATCTATGGTTTCTGATTAGATGTCTGTGATTTTATGGATTATTATTCCCTTGTGGGTAATGACTCATTTTTCTCCTGATATTTTCAAGATATTCTTTTTGCCTTTGGTTTTTAGAACTTTAACAGTAATGTGATCAGATGTAGTTTGATTTATAATCACTTTGATCTGGGTTTGCTTAACTTCCTGAATCTATAGTAGTGTATCTTTCATCAAACTAGAGAAATTTTCAGACATTTTTTCTTTAAATATTTTCTGTAGTCCATTCTCATTCCTCTCTCCTGGACTCTAGTTACAGTTGTATCAGGTTTTTTTTTTTAATATTGCCTACAG